>NC_143579.1:103648320-103963451 GCF_048544385.1 Mastigoproctus giganteus
AGTTGAAGGAAGGATGGGTGTGCACAAGTTTGTCTTCAGTCAGTGGGGGTTGATTGTTGGAACAAACTTACATCTATTGTTATGGAAGTGGGTGGTTTCAATAAATTCTGGGAACAACTAGACAAATCCTTAAAGGGTATGGATGGGTGAAGGTTTTTTTTTTGGGCAGATGATTTATAAACTTGTTTTCTTTCATCATTTGCCACTAATGATAGGAATACCTTCCTCATTTTTCTTACAAGTGACAGAAGTTCAAATAGGGCGATATTTATTATCAGTTTTAAAAAAAGAAAAATGTCATCCATGTCTTCTCAATCTCCCTGAACTCACTGTAGTGTTATTTTAATGTGAAGAGAAAGGAGTTTTCAGTTCTCTTAGATATGACAGCCCTCCTATGATGATATGCTTTATTGTGAGTGGGCATAAACTGTTACTGCATTGCTACCATCGTTTGTGAGTAGGTTACTGTGAGCAAGTTATGTATGACCAATTCATTATCTGACTAGTATGGTTTCTTCCTTTCGGTTTCATCTGAATTGCCACTGTTAATGTTCTCTCTTTATTTCATGGAGTTAATTATTTGCTTGGTCTTTCCACATGCGTATCCACTGTTCTGTTTGATAATGATTTATGGTCAATATAAGGTGTCCTGAAATTAGATGAAATAGCATTTTAAGCATTTTTGCCAGCTATTCATTTCCTGGGATTCCAACATGTCTATCTGTATTCAAGTCACAAAGGAGATTAGGCAGCGAAGGCAGATTACAATCTTTGGCAAAGGATGCTAAGAAAAACAGCAAGGACTTCTTTACTTATATAAACTTCAGAAGAAATGCGATGAATCAGATTGGTCCACTTGATATCGATGGTTCCACTGTTAATGATCCTGCTCACATAGCTGATAATCTGAATGAGTATTTTTCATCTACATTCACACGAGGTGTTATTAAGGAAGAAAAATGCCAGAAATTTTTATAAAACTGTAACAGGGTGCTTAATGATTTTGTAATAACTGAGAGCAAAGTGGAGGAGAAATTGTTGAAGTTAAACGTAAGAAAGGCACCTGTGGTGGTTGAGATCTATCCAGTTATATTAAAGGAGGCAGCAAAGGAAGTAAGCAAACCCTTAGCCATAATTATGAGAGCATCCTTGGACCCAAGGGAAGTCCCCACAATTTGGACATGTGCAAATGTATCCCCAATTCATAAAGGGTGACAAATAATTAAAGACAAATTAGTTTAATTTCTGTTCCAGGGAAAATAATAGTCACTGGTTAAAGATGCATTGCAGGATCATCTAGACAAGACTGCAGTAATAATTCAGACACAGAATAGGTTTGTTAAGGATAAGTCTTGTCTAGCAAATTTGATTGGATACTATGATGTGGTTACAAAGGAACTGGATGCAAAAAATAATTTTGATATCATATCCTTGGATTTCAGGAAAGCTTCCATCACTGTTACACATGGAAGAGTACTGTACAAATTGGAGCAGTATGGTATTAAGGGTAAGTTGCTACAATGGATAAAAGAGTGGTTGAGTGGGAGAAGACAGAGTGGTAATCAATGAACGCTGCTCTTCGTGGACTAATGTTAATAGTGGATTCCCCCAGGGTTCAGTGTTGGGCCCACTGTTGTTTTGTATATTTATCAATGATATTGGTAAAAAAAAAAAAGGAAACTACAGCCATTATCAATTCACTACAGGATGGAAACCTCCTCAACAATTCATGTTGAGGGAAATGAACCATAATCTGCCAGCTGGTCCAGTGCGGGTTGGCATATCGACCGTATTTAGCAGTCAGCAGCTTGAACCTCAGTCTACTCAAAGAGCATGTGCTACTGCACCCCCCCCCCCGCTCCAACTGTGTGGTACTATACCGAGGGTGGTAGAAAATGAAAAAGACTTGGAAGTACTTGTGCAGTCAGATATGAAGTTTTCTGAGCAATGCAGACAGGCTGCCAGAGTAGGTCATGGGGTATTGTCAATCAGAAATTTTGCTAGAGGGGAGGAGGTGATTATCCCTTTTTATAAGGCAATAGTCAGGCCACGCCTTGAGTACTGCGTACAGGTCTGGAAGCCTCATTTTAGGAAAGATGTAGAGAGTTGCTTGAGCAGGTATAGAGAAGGGCAACAAGATTGGTGAGGGGAACGAAGGGGTCACCTTACCAAGAAAGGCTTGAGTTCTGCAAATTACAGTGGCTGGAGACTAGGCACCTGCGAGGTGATCTGACTGAGGTGTATAAAGCCTTGAATGGGTTGAGTACATTGAATTCTGATGGGATTCTTTGGCTTGCTCAGATTACGAACCTGAGGGGGCATAAATTCAAATTGAGGAAAGACAGCTGTACAACAGATGTGTGGAAATTTGCCTTTAGCCAGCAGGTGATTAATTGCTGGAACAAACTTCCATCTGTTGTTGTGGAAGTTGATAGCTTAAATAAATTCAAGGAGGAACTGGACAAACTTTTAGAGGGAATGGATGTGTGAAATTGCATTGTTTGTTTTTTTTTTTTTTTTTTTGACTAATGCTACATAAGCTCATATGCTTTCTTTTTGGCATCGCATGCGATGCCAGAAAGAAAGCATATGGCATCGCATGCCTCCATTATTACTATTACTACTATTATTATTATTATTACTATTATTATGTCCAGGGATCCAACAAAAATTGATCCCCACATGCACAAAGTTCTATTAACTGTGCCCAAATGTTCTGCAGCCAAGCATGACTGGAGTTGGATTTACACTGAGCATTCACAGCATTTAAAGAATCAGTATATATGAGGGATTAAGTGTATGAGGCTTCTTTTATATTCCCTAAGGCTAACAGGATACTATATAACACTGAGGTATAAGTACTGCATTCTGAGAGGAGCTGTTTGAAGATTATGACATTTGACAGAAGATTATGACATTTGACAGGACCACAGCTATACCAACCAAAGCTAAGCCAGTCTTGGATCTATCTATATATAGCTGATTTTTTTTTTTTTTTTGATTTGGTAGTTGTTGGCGCATCGGCTTCTGTGGCCATATTGCACCTCCCAAGGTTTTTGCAGTACTTTGATCCAAGCCCGAGGCGGGAATCGAACCCGCGACCTTTGGGTTGCCGGGCAGGTACTTTACCCACTCGGCTAACCCGGTCGGCCTATATATAGCTGAGCAAAACTTTCAAACTGACTGGAGTGGGGCAGATGTAATTGACTACTATTGATATCTGGAAGGTTATTCTTTCCCCATTGCTGAAAATGTCTATCAGTATGTATCAGGGGCATTTTCTATGGCTGGGTTTCCATGCTAGTATCCTGAAATGTGTTAGTCATGTTCAAGTCCCAGCTATGATTAGAGCTTGAAGCCTAATGCCAGATGGTCTGTTGAGCCATTGCTTAGTTTGATGGAGGTTTGGCAATTTGGCATGAAGAGATATTGCCAAGTGGAATGACGTGAAAAGCTTCTGATATTGGCTGCATAAATTTGTAGCCGAATTTGTCATCAAAGGTGCATCAGTAGTTCATAGATTTCTGTATAGAGACTTAATTGGTGATGTATGTGCAAAAGATCACCAACACAGCACATAGTGCACTGTGATGTATGGGATCAAGAAATTTCACATTTTTCCTAGCTGAGGCATATGTAGGAGTTGCTAAGCCTAACTGGGATCCGATTAGTGAAGGGTATGGATATAGCAACATAATAATCTACACCCCGTGACATAGAAATTAATCTGAGAAGATTTAGTTTCCTACGACAAATAGTACAAATATACATTCCAGGAAGTTTAATTATTTTTTATCAATTATTAAACCAAGAAATCTAATACTAGGCAGAAATGTAATATAATTAGAATCTAACTGAAGGTCTGGATCAGGATGAAAAGTATGTTTATATACAACACAAGAGTACAACAGTTGTTTTTGGTTTAGAAATATGGTGTCAATTGTTTTTGATCCAAGACACTATTCTGTTAATGGTGCCTTGTAACTGTCTTTCGATTAGTCGCATATTGTGAGAATGACACGAGATGGCAAGATATCAGCATACAGGTACGATCGTGCTGGGTAGGTACACACCTGGTTATAAAGTCGATCCTGATGACAAAGAGTGTGGCACTCAGCACTGAGCTTTGGGAAACTCCCTCTTCTTGCACATATGTTTAAGACAGTGAAAAATGGAATTATACTTGGAAGGATGTGTTCCCCAGAATGTTAATAATTTTCAGAAGATGACCCCAAAGGCCAAATTTATGCAAGTCATGAAGAATCTCATATCACCAAGTTGTATCAATGGCTTTTTTGATGTCAACATATATCGTGACTAAATGCTCATTTCTGAGAAAAGCATTTAGGATATTTCCTTCAGCTTTGATAACGAGATCAAGCATTGATCTACTTCTCCAAAAACCATACTTACTTCGACTCAAAATGTTTTGAATCTCCAGAATCGTGTTAGTCTGTCATTTATTATTTCCTCAAATTTTTCCCAGATGACTGGTTAGAGAAACTGGGCTGTAATTTGTTGGATCCATGTAGTCTTTTCCTTGTTTCGGGAAGGCTAGAACATAAGAATAACACTAGCTAGTAGGGTAATAATCCTCTAAGAAAATTAGGTTGTAATAGAGCAGTTAACAATTCGTCACTTAAATGATAAATCATTATGTAATAAATTCCATCATAGCCTGGAGCACTGTTCTTCACCCAGGTAAGAATATTGTGCAATTCAGGTGGGTCAGTGATAGTTTATATGCATGTTTGGAAAGCAGTATCGAAATATGCGGATTTTTCTCTCTGGGGTTTTAGCCAACTGAAAGGCTGGCTCATATGTGGCAACAACTGAAAGTGTTTCAAACGGGTAGCCAAATGCATTAGCAATTTTCAAAGGTTCAGAAATATCCTTCTTTTAGAAACAGAATCGGAGAAGTTGTAAGGAAGTATTTACCATTAATTTGTTTGATTTTTTTTCCAGATTGTAGCAGTACCTGCGGACCTACTTATGAGGGCAGCATAATGTGCCCATGCTTCATTTTTAAGAGTAAGTCAGTCCTACATGATGAGTTTAGCCCTTGCTCTCTTAAACTGTAGGGGGTTTGCTGTGGGTGGATGTTTTCGAAACTGATTCAAGTATTTATTACTTCACTTTTCAGCAATGTTGCATGCTTCATTCCACCATATTTTTGGATGGAGCCAGTTTGGATGATTTCAGGATAGCAGATTCGGCTGCTATCATTATTTGTTGCATAATATAGCTTACCACAAAATAAATCATATAGGTTGCAACGATGGAGGTATCTAAATGAGCTATTTCTGGGTATTTAGTCCAGTTAGCCTTGTTCGAATTTCCAGGTTGTTTTTATGTTACCCTGGGGAGAAAAACACGTGCAGAATGTACAGATGATCGGAAGTGGTCTCTAACACAGGCATTGTCCAGTGTATGAGAGAAAATATCGGAGAACATACTGAAAGATCAACAGCAGAGCTTGACCCAGATTGTAAATACACAACTGTGTGATCACCAGTATTTAAAATTGCTGTGTTTATCTAAGAATTTTTCAATAATCTGTACTCTGCTGTCAAGGTGTTAAGAACCCAATAGAGGGCGATGGCTATTCCAATCGTCCATAATACAAAAGGGTATTTTCTTTAGATGTCATCTAAATCAGGTGGGTGTATGCATGGTTTGGTGACACATACAATGAAACTAGTTACTGCTATACCAATGGTGATGTGGATTGTAATTTGCTTCTAAAGGTGTTTGCAGGGGGATAAGTCTAGAGGGAATTACATAGTTCGCTAAGAGTGCTACTCCTCCATATGCTACATTAGAGGAATTTCCGTCTTTTCTATACATGCATGTACTGTTTTACTATTATAGATACTGTGTTTGCCAGGTTTTTTCCTTTTTTTATGCATACTGCAACAGGCTTATATTCACTTAAGAGATCAAATAAGTCATCTAAACTAGCAAGGAGTCCATGACAATTCTGTTGACTCACCATGTGCATTTTTTGGTATTAGCTGGTGTGTCTGCTTACTTTGTTTGACCTGTCTATTTTTGTGTTTCTTTCTTTGGAATACAGGCACTCCAAGGCTTAAGTAATACTCCACTAATGAAAATTTGACTTTACTTAAGTTTTGGCCGCCCGGTGCAAACTTAAAACAATCGTGGAAACGTATTATACATCCCATAGGAATAAATGAAGGTATCATGAAAACATCGTACTGGGAACCCAATAACACTTTTTTTTTTTTTTTTTTTTTGGTAATTCGTTCCAAGACCTCGGAAGTTGAAATTTTCGCTATATAACTAAGCTATTTATCTCCCTAAAAGGGCATTTTTATAATGGAAACTGCACTATACATTCATTGTTATCATATGTTCCATTATAAGAATCAATTTTGAATGAATTTGTGATATTTTTCTAAAACATTTCTGGAGGTCACTACCATAAAACAATAAAATCAATTTGCACTTTCTGGTTTGGTGGGCCTTTCTGTTAGTGCAATCTATTATAAACGGGTAGTAAACTCGATCTTATTGCATTTGCAATAATACCAATAACTGGAATTATGTGGGTTTTTACATCACGGTATTACAGTGAAATGAGTTCCCCTTCACTGAAATCTTCAATCATATAAAAAACAAATTTTCAGAATCTTCTCTTCATTCCTGTTTAGTTATTACAATGGTGAAGGGAAAGGAACCAGTGGAAAGTGTTGTTGTTGTTATTTGGTTTTTAGGAGCGTTTGCAACTAAGGCTATATTGCTCCGGGAATATGCGGTGGTCATTCCCTTGACCTTTCCGCATCCTCCGTATTTGGTGGTGACGGGCTCGAACCCCGGTCTAATCAAGAAGCGTGTGCTAAGCACTGCTGCTCTTTCCCACCTGGCTACGGAAGTGCTGCGGAAAGTGCAAGTGCTGGCATGCTAGGAAACGAAACAAAATTGATTTAGAAATTAAGATGATTAATTAAGAAGTACGAAGCAGGACAAAGTTTGTCATCTATTGCACAGAATTAGGTCTCGCTGCTTCAACAGTGAATACTATTTTAAGGGACAGTGCGCATATAAAAGAACATGTTAGAGGATCAATGCATTTAAGATCAACAGTGATTGCAAAACAGCGTTCAGGTGTTATATCGAAGATGGAACAGCTATTAATAATATGGATGTAAAATAAGATTCAGAATTGAGTGCCCCTGAGTCCAATGGCCATTCAAGCAAAAGCAAGAAGTATTTATGAAGATATTAAGAATAAGTTCAGGTGGTATGGTAGATGACTTTCATCAACCGGTGAAATACCACCACTTTGCTTATTGGAGGTTTGAAGTGGTGAAACCCATGTTTTGTCTCTAGAGCAAAGTTTCCGGCATCCCCCTCTCCCCATACTTCTCCTTCAACCCATGCACGGTACTAAGTACTATAGGTTTTGATACCTTTCGTGTTTGGGGTTTTCATAAAAAAAAAAAAAAAAGTAAGGTGAACCCCAAGTTCAGTTTGTGGCAAGCAACAAGTGGTTTAATAGGTTAAAAAATCACGCTGGTTTCCAGTACATTGAAGTATGCAGTGAAGTCACCTGTGCCGATTCTGCAGCTGCAGAGAAATTTTGTGACGTGTTGGAAAAAACTCCTCCTGAATCTCCACAGCCCTCAACTTCCACACTGGCGTGCTTATCAGCTAGAGAGTTAATTCTGGCAACGATGATCGAAAGGTAAAACTTGCTGACTTATATCTGTGTCCTCTCTCTTTTGTAATTTTGTACAGTTAATTTTTTTTGTACATGAGATAAAAAAATTGAATAAATAATTCTATTTACATGTTCGTCGAACATTTCTTTTTTGCTTCAATCAAATTCAGCAAGCATAATTGCAAGTGCTGCATAAGCATTTAGGGAAATTCAGATGTACATAAAATTTTACTTACGTAGGGTTCCACGGAACACAACACTTATGTAAGTCGGTGAGTGGCTGTACTGGCTTACCTGTGTCAACGTTATCCTCTAGATGAATTTCAAGGACTGAATCATCTACACCGATGAGCCAAAACATTATGACCACCTACCTAATATGATGTTGGTCCTCCATGTGCAGCCAAAACAGCTAGTACCCGGTGAGGCATGGATGCTACAAGATTTCTAAATGCATCTTGTGCTATCTGGTACCAACACATAACCAGCAGATCCTTTAACTCCTGCAAGGTCCGTGGTTGAGACACCGCAGACTGGAGTTGCTGTTCCAACACAAATCACAGATGCTTGATGGGATTGATGTCTGGGAAATTTGGAGGCCAGGGCAATACCTGGCAGTCTTCCTCATGTTCCACCAACCAGTATTGAAAAATCAGGGCGGTGTGGCATGGGACATCATCTTGCTGAAAGACGGCACCGCCAGAGGAGAAGACTATTGCCGTAAAATGGTGTACCTAGTCAGGAATGATGCTTAGGTAGGTGGCAGATGTCAGAGTGCCCGGCACATGGATGACTGGACCCAGGGTATCCCAGCAGAACATCACCCAAAGCATGACACTGCCAGCACCAGCTTGTTTTCATCCCATGGTGCATTCAGGTGCCATCGCTTCCCCAGGAAAACAATGCACACGTATCCGGCCGTCCACATGATGCAACAAGAAACGTGATTCATCGGACCAGAAAACCTTCTTCCAATCACTCAAAGTCCAGTTTCAATGCTTGCATGCCCATTGTAGGTGCTGTCGCAGGTGAATCGTGGTTAGCATGGGCATTCAGAGAGGCCTGTGGCTATGCAGCCCCATATTCAGCAGGGTATAATGTACCGTGTGTTGTGACACATTACTCCCATCACCAGAATTCCAATTACCAGCGAGTTGCACCACAGTCACCCTTCTGTTGCCACGTATCATCCGGGAGAGCCTTTGCTCCCCTTCAACATCGATGAGCTGTGGTCGTCCAACATTTCGCCGGCAGTTCATGGATTTCTCTTCCTCAGACCACTTTCGGTAGGTACTAACCACGACTGACTGTGAGCATCCCACCAGCCATGCCATTTCAGATATGCTCTGACCCAATCATCTGGCCATTACAATTTGGCCTTTGTCAAACTCGCTTAAGTCCGCTGCCTTTCCCATCTGAAGGACAAGAGTAGCACTGATTAACAGAGCTCAGTATCAGGTGTTTTTTATACCGTGTCCTGACCCGCGCATGCACCACAGTTCACCTGCAGTTTCTTCGATTTGCATAACGACTCGCTGGTCATAATGTTTTGACTCATCGGTGTACTTTTTCACTTACGACCATAGTATCAGAAATAAATTTACATGTCGCCTCTTTCAGGGCTCTTGGTTTGTTCTATTCATTGCACATTGGGTTTCTTATCTGAAGGTATATTAATACACACATTAACAATGTGTTTACTTCTTCAGTAGTATACCTATAGGTAGATTGTTCCTTTGATAAGGAAAAGAGTGATTTCGCCCAACCAGATATCCAGGACTGCATAGTCGCTGAGTAACTGATGCATATGTAAATAACTGAGTAGGTACTGTAAAATATTTCTTTGCCTCCTGATATGACACTCTTTGCTCTATCTTATATTTTTGAATATACTTTTCCCAATCCCACTGGGTGCATTCCTTAGAGAAGGCAGAATAATTATCATGACAGTTCAAGAATTTCAGTGTTACAGCTTGTGTGTGTGTGAGCGCGTGTGTGTGTGTATTCTTTTGATACGCAAGAAGCACAAATGGCTACTACACCTCTGCAAACTGTCAGTAGCGAATGACCAAATTTTTAGGACTTAAAGCACAGGATTGGCTTGCAAATGTATGGTCTTACATGGCATCTTAGGTAACCAGCTTTCTGTGTGTAGATTAGGCATTTTAAATGTGAATATCACTGTCTGAATAGAGACAAGCCCTCCATCTTTTTTGATGACAATTCTTTTTGTATGTAGGCATTCAAAAAATAAGTTACACCTGCAGCCATCACTTGATATAATTGCGCAACAAATGCCTGCACGGAATGGAGTTCATATCGTGAGCCTTCTGGTAGGTGAGTTTCGTTGACGTAGCGGTAATAGTTGTACAGGAGCAAGCATTAATAATGGCACGTCAGCTAGAACGTTACTCCAAGTTCGAGCCACACAGAACAGTACATTTTCCGACTGTGAAGTTGTTGTTTACAAGGAATTTATGGCAAAAGGCACAACAATTAATGCTGCCTCAGACTGTCAAACATTACGGTCTTTGCGAACAACCATGAAAAACAAGAGGCCCGGAAAGTTAAGCAAAGGTGTTGTTCTCATTCAGGACAACACTACGCCACACAATGCACACACAACACGACACTTGCTCTAACGTTTTGGATGGGAGATATGGCAACATCCACTGAACAGTCCCGATCTTTCACCTTGTGATTATCATATCTTCAGCAAGCTGAAAGAACATCTAGGGGTACAACAATTTGCAAATGATGAGCAGGTGCAAACAGCAGTTCAATGGGGGGATGAATGACAAGGAGTGGATTTCTATCATCAGGGAATCGAACATAATGTAAACCCTTCTCGGAATCACATTCCAAGAAGGGTTTACACCAACTCAGTGACTATGTGGAAAAGTAGTGCAAGTTATGAGCTTTCTATTGCATAATAGACATTTATTACATACCTTAATAAATGTCTCTTGGGCTACAATGGTCAAGTGTAACTTATTTTTTAAATTACCCTCATATTATGATTTGGTCGCTTAATTCACGAACAAGTTCATCCTCTGATAAATGCATCCTGATATTATCCCTTTCGACGAGTTCAAGGTGACATGTGGGGTAACCTTTGTGAGAATTCCACCAAAAGTAGATATTTTGAAGACCAGCCACATTTTCAAAACACTATATCAAAAATGGGGAGAGCTTACTCAACAGTTGGCCTGTGAAGGAATGTAATATTAAACAGAGAGGAGCAGTATTATCCATTCCCTCTTTTTTGCTTGTCTTTTAACACAGGATGCATTTAAGTCTTCATGTCTTTCTGAGAGATTTGGATCAAAAGATCCGTAAGCAGACTTTTGTGTTGTCCGCTGATGCTCCTTTTAGCCGTAGGAGGGTGGCTCTCTTCTCCCTATGTTTAGCCCATTATGTGGAGGCAGGAGTAGTGCCACAAGTGACCAAGCAATAAAGGTAGGTCAGTTGTTAGTGCATTGGTAAGTTAGATCTATTGACAAGAAGAAAGATTTCTTCCTTTTCTGTTAAGTGAGCTAACTTCTTTACTTTAGAAGAACAAAATTAAGTTACTGTGGAAATTAGAAAACAAAACTATATTTCAATTAGCTGCTTTTTCAGAAAATTGCTTCAAAACCACTCAGAAATTCCTATAGTCATTTACTTGGCACTCAGGGCCTATACTGATGGGCACAAGTTGCAGCCAATAGTTTTGGCAAGAGACCAGAATGCTCGGCTACAATTTCGACAAGAGGCAAATTTTCTACTCTCAACCTGTTCAAAATTAAGTTTCAATTGATTAATACAGCGGATTCCGGTTATTTGGGCCACCGGTTATTCCAGCAGCTGTTTATTTGGGGAAAATCTTAAAAAACAGAACTCAATCGAGAAAATAGCCAGGGCTTACTTCGCTTAATTGGGACAACATGCCGTTTAATCGGGGCAGGAGACCGCAGCACTGGAGATTACCCTATAATTGTCTCCAACTGAACCAAGTCGGATTTCTGGAAGTCACAACCATAAAACAATAAAAACAATTAGCAGTCACCTGTTTATTGGGCTTTTCTGTTAGTGCAATCTATCATAAACAGATAGTAAACTCGATCTTATTGAATTTGCAATAATACCGACAGCTGGAATTCTGTGGTTATTATGGTGAAATGTGTTTACACATGAAATCTTCAATCGTATGAAAAAAATTAATTTTCAGAATCTTCTCTTGCACATATTGTGTTACTTGCAATTTGTGTGCAGTGTTCTTTGTTATTAATTGCTTATCTTTTTACTGTTTTAAATTTTAACCCCCACCCACAAATGTCAGTGAACAGAAATGTCAACTAGTTAGTATGTACATATTACAGTATGTATTAATTATTCCGATTATCACATATATTCTTCCGATTTTCACGTATCATTTAATTTGTTAATTGGAGGTAATAAAGGCTAAATTTGTGCTTAATATACTTTTTTATAGCTAATAGATAATATTCCTTCTATTTTTGCTAATCAGAATTGCTGTTTAATAGAATTAAAATTCAATTCACAAACTTGATTACAATGACTGGTGCTTACATCGTATAGTGAACGGTACTTTACTATGGTGAGTCCATCATAACATGATTTGATTGTACAGTGAACCAATAGTAAAGCGGGGAGGGGGGGGTGTTTCCACTGCATTTTTAACTATTTACGTGAAACTTCGGATAATTGGGGCAGCCACTTAATCAGGCCAAAATGCACTAGTCCCGATGTGTCCCAAATAACCGGAATTGGCTGTAATAGTTTTACAACCATGCTTTAGCGTGGGCAGAAAACAAAGCTGAATTTGGATACAAGCCAATTGCTATATAATCATGAACAGTTGTAAAAATATTTATTGGAAAACCAAGGTTTAGATAAAGGACAAGATTTTATAGTGGAACACAGGATAAAGGATTTCATCCCAACAAAAATAATTTCAATGACATGATTTGAGAAAAAACATGGGTCAACACATTTATTATAGTAATTCAACCAGGGAAAAAATTTAAACCACACCAATCATCCCATTTCGCATTCCTGCAATGCCAAACAATATGAGGATGAGAATAGCTATGAGAGAGAGAAGGTCCACTGTAGAAGAGCCCATCCCCAAGGTGTGATGTGAGGTGGCTAGAGGACCACTAATGTTCAATGTGTATAAGGGTTCCTGATGAGAAAAAGATCAAGTGTTAGACGGATTTCAGTTCTATCTGACATTCCAGTTTCACAGAGTTCCCATCATTAAGATGAAAGAAAAGCTAAACTCTATACAAAGAGCTATGTTACTGGCGACCCATCGAATCTGCTGTACAGTCTCTACAGCAGCTCTCCAAGTTATAGCAGGCACTCTCCCTCTCGACCTTTACACAATCTACAAGGGGCTCTGCTATCGAATTAAAAAAGGTATTCCGGCAACGATCCTGGCTACAGAACTCTCACTAAGTACGGATATAAAGCAGGAGAAATCTCGATGTCTCAATAAACTCTTCAATGTATGGCAGACCAGATGGGATTCTTCTACTGTAGGGGTTGTAACTCGGAGTTTTCTTCCGGAGGTAACCTTTGCAACCACTAAAAATAACGCCCGATGGTTCTCCCTCAGCCTCGAATCTTCCTTTCTCATTACCGGACACGGTTCTCTAAATGAGAAACTGCATACACTGGGACTAATCGACACTCCCTACTGCTTTTGTGGACAAAGTGAAAGTTGGAAACACTTGCTTCTGGAGTGTGTACATTACAACGACATCAGAAACCGTCTCCAGAATAAGATCCAGGACTTCCCACCAGCAGATCTGCATCAACTGATATGTACTCAGAACAACCTCGAAGCCTTCCAGACCTTTGCAGCTGAGGTATTTACCTGGAGGAGGGCACTAATCGCCAATCACCGACGTGGAAATGCCAATCATTAACAATTCCACTGCCAACTGAAAGTCACTCCTTCTACTGACTGTTCTTTTTTTTTTTCCTAACCTCCGTTCTGCACTGTTTTCGGGTCTTACCCTAGAACTAGGAGCAGCCTTGGCTCACCTTTTCTTCTTTCTCACTCTGTGCAAGATAGATAACCACTCTCCCATTTTTTTTTTTTTTTTTTTTCCATTCTCTCTCTGCTGGCACCCGACTTACATCTTCCTCTTCACTGTAGCCAGGGTGTGGGATTAAAATTATTTATTTATTCTTTAATTATTTTTATTTATTATTATTATTTATTATTATTATTATTTTTTTTTTTTCATTTACTTAGCTTCATTTTTTTTTTTCCCCTCTAACCTGCGTTCCGCACTGTTTCCGGGTCCTGCCCTGGAACTAGGAGCAGCCTTGGCTCACCTTTTCTTCTTTCTCACTCTGTGCAGGATAGATAACCACTCTCCCATTTTTTTTTTTTTCTCTCTTACTCTCTCTCTCTGCTGGCACCCAGACTTACATCTTCCTCTTCACTGTGGGATTAAATTTATTTATTTATTCTGTGATTATTATTTATTTTTATTTATTTTTTTTTTCATTTACTTACAGTCTTTTTTTTTTTTTTTCCTCGCGCTCTGTTCTGACACCTGGGATTTGGGCTGTCATTGGTGCCAGACAGCTCTCTCTTTCTTTTTTTTTTTATCACAGGGAATTTATTTATTTATTTTTTTATTATTATTATTTATTTATTATTTTTTATTTTTATTTAATTAATATATTTTCTTTTTCACCACGGGGAATTATCATAATTAATTATTTTACTTATTTTTTTTTTTTTTTTTTCCTTGCACCACGGGAAAATATATTTTGTTTTTAGTTTATTTACTTTTTATTTATTATTTTTTATTATTATTATTTTTTTTATTTTTATATTTTTTTTCCCTCTCTGGAGTGGGGCCCCAGAGAAATCTGGCCCACCGTTTGGCAACATCAGGTGGTTCAGAGTCTCGTATCGAGACAGTATGTGCTCCATTGGGACTGGCCCACCTTCCCGTGGTGTGGACGAGCACCCAGAATCATCTGTCCAGGTGACTGATGCTTCTGGGTAGCCAAGAGGCCAGAACAGAACACACACATAATACACACACAAACCTACGTCACACACATCTGGCCCGTTTGTAGTGATACTGTCTTCACAGAGATACAAGGCGGAGATGAACTCACGTTCTAGGAGCCGCCCTTTACAAAAACATGTCCACATTCCAGTAGAAAAATATTCAGAGTGACATGGATTTAGCTGAAGAAAATAAAAATTCTCCAGCTAAAATTGAGATAGAAAATGAACTGAATCGAGTGTCTTGTCATTGTGTTCAAAAGAAATTAGGAACAAAAACAGGAATTTTAATCCTGATGTCGATGTCCAAAAAAATGACTTCTTTTAGAGAGGGAAATTGCCTCCTGCAGATGGTGATTTGGGAGGAGGTAATACCTTTACAGAAATAACATTGAATTTACGCAAAGATTTGGAAGATTTCCTTTTTGCCAAAGAGAGTGGTATCAATTGGAGTTCAATCAGAGGGATACTGACTAAATGGGATCGTGGCCATGGTTTTGGAACTTGGAATACAGAATGGAATAAAAATATTTAATTAAACTAATTAAAGAAATTTAAGGAATAGATACATGTATGCATGAAGCTGTTCAGAAATGTAACCAAGATAAGGACAACCAACAGAATCAGAAACTTTATAGTGGTGTAGTCAAGAGTGATGTGACTTCTGATGCAAAGGACGTTGGCTTTAAAGTGAGTTCCTCAGATGATGAAGATCATATGATGGTGATCATGTTTTATTAATTCAGGCTAATGACTCTGTATTTAAACGTAGTGATGATGTCTCAATTGCTGTGGATAACGAAATGAGAAACTCTTTGAGAGGGGCCAGAATTTGGAAAGTAACAGTATTTGATTGTGGCATTGTTTTAGAGATGCAAACTAAAAAATACATGGAAGAAAACAGTTTGCACAATTGACATGTCTTGGGTAAGCATTTGGATTTCCCAAAAGACCTAGAACTAGTTAATTGGATATGATATTAGTAAGAAAATTCAGTAGGATGATCTAAATGACATGTATGAGAAAAATCTTTTGCATTTGGGAATGACAAAAGAGATCACTGCTGAGGTCATTGTTCACTTCATAAGTTGTAACAGGAATGATTCTGATAATAACTGGATTTTGGAGGTTTCACAAAGAATTAGAATGTTTCTAATGCAACAGCAGCATTTGTTTCTTGGACTGATGTCATACAGATTAAACAATTCCTATCTTATGACTGTATGCTATAATTATCAAGGTTATGGGCATACTGCCAAAACATACAGACAATGGGATTCTATATGTTGCTGGAAAAGTTCATACATATAAAAATTGCAAAAACATTAACAAAGAGGCTGTATGTTCAAATTGTATTGTTAGAAATCATGTGGGAGACCATTCTGTTAATGATAAAAAGTGTCCAGAATATCCAAGAGTGCTTAAACTAATTAAACTGCATACAGTTTATTCCTTTCATAACTATGGCCAATATCCAAATTACTGTAACTCAAATCAGTACACTCACAATATAAGTTTGTTTAAAGGTTTGAAAATAATCCAGCTAATGCACAGCATTCTCAATACACGGCATAACTTCAGGAATAAGTTCCTCACGTGTAGACAATAAAAATATTTTATATCAACATAGTTCCGGAAATGCTTGATTTCCGAGTTTTGAAGGTCTGTCTATGACACTTAACTGTTCACATCACCTTATAGTAATTGTTCAAAATGTCCACCTTCTGCCTGACTACAGGCCTCACATCGATGTCTCATGGACTCGCAGAGACTATGCCAAATTCCTAGCATGTTTCATATTGTCTCACAACCTGCCACAATTCGATTGCAGAGAGTTTATACGTCAGCTACCGGAGTCGAATACACCAGTGACGTTAAATGGCATAACAAGAAGAAATCTAGTGGGTTTAAATCAGTGAGTGTGGAGGCCAGGCAGTTGGTCCACCCCTCTACTTCAGGAGTCGTAGATCTTGGTCGTCCTCTGTTGGCAGCATGAGGTATAAAGGTCCCATGTTCACAAAGGCGGTGATTGATACCTTCAAACGTTTTCCCGTCTGGACATCTTCGTTCTGGGAACCTTTCGTGGTACAAACAACGAGCCTCCAGAGCATTGCCGTCCGCCAAACTGTACATAAAGTGCATATCCGCTTGCTCCTGATTTGAGTACATGGTCAGAATGGAAAACCACCAGAGCTAACCCTTGGGGTCTTCTATACAAGATTGTAAGAAGGGAAACCTCTGGATCTAACATATTTGGCTCAATTGTGGCGGACTCCATGGAAACACTGAACTGGCATGATTTTGCAAATGCAATCTTGGATGCTCTTTTTGCGTTGGATGATCCTACCTCAGAATTAGCTGTTCATTCTAAAATCCGATCAGACAATGAATCTCATGTGTCCTCAACAACGACCAAACCTTTTACGTTGGATGAACTGTAGGCTGTCTCGCATAAAGTTAAATGTTCAGAAGTATCCAGAAAACATCTTTTAGAAAACATTTTTATTATCAGAGTCTTGAAATTAAAACCTTATGTTCTTCTAAACTTATTCAACAGATGCCTTCAGTAAGAAACTTTTCCGGAAATTTGGAAGGTCGCTCTAGTTAAGTTGATCAGAAAGCTGAATAAGACTTCTGGAACGGCTAGATCGTACAGGCCGATCGCTCTGCTGACTAATTTGGGTAAATTGCTAGAGCAACTAATGGCCATTAGATTGAATACCCTACTGGTAGAACAGGATCTGCTTTCAAGGAGTCAATATGGGTTCTGTCCCAGACGTTCCTACGAGGATGCTCTTGTGGACTTTGTCTCTTCAGTTCAAAACTCAGTACATAAATATACCCTGGCCATTTTCATCGACTTCGAGGGTGCTTAAGACTCCCTTTGGTGGGAGAGCGTCTGCAATTGGCTAGGTGCTCCAACCACCTTTACCTTTTAATCCATAATTACTTTGCCAATAGAACCATAATAGTCAAGGCTAAACATAGCCAAGTATCAAGATCAGTATCTAGAGGGTGCCCACAGGGCTCTATATTGAGTCCTTTTACATGGAACATGGTGCTGCAGCAGTGGCTCTCCCGATCTTTCAATAACATCAAAATAATAGCGTATGCAGACGATCTCACCATCTTGGTAAATGGTAACTCTAGAGCCGATCTTGAAACTACCGCAAATTTCTCTGGGATCTCTACGATTGGACTGTGGCCAATAAGCTTAAAATCGGCTTGTCAAAAACAAAGATGATGATTCTTGGATCAACGTTGGATATCTCTCGTCCACCTTTGGTCAAGATCAACAACATTTGTCTCCCCATAGTTAAAGAGTACAAGGTTCTAGGAGTGGTAATTGATTCCAGTCTCAATTTTATTCCTCACTTGACAAATGTATCATCTAAAATACGTAGATTTACTGGTGCAATTGTTAGGGTGTCCCGTGTTGAATGGGGGGGGGCTCTCCAGAAAAACTTTAAGGATCTATTACAATGCAGTTTTCCTCCCTCTGATCACGTATGCTGCCAGTGCATGGTTTCACGGGGCACGGCTCAAACACTTCAAAGCAAAACTCGCCTCATTGCAGAGAACAATCTTGTGGTGTTTAGTTAAGGCATGCAGGACAGTCTTGACGCAAGCTCTGCAAGTAGTAGTAGCCAGAACATTACCTTTAGCCTTGAAAGTTACTTATATAGGATTTTTATACAAACTGAAAAACCAGATTGAGACCGAATTTCTTGGAATAACCATCAACCTTCAAGATGATACTAAATGAGAAAGAAGGAGACTGTGGAACGAGTTAGTTAACATCTGGCAGTCTCGATGGGATACAGCTCCCGTTGGTGCAAAATTTATACCACAAGTTTCATTTCTTCTTGATAAACGTGTTCGATTGTTGTTGTTGTTGTTGTTGTTGTTGTTAGGTTTGTTGGTGCATCAGCAACTATGGCTATAATGCACTGATTTCTGACTAGTATGTCTTTGTTGTTGATGCTGATTCTGATAAAAATTTATTTAAACAAGGTGATATTTATTAATCAATTTTAGGAAAACAAAAATGTCATCCATATCTTGACGATCTTCTAGAACATTACGTAGTGTTAATTGATTGCAATTTTTGAAAAGTAAGGAGAAAGCAGTTTTTCGTTGTCTTAAATATAGTGGGCATTCAATAACGATATGCTTTACAGTGAGTGGACATGAACAGTTACTGCATTGTGGGGCATCTTCCTTTCTTAATAAATAACTGTGAGTGAGGTATGTGTGACCAATGCGCAGTCGCGCTAGTACAGTTTCTTCTTTTCTATTTTCCCTTAGACTGGATCGCCACTGTTTGGGTTCTTTCTTTATTTCAAAAAGTTTATTATTTGTTTCTTTTTCCCATATATGTTTCCACTGTTCTTTAGAGGTCTGCTGTATAATGGATTTAAAGTCAACATAAGGTGTCCTGAAATTGGAAGAAATAGGATTCGAAGCATTTTTGGCAGCTAAATCTGCCTGTTCATTTCCTGGGATTCCAGTGTCCAGGAATCCAACAAAAAATTATGCGGAGACCACGTGCATGAATTGCCATTAACTGAGTCCAGATTTGTTGTACCAGAGGATGACTGTTGGGGCGTTTACCTTGTATACAATTCACAGCACTTAATGAATCGGTATAGATTATGGATTGAGTATATGAGGCTTCTTTTATTTTCTCCAGGGCTAGTAAAATACCATACAACTCAGCAGTAAAATTACTACATTCTGAAGGGAGCTGTTTAGCGATGATAGCATCCGGCAGGACTACAGCTGTACCAACTTTACTGGCAGTCTTGGATCCATCTGTATATAGCTGCACGTAACTGCTAAACTGAATTGAGTGGGCCAGATGTAATTGTCTGATGTTAATATCTGGAAGATTATTCTTTCCCCATTTCTGGTAGTATTTTTCAATATCTATCGTGGGTATTTGCCATGGCTGGATTTGCATGCTAGTATCCTGCATTATGTCATTCATGCTGAGTCCCCAGCTAGTGTTTAGAGCTTGAAGCCTAATGCCAGATGGTTTGTTGATACGTGATTTAGTACGATAGAGGTTTTCCCATTTTGGTCTGAAGAGATATTGCCATATCGGGTGTTGTGGAAAGCTGCTGATTTTCGCAGCATAATTTAGGAGAAGAATTTGTCGCCGAAGGTCTAGTGGCGGTTCATTGGCTTCCGTATATAGACTTAAAATGGGAGATGTACGAAAGGCACCCAGTGCTATTCGAAGTGCACTATGATGAATGGGGTCAAGCCATTTCAGTACACTTGGCCTGGCTGAGGCGTATGCAGGAGATGCATAGTCTAAGCGGGATCTAATTAATGAGCGGTATAAATGTAGCAACATGTACCGATCTGCACCCCATGACATAGAGGAGATTACTCTGAGAATATTTAGTTTCTTAAGGCAGCTGGTACGAATATATTTTATATGTTCAAGGAAGTTTAATTTTTTATCAAGTATTATACCAAGAAAACGAATGCTTGGTTGAAATGTAATACAATGGGAGTCTAACTGAAGGTTTGGATCAGGATGCAATGTACGTTTACGACAGAAGTGTACTGCAGTTGTTTTCGGTTTAGAAATTCTGTAGCCATTGTTTTTGGCCCAAGAGACTATTCTATTAATGGTGACTTGTAGTTGTCTCTCAATGTCGCATATTTTGAGAATGACATGAGATGGCAAGGTCATCAGCATATAGGTATGCATCAACGGTGTTAGGTATACTATTAGCTATAGAATCGATCCTGATGGCAAAAAGTGTTGCACTCAGCACTGAGCCTTGGGGAACTCCTTCTTCTTGAACATATGTGCCAGAAAGTGACGAGTGGTAGAGGACTTGGAAGGATCTGTTAGATAGGAAGTTCTGAATGAATTTCGGGAGATGACCCCGAAGACCAGATTTATGTAAGTCTCGAAGAATCCCATAACGCCAAGTTGTATCAAATGCTTTCTCGATGTCAATGCATATCATAACAAAGTGTTCATTTCTTAGAAAGGCGTTCCGAATATTTGCTTCTGCTTTGATAATGAGGTCAAGCGTCGATCTACTTCTCCGAAAACCATACTGGCTTGGACTCGGAATGTTTTGAGTCTCCAAATACCACGTTAGTCGGGTGTTGAGTATTTTTTCCATTGTTTTTCCCAAGCAACTTGTTAAGGAGATAGGTCGATAGTTTGTTGGGTTTGTATGGTCTTTTCCTGGTTTCGGGAAGGCTAGCACATAAGAATGGCAACAGCTGGTGGGGTAATATTCCTCTAAAAAAATTCTATTATAGAGTAGTAAGAGACCACTTAATGATCTTTCACTTAAATGGGAAATCATTGAGTAATAAATTCCATCAGGACCTGGAGCACTGTTTTTCACTTTTGTGAGCGCATTAAGCAATTCAGTCATGGTCAACGGCAGATTGTATGAATGTTTGAGAGCTGTATTAAAATTCAGTTTATACTTTTCTGTATTTTGTTTTAGCATCTGAAAGGCTGGTTCATAGGCGGAAACAGCTGAGAGTGATTCAAAAGACGAGCCAAATGCATTAGCAAGTTCTTCAGGTTCAGAAATTTCCTTTCCTTTCAGAAATAGAATCGGGGAAGTAACAAGTGGGTATTTGCCATTGATACGTTTGATTTTTTTCCAAACTGTAGCAGTATCTGTGAATCAGTTTATTGTGGCAGCATAGCGTGACCATGCTTCTTTTTTACTCATTCGTCTTATATAACGAGCCTTAGCCCTTGCTCTTTTAAACTGTAGGAGGTTGGCTGTGGTTGGATGTTTTCTAAACTGATTCCAGGATTTATTTCTTTCTCTTTTGGCAATGCTACATGCTTCGGTCCACCACATTTTTGGATGGAGTCGGATTTTAAATGATGATTTTGGGATAGTGGATTCAGCTGCTGTCATTATTCGTTCTGTGATATAGCTTACTGCAGAATCTATCTTGTCAGTAGCAATGATAGTGGAATCTAAATGAGCTATTTCTTGATATTTAGCCCAGTTGGCCTTGTCAAATTTCCAAATTGTTCTAATTCTGTTGATCGGAGGAGAACTTGTACAGAAATTACAGATGATCGGAAAGTGATCACTACCAAGAGGATTGTCAGTAACTGTCCAGTCAATGAGAGGAAATATTGTTGGAGAACATACTGTTAGGTCAATGGCAGAGCTTGAGCCAGATGGTACATGAACATATGTGTGATCACCTGTGTTTAAAATAGTTAGATTGTGTTTATCCAAGAATTTCTCAATTATTTTCCCTCTGCAGTCAAGTTGTTGAGAACCCCATAGAGGGTTATGGCCAATCCAGTCACCCAGAATACAGAAAGGAGCGGGTATTTGTCCTACTAGGTCATCTAAATCAGCAAGGGTGTAAGCGTGGTTTGGTGACAGATACAATGAGACTAAAGTTATCGTTATGCCTATGGTGATACGGGCTGCAATTGCCTCCAACGGTGTTTGCAAGGGAACAGGTCTGGAGGGAATTGAAGAGTTTACTAACAGCGCCACTCCTCCGTGTGCTGCATTAGAGCAGTTTCTATCTTTTCTGTACATGGTGAAGCGTTTAACTGTTATAGATACTGCATTCGTCAGGTTTGTTTCTTGTATGCATGCTGCAACGGGCTTATATTCACTTAGGAGATCGTAGAGGTCATCGATATTAGCACGAAATCCGCGACAATTCCATTGAATTACTGTGTGCATTGTTTGGTTTTAAAAGGAGGGTTTGGTTCTTACGGCGGATTTTTTTGTTTGCGCTTGTCTACTTTTGCTTTTTCTTTTTTTGGGAAGACTGGCCTACCCGTGTCAATGTCATCCTCTGGATGAATCTCAAGGATTGAATCATCTTCATCTATCTTTTCATCAGTATCCATGGTATCGGATATAAATTTAGTAGTGTTGCTTCTTTCAGGAGTCTTGGCTCGTTCATTTGGTTGTTCATTAGGCTTCTTATCTGGAGGTATTGTTACAGGAGTATTTGCTTCTCGAGTAGCATATTTAGGAGTAGGTTTTTCCTTTGATGAGGAGAGGAGCGATTTAGCCCAACCAGATATTGAGATATTTGGAGGGACTGAGCAGTCTGTCTGAGTTTCTACTGAGCGTAGCTGTTGGGTAACTGAAGCATATGTAGGTGACTTAGCAGGTACTGCAAAATGTTTTTTAGCTTCTTGATAGGATACTTTCTGCTCTATCTTATATTTTTGAATATTCTTTTCTCTTTTCCATTGAGGGCATTCCTTAGAGAAGGCAGAGTGGTTACCATGGCAATTAGGACAAATTTGCACTTCGGTGTTACAGTTTGTGTGTGTATGCTCTTTTGAGCCGCAGTTAGCAAGTGGCTACACTTCTGCAGACAGCTTGGGAATGACCAAATTTTTGGCACTTAAAGCACCGGACTGGATTTGGAATGTATGGTCTTACTTGGCATCGAAGATAACCAGCTTTAATAGAAGTAGGCAGATTTGGTGTTTTGAATGTTAGGATCACCGTGCGTGTGGGAACAGGTTCTCCATCTCTTTTAATCACAATTCTTTTGGCTTGTACTACGTTTTGATCTCTTAGTTCATGCACAAGTTCATCCTCTGATATGTTTAATAAATCCCACTCTGATATTACCCCTTTAGAGGAGTTTAAGGTGGCATGTGGGGTAACCTTCGTGGGAATTCCACCGAAAGTAGATATTTTCAATAGCCTCTCAGCATGTCGATGTTCGGTCATTTCGATCAATAAATCTCCGGATTTTAATCGCCGAACCATTTTTGGAGGGCCAGCCACATTTTCGAAACATTTCTGTATCAAAAATGGGGACAGCTTACTCAGTGGTTGGTCTGTGGAGGAGTGTAGTATTAGAAAGAGTGGTGTGATCTTATCCATTCCTTCTTTTTTTTGTCTCTTAGCATGGGATACATTTGTGTCGTCATGATCTGGATTATGTTTGTCCAGTTCTGAATCATAAGATCCACACGAGGACTGTTTATTTTTGTCCATCGTTGCTCCTTTTAGTCCTGGGAGAGTGGATTTCTTCTCCCAGACTTCCAGCCCCGCCACGTGGAGGCAGGAGCAGTGCCACCTAGTGGCCAAGCGGTTGGAGAGGTTAGTTTGTTAGTGCGAAAATTAATAAATATACTAGGAAAAGAAAGGTAATTTTCCTTTCTGGGTTCTTACTTAGGACCTGTTAAGTACAGAACCACTTATAAAGAAATAAGGATGAGAAAGGCACTGGAAAGAAAATATAACGAAATCACTTAGAAAGAGCACTATATATCACTTAGGAAAATCGCTTGGACACTATCGCTTGGCACTCGGGGCCGTGTTCGATTGTGATTCTGCATGGACATATTCACGTCCTACCTATTGACAGGACATGGATCGATCAACTAGAGTCTTTTTAGGTTCAATTTAACACAAACAGACCTCTGTTCGTGTGGATTACCAGAGAGTTGGGATCACATCTTGTTTCATTGCTACTGACGATCTCAGACTTCCTCTTCAAGCACTTACTAATTTTCAGCCAGGACAGGAGTCGTCTCTGCTTCAAAGCTCGGAGTCATATCAGATTCTTCAGGCTTTCGCTCAAGGCATATTTCTTCGAAGGCGTTCGGTGTCAACAGAATGTAGCACAATGGCCCTGCTGATGCATAGCTGGTTGGATCTCCTATAATAATATATAAACTCAAATCCTTAAGAAGTGAAATTTTTCCTTGGCCTGCAGACAAAATAAGGTGCTTTTTTTTTTTTTTTTATACATGTTTTATTTTATTTTCTTCTGCTTCATTATTATTCATTTTGGTTCCATATCCAGCACCATGAGTGATGTTTTTTTTTTCCCCTCTGGAATGGGCCCCCCAGAGGATCCTGGCCTACCTTCTGGAAATGTCAGATGGGTCAGAGTCTCTCTCTTGAGACAGTACGAGCTTTACATGGACTGGCCCACCTTCCCGTGGTGCGGACGAGTACCCAGAATCATCTGTCCAAGTGACTGATGCTTCTGGGTAGCCCAGCAGCCAGAACAGAACACACACACACAATACACACAAACCAACGTGACACACATATCTGGCCCATTTGTAGTGATACTGTTCTTCACAGAGATACGAGGCAGAGTTGAACAAACGTTCTAGGGGCTGCCCTTTAGATATACACATGTTCCCAGTACCTTGTGATGAAGGAAATCACCTGCAGGAGATAAGACATTCCGGTTAATAACTTGGGAACCAAGCATTTCCGGAACTATGTGGATATAAAATATTTTTATTGTCTACATATGAGGAACTCATTCCTGCAGTTATGCCGTGTATTTTTGAGACACCCTGTATAATGCCTGTCCAGAAGTGAGGGCTGCAATAATTGTTTTTAATTCTGATTTAGTATTAACCAAACATAGTGCATCTGTGTTTGTTTCAAAGTACTTCAAATACAACTCTGACATTAAGCCATATTCAGTTTATATTGACAGTGTTCTTGATAGGGTAGGTTATGTTATGTTATTTGGTTTTTGATTCTAATGCCAAGAGTTAACTTTGGTTCAGAGGCACTATTGATGACAGAGAGAAAGCTTTATATGACATGACAGCTGTGCACAAACTTATGGTTTGCAATCAATCTAGGCACGGCTCCACTTTTTTTTTTTTTTTTAATAAAAACCCCAAACACGAGAGGTATTAGAACTTATACTACTTAGTAATGTGCTTGCGTTGGAGGTTGAGAAGACAAAAGAAGATATTGTTGACATTAGACTTGAACTTCTGTAGAATGTAATTTTCAGGAAATACATATGAAGATTGTTCCAGAAAACAGCAGTTGAATGACTAAACCAGGAAGATGAAAAGTTGGTTCTATGAGTTTGAAGTTGAACAGTAAATGGATGTTGGCTTATGGCGGCACATGTCTGGATTGTTTTGAAACGTGAGAGAACAGGAATTATAGAAGCAATTTAGAAGAGAAGTGCCCATGGAAGTATCTGTATGTAGAAAGGTATGCAGCAGAAACAGTATTTCTATGAGACAGAGAGTGGATAGACTGTTAGAGATGGATCATTAATTGACCTAACTGCCCTCTCTGAATGGAATCTAGAAGCCTGAGAGAGTTTTGGGAGCACGGCCCCAGATGAGGGAACAATATTCCATGGCAGGGGGGATTTGCAATTTGTACAGTGTGAACAGCTGTTTGGAAGAAAAGTAACGCAAGAGCGAAAGAGAAAAACAAGTTTTTTAGAAGCAGAGGAAGCAATATTTATAATGTGCTTGTGCCAAGATGAGATTGAGAAGTCAGGTTAATCCCAAAAGAGATATATCATCTTACCCCAGTAATCAGTGTCACCAAAAGATAAGCATAAGCAGCTAAAGAATCCTTATTGCGAGAGATAAAACAGGGACTGAGTTTTAGAAGGATTGAGTCAACTAAGTTGTCTTTGCCCCACTAGAGATCGTCATTTAAAGAATTAGTAGCAGATATTCGGGAAGTTGAAGCTGATTGAGCAGGGCAAGGTTTCTTAAACTGGAAAATGGAATGCAATGTGCTATCATCAGCAAAACTATGGATAGGATTTCCATTCAATGGAAGAAGGTCATTAATATACAAGGGAAAAAATTGAGGGAAAGAACTGAACCTTGGGGGTACATCAGCATTAGTGGAGAAGTTAGAAGGCAGAGAAGCCATCCACCATCACACTCAGTGAGTGGTAAGAGAGAAAACTGGATAACCAATTACAAAGAACAGTTGGCAAACCATAAGACGAAGTTTGTTTAGAGACATTTATGCCAAACATGATAGAAAGCCTTTGAGATGTCAAGAGCAACTGCCTGTGTTTCCCGAACTTTTCCATTGAATTTTCCATAAATGGGCAACATGAGCCAGAATATCACCAGTGGATCGACACTGACTGACGGATCAATGATCGCCATACTGGTGATCACTGATCAGAAGGAAGGATTCTAGGTAGTTTAAAGGTTGGCGGTTAATGGATTTCTCTATAACTTTAGAAAAAGTAGAAGTAATAGCAATGGGACGATAATTGGATGGGAGGGATTTGTCACCCTTTTTAGGAACAAGCAGAAAGAAAAACACCTATGTAAAAAGAAAGCGAAAAAAGTCGGCAAAGAACAGGATTAAATTCAGGAGCAGAGATTTTGAGAACAAGTGAGAAATACCATCAGGACCTGGAACTTTCATAGCATCAAGATTTGTCAAAATCCTTCTGATATCCTTTTAGCATTAGCATTAGTAGAGGCATTTGATGCAAGAAAGCAAGCTTATGCAGCATCAGCCAAAAAAAAAAAAAAAAAAACCACTTCCACTTCACCCCTCTGTTCGTTCAAAATATCTGTCCAGGTGAGCCTTAAACGTATTTAGGCTATCAACTTCCACAAGAAGGGATGGAAGTCTGTTCCACCAACCAACCACCCGCTGGCTAAAGGCAAATTTCCGCACGTCTATCCTACATCTGTCTTTCCTCAATTTGAATTTATGCCCTCTCAGGTGATTATTCTGAGCGAGAGGAAGAATCCCATCAGCATTGAGCATGCTCAAACCATTCCAGGCTTTATACACCTCTATCAGATCACCTCGCTGGTGCCTAGTCTCCAGACAATGTAATTTGCAAAACTTAGGCCTTTCTTCATAAGAGCACCCCTTTGTTCCATTCACTAATCTTGTTGCCCTTCTCTATACTCGTTCCAGCAGCTCTACATCCTTCTTGAAATGAGGCCTCCAGACCTGTATACAGTACTCTAGGTGTGGCCTGACCATTGCCTTATACAAGGGAATAATCACCTCCTTATCCCTGCTGGAAAAATTCCTATATATCATTGACAATACACCATGAGCTACTCTTGCAGCCCGTCTGCACTGCTCAGAGAACTTCATATTTGCCTGCACAACCACCCCCAGGTCCCTTTCATTCTCTACCACTGTCAATGTAGTACCACAGAGTTGATACGTTGCTCTGGGGTTGCTGTTTCCCATGTGTAGTACTTTACATTTGTCAATGTTAAACTTCATTTGCCACCTCTCAGCCCATCTGCTCAACCTTTCCAGATCCTCTTGCAGCAGCATAGTGTCAGTAGTGTCCTTGACAACCCTGCCTACCTTTGTATCGTCCGCAAACTTCGACATTAAGCTTGATATACCCTCATCAATATCATTTATGAATACAGAAAACAATAATGGACCCAACACTGAGCCCTGAGGGACTCCACTAATAACATTAGTCGACGAGCAGTGTCCATTGATTACCACTCTCTGTCTTCTCCTCCTCAGCCACCCCTTTATCCACAGCAGCAATTTGCCTCCAATGCCACACTGCTCCAATTTGTGCAGCAGTCTTCCATGTGCAACAGTATCAAAAGCCTTTCTAAGATCCAAGTATATAATATCAAAGTTATTCCCTGCATCCAGTTCTTTTGTGACTGCATCATAGTATCCAATCAAATTGGTCAGGCAAGACTTCCCCTTAACAAAACCATGCTGTGTCCGAGCTATAGCTGAAGTCTTGTCTAAATGATCCTGCAGTGCTTCTTTAACTAGTGCCTCCATTAATTTTCCTGGAACAGAAGTTAAACTCATAGGTCTATAATTACTTGTGTCAGCCTTTGATCCTCCTTTGTGAATTGGGGGTGACATCTGCACATCTCCAGTCTGTGGGTACCTCCCCCTGAGTCCAAGGAAGCTCTCATAATTATGGCTAAGGGTTTTCTCACTTCCTTTGCTGCCTCCTTTAATATAACTGGATAGATTCCATCTACCCCGGGTGCCTTTCTTGTGTTTATCTTCAACAATTTTTCCTCCACTTTACTCTCAGTTATTACAAGATTGTCTAGCTTACTGCTAGAGTTGAATACACCTCTGGCTTTCTCCTCGCAAAATAACTCCTCATGTGTGAATGTCAATGCAAAATTTTTATTTAGTTTGTTAGCTACCTGAGCAGGATCATCGACAGTTGACCCATCGATATCAAGTGGACCAATCTGATTCATCCCCTTCCTTCTAGAGTTTACATAAGTAAAGAACTCTTTGCTGTTTTTCTTTGCATCCCTTGCCGAAGATTTCTCGTAATCTGCCTTCACCTGCCTAACCTCCTTTGTAACTTGGTTACAGATCAACTTGTATCTATCATAGGCTAGGCTTCTGTGTCATGTGTTAATTTGTATGTATCTCATGCATGTTTCTTCTCTGCCATATGCCTCATCAGTTCATCTGACATCCATTTAGGCCTAAACCTTGAACAATATTTCTTAGTTGGTATGTATAGCCTAGTAGCTTCCAAGATACTAGGCTATACATACCAACATACTATACATACAATACAAGTTCTTTGAATGCTTCCCATTTTGCATTTGCTGTTGGTAACATCATCAGTTGGTCCCACTGTTTAGAATTTAAATACTGTCTCAGTCCATCGTAGTCACTTTTATGAAAGCAATAACCCTTCCCTTTGGTAGTTACCTCTTTTGACAGAAGACCACATGAGGTGTTGAATGGAGCATGTTGGGAATGGTGGGATATGTTTTACCAAAACCATTAATACACGAGTTGGAAGAAAAATAAAAAAATGATATGCTAGCAGGTCAGCTTTATCCTGGGCTGAAGTGACAATAGAACCATCTGATTTTGACAGAGGTGGGAGCAGAGATGGGCAAACGTTTCGGCCAATAACTTTGGCAAGAGACCAGATTGCTCGGCTACCATTAGGGCAAGAAGCAAGTTTTCCACTCTTAGCCCGTTCAAAATCTAGTTTGGACTGATTAATAACTGTTTTACAAATGTTGCGAACTTTGGTGTATCAGAAAATGAAACTGGAGAATTAGAAACAAGCCAATTACGATATGCAACATTCCTGTCTTGAACAGCCTTAGCACATTTATTGGAAAACCAAGGTTTAGATAAAGGATGAGATTTTTAAGTGGAGTGTGGAAAAAAGAATTCCATTCCTACAAAAATAATTTCACTGACACGATCTGAGCAAACTTTGACATCAGAAATTTTGAAACAGTAATCCGACCAAGGAAAAGAAGAAAAGAAATCTCACAGGTCATCCCATTTTGCATTCTTGTAATGCCAAATAACATGAGGTTGGGAATAGCCATGAGATAAAGGCTCCATTGGAGAAGAGACAATCACCAAGTTGTGATCTAAGGTGCCTTAAGGATCACTCACTTCGACTATGTACTTAGAAGGGTTGTATATGAGAAAAAGAAAAAGCGTGTTGGCTGTATGGTGAGAATTGTCCGGTATCCTTGTAGGTAAATGAACAGTGTGTGCCCTCGCATTAGTAATTGCAAAAGCCTCAGCATCTTGACCAGCTGGGTCTGTGTGACTAGAGAATGGAAGATAGCTGGAGCTGTGAACATTAAAATCAACAAGGAAAATTACCTCTATTTTAGGAAAATGGACTGGAGAAAGTAAAGTTGCAAAGAGAGGAAGTCAAAGAGCTCCAAATGATTAGTGGAGTTGGGAGAACGGTAGAGACAACAGATGAATTTGACACAATGAGGTAGAGAGATTTTAAGCCAGAGAACATCGAAGAGAGGAGATTCCAAATTACCAAGTCTCTGACAGGGAATATCAGAACTGACATATGCACAATACTAGCTTTGAGATGAAAGGAATCATATAGCAAATAATTTGGACAACTGAGATGAGCAGTAGTTGAATCAACCTATAACAGATTCTGTCAGAAAAAGTACATGGGATTTGGCAGACTGCAAGTGGAAATGGACATTGTTGAAATTAGAACTGAGACCACGTATATTTGTGAAATTGGCTAGGAAGTTTGGGAGGTTTAGATCTTTTCGCAGATAAGCTTACTCTATTAGTTTGACAATTCATGGTGTATTTAATAGTAAGAAAAAGTGGGGGGACCTGCTGTATGAAGTAATAATTTTTGGATATGCCGTACACATGGTAAGAATATACCCAGATCCTTGACAATCCCCCCCCCCGCATACACACTACTCGGACTCTCTACAGTCACTATCTGGCAGAGTAGAGGTAGCAAGATTATACACTAGCTGATCCGCAGCCTTCTAGAGAGTTATCAATAGGTTCGGTCCGGTGTACTAACTACCAGCCAGCCTGCGAACGTTTTAGAGCTGTATCCTTGAAATGTAAGGAAGTTTGGATCTCGCCGTGATGTCCATCATAACCTCAAAAGACATCAGTCATACTGCATGATGGGGAAGGTTTGACAGGAACTTGGCTCTGGAGACTAAACATGGGTTACACCACTTCAAGCCTCCAATTAGCAAAGTGGTGGTATTGTACCAGATGATGAGAGTCATCTACCACTTAGTATTGCCTGATAACACAGAGGGGACAGTATTCCTGAGTGTGGTGTGGGCACCACACTTCGACCCCAGCTTACATTGGTTCACACCTATGTGGTCACCCACAGTATGTTGCGCAATGGGGTTATACCCAGGATTACTAACAGTCTCACCATCGTAAATATGCAAACAGAGGATTTGGCTGTCACAGACCAACCAGACTTTGCAGAAATTGGGTCCACTTGACTTGAATGCCACCCGAATATCAGTTCCATCAACATTTTAGATTCCCAGGTAGCAAGTACAGCTTGTCTGGCATATCTGAGAGAATGTTTGCGATAACCTCAAGGACCGAACAGTAAATGCTCGGTCAGTAAATGGTGAATCAAACATCAACGTAACTCTTACAAATTCAATTGGTGCTAGATTTGTCTCTAGACAGAAAGTCAAATCTGACTAGGTATTGAGTAATCATTGTGTGATATTTTATGATATCAATACACACAGGGAAAATAGTCTTGACTTGCTTCAATAACTGGGCTTTGCTGTTAAGCATGCAAACTGAAACTTTGAAAAAAAAAAAGTCTTCGGCAAGCTGATCAAGGTTTCTGAGTTATCAAACATGACAGGTGGGAATCCTGGGGAGTTTTTGCAAAAAGTTATCTATGATGCCAATGCGGTTACTATGAAATGGAAACACATAAAACATAGACCAGGTAAGTGGTGGACACCTCAGCTTATTCTATTGAAAAAACAAGTTAATAAGGCGGGAAGCAATTTCAGAAGAGAAAACATAAGAAAAGTGCCTTGGAAGTTATTCGATGAAGAAAGATTATCAGTCTTTGTAACAAGTATGTCCATGCCATCGCTAATCAGAAATATGACTGCTAGAAAATAGTGAAAACAGCAGAGAATACTGACCTTTGGGGATTGGTTTATAAAATTTGTACTGGCAAATTCAGAGCAGCTGCTGGTGTTCTATTGGCAAGGACCCCACTGCGAGGTGTAACTGGGAAGATTCCATGATTGCAATCTTAGATCATCTTACAGGTAATGATAACGTGACTGATAACCCATGCATTAATCTAGAACATGGTCATATGCATGCATTGAATAAGTCTTATGGTAATGAAGTTGAAGAATTACCCTTTACCCATGATGAACTTCTCACCATTATTAAGTCCTTAAAAGATAACAAATATCCTGGTATGGACCTACTGGAGGAAAAGGTAATCAAAAAGTTCTCTAATCTTTATTCAAATGAATTGTTACAAGTTTTTAATAGTTGTCTAAGGGATGGTATGTTTCTGTCACCCTGGAAAGATACACTGCTCAAGATTATCCAACCAAACCAATGAGTTCACCTGCTTCATATAGACATATTTTATTACTTCCTGGTCTTGGTAAAGTTTATGAGAAGCTTTTAGCCATTATGATTGCTGTCTACCAAAATGACAATTCATTTTGGTAGACAGACTTTGTCTGAAAGGCCAACATCACTTGGCCTTTCAAACAAACAATATGGCTTCACTCCTGGTGTAGGCACTGAGGATGTGCTGCACTTTTTAGTTTGCAATATTCAGGGATCAAATTATAAATATACCTTGGGAATTTTTGAAGACTTTGCTGGTACCTTTGATTCCATTAGTTGGGGCAGTGTTTTGATAACGTTATGCACAGCTACATGTTCTTTTAATATTTTCTCTGTAATTAAAGATTACTTTAATTACAGATTATTGTGCAATTTCTAAAGATTACTTTAGAAATTGCACAATAACAGTGAAAGCAAATTTTGGGTCAATTACGCATCATGTGACTTGAGGCTGTCTGCAGGGATCTGTCTTTGGTCCTTTGATGTAGAACTTGGTTTTGAAAGATTGGCTAAAGATGGACTTTAAACACTCACATACAACAGCTTATGCAGATGATATGGTAATACTTGTGCAGTGAAATTCCTGGAAGGAGCTTGAAATAAGATCTGATCACATATTGAAAGAATTATGCAAATGGTTTGGTTTACATACGCTGACAATCTCTATATCCAAAACTATGATCATGATGTTAAAGGATAAATTGGCTCTTAACAGACTTCCTTTCGTGAGGTTAAATGGTATCTCCTTACAGCAGGTGTTAATGGTTAAGTACTTGGGAATATGTATTGCTAGTGGCTTGACCTTTATCTGGCACATTAACTATATATCAGACAGAGTGAAGAAGTTTATTGCATTGATCTCAAGAATAATGTAGGTGGAACAGGGGATAAAGGGGAAAGCACTCCATTTGATATATAATTGTATCTTTCTGCCGATTATTATGTATGGTGCAACAATCTGGGTTGGCCATGCAGTCAAAGTAAGAAACACTAGAAATCTTTATTCTATACATTGAGTTATATTACTCAAAATGGTTATGGCATGCAGAACAGGTTCCACAGAAGCTTTGTAGGCATTGATTGGCAAAATGCCACTCGATTTACAGTTAGTATTTAGAAGCTTGTCCTTTTATTTGAGAAGGGGAATAAAATCTGGGCTGATGGACATTAAAATTAACACTTTAAATGGTTTAAAAAATGAAAAGAGGATTTGGAAGCTCCTTTTACAAAAATGGCAAAGCAGATGAAATTGTTCGAAAAAAGATAAAATAACATTCAAATTTTTCCCTTATGTTAATGATGTAAATTATATTAAACCAGTCTGGTTGGTACCTAATCTACATTGTACATTCTTATTAACAGGTCATGGATCATATTTTGCTAAAGTAAATAGTCTTGGAATCATAGAAAGATGCAACTGTATGTGTGGTGATCTAGAAACAAAGGAACATATTATATTTTATTGTTTGGAATATGCTGATTTACGTCTAGAATACTAGATAATGTTGTTGATGTTACTTGTTTGGTGGATGAGATTGAGACACTACTTATTAAAACAAGAGAAAATTTTAATGCCTTTCAAAATTTTGCAAATTCAGTTTTTGCAAGAAGGAATATTCTTTTTTCAATTGGGACAGTTCACATTATATAATGGATAAATTTAGAAAGTCTCTGACAAGGAATTTCAGAATAGACATATACACAAGTACCACCTTTGAAGCAAAAGGAATTCTGTCAGAAATTCTGACAGAGGAATTCTGTTTGGAATTCTGTCAGAAAAAATAAGTGTAGTTTGGCAGATTGTAGTGGTAATTGATATTATTGAGATCAGAGTGAGACCAAATATATTTGTGAAACGAACAGTACATATCTTTTTGCTGAGTTTGTGATGTTAGTTTTAACAATTCATGATGCATTCAATAGATAAGGTAAAAGTAGACAGGGAAACATAAGAATTAACGAAATTTCTGGATACAGCATGCATACAAGAATATACCAAGTTCCTTAATACAATGAATCCTTGACTACACAAACCTCCTCCGTACAAACTGCTTGGATTCCCTCTAGTCACTAGCTGACAAAGTAGAGGCAGCAAGATTATACAGTAGCTAATCTGGATGCCTCCTACAGAATTCCAAATTGATTAGGTCCAGTGAATTATCAAGCAGCCTGACTGAAAAAACCGTTTTAAAGCTGTATCCTCAAAATTCAAGGAACATAGATCTTGCCATGTGCTCATCATACCTCAAAAGGCATGACTCGTATATGGAGCTTTGCTCAAAACTAAATATTGGGTTTTCACAACTTGAAGCCTCCAATAGACAAAGTGGTGGTATTGCAAAAGATGAGATTTATTTGCCCATTCTATTTAATATGTTTAATCCTTCATTAGATTTATTTAAACTACCCATATTACATAACACTAAATGGAATCACGTCTATTTATCTGCTGCCATCCTTTTGCAATTTAAATTTGTGTCTCTCTGTATCAACTGAAAGTGAGTAAAGATGCATTCACTTTACTCAATTATTTTAAACTATCATCTACTTGGGTGATGCTATACCAGGGGTGGGCAACTGCCAGCCTGCAGGCCAACTCCAGCCCGTGAACTTGCATAACCCAGCCCATGGTCATTTTCAAAATATGTAATAAATGGACTGCTGAAACTGAAATTCCACAGGTGATAGACAATGCAAAGAAAATTCTGTTATTTGGAAGCACATACAGATGTAAACAATTTTTTTTCAAAAATTACATTTATAAAATCCAAGTACAAGTCCCGAATTTCTGACACAAATTTAAAAAATACTTTGCGCATTGCTACAACAAATATCGATCCAGATATCAATTCACTGATTAAAAAATAAACAGCATTAGATCTATAATTAAATATTATAAAAATAAAATATTGAAATTTTTTTTGTTACTGGAATTGTATTTTTATTTTGTTACCAAAATTTTATTTTTGTAATTTTATCTTGAATTTGTATTTTGCTTTTCTTATTAATAAAATTAATTATACGTACGAGCATATATAAATATTACAATAAATAACATAAAACTGCTTTTGACAATTTTTTCATTATACACCATTTAAATAATTCTAAAAATCGTTGAAAGCTAAAAAAACAATTTGGCCCATATGTACCTCACAGACATTTTATTTGGCCTGCCATTTAAAAAGGTTGCCCATCCCTGTGCTATACCATTAAGTTCGCAGAGTTTTAGATTAGTTATATTGTTACAAAAAAAAAAAAAAAAATGTGCCAAACTATACGATTATAACCCTCAAGCTACTTTTTTTATTCACAATTAAAACCCTACAATTCCACTGCATGACTAATTACATGCTACAACATTCATGCGAAATCATCAATACAAAAGCTCTACAAATAATAAGTATGCAGTTACGTGCAGACAGATACAGACATGGTGAAGACAATAGGCACATATGCATATATATATATATATATATATATGGAACACACCTAAAAACACCAAATGTTATGGTATATCAGACATAACAACATTACGAGCAGTGCTCATTTATAACAACCCTTTCTCCACCACATAACCATCCCTCTACCCATAGTAGTAACTTGCTCCGAATGCCACTTGGTTAAATTTATATAACACCCATTCATGTGAACAGTATCAAAAGTATTAAGGAAATCAGAGTACATATCATCAAAATTATTCTTTCCATTTAGCTAATTATTAGACCATAGTAACTAATTAGATTCATCAGACAATACTGCTTGCATAACAATTCCCTACTGGAATTGCCTTATAGCCCCATTCCTATGAAGAATTATCTTGTATTATTTAACTACTGATTCCATTATTTTCCCTAGCACATAAGTCAAACTTGGAAGTCTGTAATTATCCACTTCACCTCTTTTTAAAAGAAAAACATTTTCACATTTCATATATGTAGCATCTTCCTCTGAATCCAAGAATGCTCTATGTATTATTACTAAAGGTTGACACTACCACTTTTGCTGCTTCTTTTATTATAAATGAAAGATTCATAAGCCTGAGATGTTTTTTTCTCTTTTAGCTGCAACAATCTCTCTTCCTCCTTTCAGTAAAATCATTTGACTCCCAATCAGGTAGTGGGTAAATGTTACCCCATTTCTAAAAACTGTTTCATTGTGAATGTATATGGAATATGTTAATTCAGTTTGTCAGCCAACTGTGCAGGATCATCAATATTTACTCCACTCATATCCAGCATACCAAAAGTGATTTATTCTTTTTCTTCTAGTGTTAACAAAAGAAAAGTACTTTTCCCCACACATTTAACCAAAGCATTCTAAAATCTACTTTGGTATGCCTAATCCCCCCCCCCAGAGGTAACTTGATTACAGATTAATTTATACTTACTATAGGATTCTATGCCCTTTGACAATTTATAACCAATCCATGTTCTAAACTTAAAGTTTATATCATGTCCATTTTTGTCCAAGCACTGAACAGTATCTGTTAGTTGATATACCCCAGGGGGCTCACATCTGGTGAGTATGAGTTTGGCACACCCAGGGTCCTGAGCTGGATATCATCATTCTTCTCTTTCTTGGTGATTCCCTTCTATCTCAGGGTAACTCGGGAATTTTTTTTTTTTTTTTTTTGGCTGGTGCAGCATAAGCCTCAGGCTTCCTTGCACCCTATAGCTAATAATAATAATAAAGAGTATAGTAGCCTCAATGATTAAATCCCCAAATATTGTAAAATAGCTTTATTTTACCTCTTGGACTTCTTTAATAAGTAATCTTTGTAACACCCAATACTTTGCCACGGCCTGTATAAATAAAGCTTCCTCCCTCCCCATCGGAGAAGGTTGCGTCGCTGCCCCCTGTGGTGTGCAGGTGACGCCGCGCGAGTGAAACAGTATCGCCCCGTCATGTGCCGCCAGCTAGCAGAGAGTGGTCATCTTTCCCCAGGCAGCGTGCTGACGCATGTTTACAAAAAGAGAAAGTGAGATGTGACACTCTGCAGAGAGAAAAGTCGCCCCTGTAAGAGTCATACTACTGATGCCGACTGAATCATGTATCAGCGGAATGTTTGGTAGTGGGGAGACTAAAAAGGGGAGAGGTGTATGTCACATAAACTTCTCCAAAGCGGCCCTGCACGAATATGCAAGCCCCTTCATAAATATCGTCCCTGGGTGAGTCAGGTCCTAAAAGTGTCAAGCAAAAACCCTTTTTGCCTGGCCGTCCAAATGAACACCTGCATATGGGAGGGAAAAGCAGAAAGGGGACAAACTTATATAGAGATGGAGAACAAAGGAGAGGGCGAGTCGAGTCTGGTCTAGTCTAGGAGTCTAGGGAGTGGTCCAGTTGGTTGGTCAGAGTTGTCCAGTTGCTGTCCAGTAGTCGTGGTCGAGTGGTCGTAGTCTAGTTGATTGGAGAGCAGTAAGAAGAAAGAGGCAGAGAGCGGTATTTTCCCGATTAGAAGTGAGACGAGATGATGCCAGAGATAATGAAGTCCTCGCTCCGACGTGGCTCGGAACTGTGTGGTAAGTTCATTCTATCTTACCAATAGAACTGCACATGATAGAAGGCTATATTTCTCTATACATTAATCAAACATATTATACCCACCTTTCTTCTCATTAAAGTAAGCTTCAAGATGTATTTTGATGTGATTGTAACAGTAAAGTAACATTGTCCAGTGATACGATATTGTTTTTCTATTATTACCTTGGCTACTCATTTAACACGAAGATAGGAGAATATCTATGTTATCATTTAAAGGAAAGGAATCGTTTTGCCTAACTACATGAAGATACACAGACTTAATGTACCAACCAAATTTCCCGTAAACTAACTTAACAATTATCTTGATACTAGACACTATTATATTGAGTTTATTGTACGTTTATATGTAATGTTGTTATGTAATGTTGTTGTTTAATAAACCATGTTTGTTTGCTAACTTTGCCTCATGACATTCTCTGGTTACACACGGACCACGGAATCCGAATTAAGAAAGAACCTTTATTTGCGGCCACTCTCGAGGCTCTGTTAATTCAATAGAGAATCGGGGTGGAGAACACAACGCCCTCCGATGTTGCCAATTTTATTCCACGAATAAGATTGAAGAACACGTGAGGTTTATGTCCTAATTCAAACTGGTAGACGAACACATTAAAACCCGACTCTCTGGACATTCATTTTAGTGTTGAGCATGCTTGAAAGTTGTATGGATATTGCTGAAAGTTACACAGCATGCCCGCGCTATAACGGAGAGAAAAGGCGGCGTTACAATATCATTCGGAATTCAAAATTTTTAGCATCAGCTAGTCTCAAAAGAATTTATAAAAATGTCGGAGAACATTATTATCATTTCTGTGTAAACAAAATCCATTCTTTTTAAGTCATATGATGTCAGAAAGCCCTCAGACTTTTTGCTACCCCAGCCATAAAATAAATAAAATTAATTAATTTAAACTACCCATGGATTAGCCTCCTCACTTAAGACCAGCGAACCTTTGATTTTCTCCAAGCTGTCAGGGCCCAAACTACTCAAGAGGATAAGTTATTTCAGTATAAGGGGCTGTATCTGCATCAGGAAGCTCTTATCAGACACTAAATGAGATTAGTGAGGGGGAACAAAAGGGCACTCTTACCAAGAAAGGCTTCGAATTCTGCAAATTGCAACATCTGGCACTAGGCACCCGCGAGAAGATCTGATTGAAATGCTTTCAATGGACTGAGTAAGCGCAATGCTAATGGCATCCTTTCTCTTGATCAGACAACATGCAAGGAGGCAAATTTAAATTGAGGAAGGATGGTTGCTGGATAGATATGTATAAATTTTCCTTCAGCCAGAGGGTAGTTTATCGTTGCAGAAAACTTCCATCTGGTGTTATGGAAGAGGGTAGTTCAAATAAATTCCAGGACAAACTAGACAAACTGTTAGAGTGGGATGGATAGGTGACGTGGGAAGTTGTTTTTTTTTTTTTTTTTTGCTGATCCTGCTTGCTTTCTTACATAATTTTCCAATAAATAGCAATCTAGTTTGTTCAAAAAAACTTACTATATAGTGCATTTCTGGACCATGTTTGTTTGTTTGTTATTTGGTTTTAGGAGTATTAGCAACTAAGGCCATATTGCTCCAGGGATATGCGGTGGTCATTCTCTGACCTTTCTGCATCCTCCGTATTTGGTGGTCACGGGATAGAACCCCGGTCTAATTAAGAAGTGTGTGCTACGCACTGCTGCACCTCCCCACCTGGCTACGGAGACTCGTTTCTGGACAATGGATTCCCATCTATAAAATACAGGTTCAAGTTGCCTATATTGAGACAACTGTACTAGCTAGACAACTCAGTAGCTCATTTAATATACCTAAAAAGAATTTTGTCATACCCAACCTGTCATCTTCCCTTTACTGAAAGTCATTTCACACTACATTGACTTAAACTCAACATCTGCATTACATTGGAATGTCCTCCCATGTACTCTTGGAATATCCTCCTAAACTCAAAGCAGTTTTTGATGTGAACCGTAACTTCCCACTCCACTGTCTCTCCTGAACACACAACATACAGTATACTGAAATGAAATTCCCCACCTTGTATCTCGGAGTGTCCTCCTATATCAATAAGGCCAACTACATCAGTATTAGTTGACTTGATCAGAAGCTCAAATTCATTTAATTTGTTAACAGTATTCCTGTTGATACAGATGAACATTGCACTGTTGAGTCAGTTTGGTGTGACATAAGCACTGCGAAAGCAAAAATAAGAGTAGGAGTGTGTTATAGGCCTAATGACTCGAATGAGTACAATGAACAATTGTACAGAGAAATAGAGTGGGCTAGTAAATCAGAATGTCTTATAATGGGGGCTTTTAACTTCTCAGATATTGACTGGAACTTGTGGGTTGGTCACTCACACACTAGTCAGACTTTTGTGGATTTATTGGATGATTGTTTTTGCAGCAGCATGTTCGAGAGGCAACCAGAGAGAGTAATACTCTTGATCTGGTTATCAGCAGTGATCGTTCGTGTATTAAGAATTTGCAGATAAAGGAACCACTAAGTGGTAGTGATCACAGTGTACTGATGTGGGATTTACTTAAAAATTTATTTACCATCAGGGGTAAAGGAAAGGGTTTTTGCTTCCGTAAAGGTGAGTACAGTGGTCTCAGACAGTTTTTAAATTCTATACAGTGAGATCAACTGACGATGTTACCAACAGTAAATTCTAAGTGGGAAGCATTCAAGGAATTAATCGTGGATGCTACTAAAAGTTTCATACCTATTAAGAAATACTGTTCAAGGTTTAGGCCTAAATGGTTATCAAATGAACTAATGAGACTCGTGACAGAGAAGAAAAATGCATGGGATGCATATATATTACCAAGCGACTCAGAAGCAATGGCAGATATAAGCTAGTCTGTAATCAGGTCACAAAGGAGGTTAGGCAGGCGAAGACAGATTACGAGAAATTCTTGGCAAAAGATGCTAAGAAAAACAGCAAGGATTTCTTTACTTATATAAACTCTAAAAGGAAGGGGATGAATCTGATTGGTCCACTTGACATCGATGGTTCGAATGTTGATGATCCTGCTCAGATAGCAAACAAACTGAATGAGTATTTTGCATGTGTGAATGCACATGCCTCATATGTGAATCTGAATGTAGATTCACACATGAGGAATTATTAAGGTTTGAAAATCGCAGAAGGTTATCAAATTGTAGCAGGATACTTAATGATTTTGTAATAACTGAGAGCAAAGTGGAGAAGAAATTGTTGAAGTTAAACATAAGAAAAGCACCTGGGGTGGACGGGATCTATCCAGTTATATTAAAGGAGGCAGCAAAGCAACTAAGCAAACCCTTAGCCATAATTATGAGAGCATCCTTGGACTCAGGGGAGGTTCCCACGGACTGGAGATGTGCAAATGTATCCCCAATTCACAATCGGGGATCGAAGGGTGAAACGAGTAATTAAAGACCAGTTAGTTTAACTTCTGTTCCGGGTAAAATGGAGTCACTGGTTAAAGATGCATTGCAGGATCATCTAGACAAGACTGCAACAATAATTCAGACACAGCATGGGTTTGTTAAGGGAAAGTCTTGTCTGACAAATTTGATAGGATATTATGATGTGGTTACAAAGGAACTGGATGCAAAAAATAATTTTGATATCATATATTTGGATTTCAGGAAAGCTTTTGACACTGTTGCGCATGGAAGACTATTGTACAAATTGGAGCAGAATGGTATTAAGAGTAAGTTGCTACAATGGATAAAAGGATGGTTAAGTGGGAGAATACATAGGGTGGTAATCAATGGGTGCTGCTCTTTGTGGGCTAATGTTATTAGTGGAGTCCCACAGGGTTCGGTGTTGGGTCCACTCTTGTTTTGTTTTTTTTTTTTTTTTTTTTTTGGTAGTTGTTGGCGCATCGGCTTCTGTGGCCATAGTGCACCTCCCAAGGTTTTTGCAGTACTTTGATCCAAGCCCGAGGCGGGATTCGAACCCGCGACCTTTGGGTTGCCAGGCAGGCACTTTACCCACCTGGCTAGCCCGGTCGGCCTCTTGTTTTGTATATTTATCAATGATATTGATAAAGGTATATCAGGCTTAATGTAGAAGTCTGCAGATGATACAAAGCTGGCAGGGTTATTAATGACAGTAATGGCAGTGTGCTACTGCAACAGGATCTAGATAATTTGGGCAGATGGGCTAAGAAGTGGCAACTGAAGTTTAACCTTGACAAATGCAAAGTACTGCATATGGGTAGAAGTAATCCCAGAGAAAAGTACCAACTGTGTGGTACTACACTTAAGGTGGTAAAAAATGAAAAAGACCTGGAAGTAATTGTGCAGTCAGATATGAAGTTTTCTGAGCAATGCAGACAGACAGGTTGCCAGGGGGGGTAATGGGGTTTTGTCAATGATATATAGGAATTTTACTAGCAAGGAAAAGGAGATGATTGTCCCTCTGTATAAGGCAATGGTCAGGCCACGCCTTGAGTACTGCGTACAGGTCTGGTGGCCTCATTTTAGGAAGGATGTAGATTTACTTGAGCGTGTACAGAGAAGGGCAACAAGATTGGTCAGGGGAATGAAGGGATCCTCTTACCAGGAGAGGCTTAAGTTCTGCAAATTGCAGTGGCTGGAGATTAGGCACCTGCACGGTGATCTGATTGAGGTGTATAAGGCCTTGAATGGGTTGAGCGCACTGAATTCTAATGGGATCCTTCCATTTGTTCAGATTACGAACCTAAGGGGGCTTAAATTCAAATTAAGAAAGGACAGATGTAGAATAGATGTTCGGATATTTGCCTTTAGCCAGCGGGTGGTTAATTGCTGGAACAAACTTCCATCTGTTGTTGTGGAAGTTGATAGGTTAAATAAATTTAAGGAGGAACTGGACAGGCATTTGGAGGGAATGGTGTGATTTTTTTTTTTTTTTTTTTTTCGCTGATGCTGCATAAGCTCATACACTTGCTTTCTTGCATCACATGCCACTACTACTACTACTACTGACATTCATGTTATAGACAGATTTTGTTTTTTAAATTTATGGCTTCTGATTCTCTGATACACTTGTTATAGTTGTATCATACTTATAAGTGTTTTTACAAATGGTTTTAGATTGCTGGTAGATTTTACTTCTATTACAATTCCCCTTTTAGTATTTAGGATAAGTAATGGTCAAAAGCCTTTGTAGCCCAGTGATCAGGAGCGGGATGTAGTAGCACACGTTCTTTGAGTAGAACGTGATTCAAGCCTCTGACAGCTAAATTACGGTCGATCTGCCAACCCCCACTGGACCAACATGGCAGATTATGGTCCATTTCACTGAATGTGAATTGTTGAGGAGGCTTCCATCCTGCAGTGGGTTGATAATGGCGGCGGTTTTATAGTCGAAATCTCTCAAAAAGGGTAAAAGTATAATTTTGTTCCATACCATTCAAGTGAGTTGATCATGTGCTAACTTCCCTAACCTTATTCTTATGTCCTTATCCTTCCCTATCCTTATGTCCATTCCGATGTTCCCTGTCAGAGACTAGGTAATTTGGAATCTCCTCTTTTCAATCTTTTCTAGCTTAAAATCTCTCTATATCATTCTGTCAAATTCATCTGTTTTCTCTACCATTCTCTCAACTCCATTAATCACTTGGAGCTCTTTGACTTCCTCTTTTTGCAACCTGACTTTCTCCAGTGCAACTTTGATAAGAGTAAGGTAATTTAACAACTCCAGCTGGCTTCCGTTTTTAAGTCACACTGACCCAGCTGTTTGAGATGCTGAGGCTTTTGCAATTACTAATGACCTTGCACAGATTGTTCATTTTCCTAAAAGAATACCGGACAATTCTAACCATACAGCCAACACGCTTGATCTTTTTCTCACAAACAACCCTTCTAAGTACACAGTCGAAGTGAGAGGTCCTTTAGGCCCCTCAGATCACAAATTGGTGATTATCTCTTCTCCAATGGAGCCTTTATCTCATGGCCATTCCCAACCTCGTGTTGTTTGGCATTACAAGAATGCAAATTGGGATGACCTGCGAGTTTTCTTTTCCTTGGTCGGATTACTGTTTCAAAACTTCTGATGTCAAAGTTTGCTCAGATCATGTCAGTGAAATTATTCTTGCAGGAATGGAATCCTTTATCCCACACTCCACTTTAAAATCTTGTCCTTTATCTAAACCTTGGTTTTCCAATACGTGTGCTAAAGCTATTCAAGAGAAGAATGTTGCATATCGTAATTGGCTTGTTTCTAATTCTTCAGTTTCATTTTCTGCCTACACCAAAGCTCGCAACAATTATAAAGTAATTATTAATCAGTCCAAACTAGAGTTTGAACAGGCTAAGTGGAAAACTTGTTTCTTGCCCTAATGGTAGCCGAGCATTCTGGTCTCTTGCCAAAGCTACTGGCCACAACTTCTGCCCATCTCTGCCCAAACCAGATGGTTCTGTTGTCACTTCGGCCAAGGATAAAGCTGACCTACTGGCATCACATTTTTCTTCTAACTCATGTATTAATGATCTTGGTAATACACTTCCTACCATTCCCAACATGCTCCATTCAATGCCTCCTGTGGTCTTCCGTCAAAAGGCTGTCAGAAGGATTTTGACGAATCTTGATGCTAAGAAAGCTCCAGGTCCCGATGGTATTTCTCCACTTGTTCTCAAAACCTGTGCTCCTGAACTTACTCCTGTTCTTTGTCACTTTTTTTTTTTTTTTTGGCTGGTTTTGGCGCATTATACCCTTAGTTGCCAATGCGCCAATAAAACCCAACAACCAACCAATCACCTTTTTTCACTTTCTTATTCCAAAGGTGTTTTTCCTTCTGCTTGGAAATTTGCTCATATCCAGCCAGTTCCTAAAAAGGGTGACAAATTCCTCCCATTGAATTATCGTCCCATTGCAATTACTTCTACTCTTTCTAAAGTAATTGGAGAAATCAATTAACTGCCAACTCTTAAACTACCTAGAAACCTCCCATCTGATCAACGATCGCCAGTATGGGTTCTGTCAGTGTCGATCCACTGCTGATATTCTGGCTTATGTTACCCATTTATGAACTAATTCAATGGAAAAGTTCGGTGAAACACAAGCAGTTGCTCTTGACATCTCAAAGGCTTTTGTTCGTGTTTGGCAGCTTATGGTTTGCCAACTGTTTTTTGTCAGTTTTCTCTCTGATCGCTCACCGAGGGTGATGGTAGATGGCTTTCTGTCTTCTAACTTCTCCACTAATGCCAGTGTCTCCCAAGTTTCAGTTCTTTTCCCCACTCTTTTGCTCTTGTAATGACCTTCTTCCATTGACTGGAAATCCTATCCATGGTTTTGCCGATGATAGCACATTGCATTCCACTTTCCATTTTGAGAAACTTTGTTCTGCTCAATCAGTTTCAACTTCTCAAAAATCTGCTACCAATTCCTTAAATGCCACTCTTCGGGTAATTCTCCAGTGGGGCAAAAACAACGTAGTTGATTTCAACCCTTCTAAAACTCAGTCTTGTCCTAGCAAAAAAAGGATTCTTCTACTCCTATGCTTATCTTTGGTGACACTCCAATTTCTAGGCAAAATGATATATCTCTTTTGGGGACTGCCCTGACTTCTAATCTCTCTCTCTTGGCACAAGCACATTACAAATATTGCTTCCTCTGCATCTAAAAAACTTGATTTTCTCTTTCACTCTCGTCATTACTTTTCTTCCAAACAACTGTTCACTCTTTACAAATCGCAAATCCGCCCTATCATGGAATATTGTTCCCACATCTGGGGTGGTGCCCCTTAACTTCTCTCAGGCTTCTTGATTCCTTTCAGAAGAGGGCAGTTAGGTTAATTGATGATTCATCTCTAACAGTCACTCCACTCGCTGTCTCAGAGAAGTACTGTTTCTGCTGCATGCCTCTTCTACAGATATTTCCATGGGCACTGTTCTTCCGAATTGGCTTCTATAATTCCCGCTCTCTCTCTCTCTGTTTCAAAACAGTTCGAACTTGAGCCGCCACCAGCCAACATCCATTTACTGTCCAACTTCAAACTCACAGAACCAACTTTTCATCTTCCTCATTTATTCATTCAACTGCCGTTTTCTGGAATAACCTTCCTTCATACGTATTTCCTGAAAATTACATCTACAGAAGTTCAAGTCCAATATTAACAAATATCTTCTTTCGTCTTCTCAGCCTCGAACCCAAACATGGTACTAAGTACTATAGGTTTCTAATACCTCTCGTGTTTGGGGTTTACATAAAAAAAAACAAAAAATCCCAAACTAGCAGTTTCCTTTTACTCTTAATGTCTCCTAAATGAAATTGGTTAAAACCCTTGCATCTCCATTGTTTTTACAAAATAAATTCTGTCTATTAACCAGGGTCAGCCATGCTGAGAAAAATGTCTCCCCTCCCAATAAGCCTTGTGAATTCCCTCAAAACTTAGGATAAACCACAAAGATTTCATCATGAAATCCCTGCTGTCATGTCTGTGCTGAATTGCAGATACATGACCATTCTCTGTCCTACCTCACAATCCTCTTTCGGCGCCTCCGTAGCTAGGTGGACAGGAGCAGCCGTGCGTAGCACGTGTCTTGATTAGACCGGGGTTCGAGCCCATGACCACCAAATATGGAGGATGTGGAAAGGTCAGGGAATGGCAACCGCATATCCCCAGAGCAATATGGCCTAATGGTTGCTAATGCTCCTAAAAACCAAATAATAACAATAATAATAATAACAACCTTCTTTCAACATGGCCTTATATTTCATAACCAGTTCATCGATTCATTTAAAGTTTTAAACCATTAGTCCCTACAAGTATTGCCATGCACTGACTAGAACGATTAGGAGCTAATACAGTTTATTACTTTTTAAAGTTAATGACAATGAATGTTTTTTAAAATGAATATGAATATATTATATTTGCTGATAATGAATGTTATATACATATATATTCTTTATATATATTTTTTTTTCATAGCCAATTTATATGGGACACTTTAGTTGCACAACTAGGATGAATCAGCACCACTAAATGCAAAGTGATAGAGGATTCGTGTTTATCAGTCATTAAAAATTAATCAGATAGTTCACCTGAACATGGCACCAAGTGAGAGAGAGTATGTGCCAGGATTAACATTATTCATAAATTTATTAATTAAATTATATATTATTAATTATAAATTATTAATTAAAGAGTGCAATAATCATTTCAAAAATGAAAAGTTCAAAACTTGAGCATTTGTGAGTAAAACAAAGAATCCTAGCAAGTGATATATTAGTAGTACCAAAACATTTGTTAAGGGGATGGTCTGCAAAAGATTACGACATGTTTAACCTGTCAAGTCACCTTTCATGAGACCATTAATTGTGTAGATGACTATTTTCATCCAGTTTAAAAATCATTTTTGCACTTTGATTTCTTTTTTTTCTTTATAATCCCATGACAAATGTTTTTGGTAATGTATTTAGAGATTTATATCTAGCTTTTCAGGGCCTCCGTAGCCGGGTGGTCAGGAGTGGGAGTGCAGTAGCACACACTCTTTGAGTAGACTGTGGTTCAAACCCCTGACTGCTAAATACGGTTGATCAGCCAACACACACACACTGGACCAGCATGGTTGGGTATGATCCATTTCTCTCAACATGAATTGTTGAGGAGGCTTCCATCCCGCATTGGGTTGATAATGGCTGCAGCTTTAGCTTTTCTAGTAGGAAAAGGGCTTCCTTAAATAATTGAGTCACTGAGGCAAAACACTGATAGAAAATGTTAGTATTTCACAGACGCTGAACAAGAAATAAAGACATTCATTTTTCAGCATATGCATATTAGGCTACATATTTCGAAGAGATATATCTCTTTTTAAAAAACTAAGTTGTTCTTTTAACGGCATAATGTGCACATAAATCAAAACAAGAAAAGTTATTACTTTATTCCAACATCATCATCATGAACTTGGTCTGGCTTAGGTCTTTTAAGACCTGTTCCGTTGAGCTCTTGGAGGTGGTCTTCATCTCTCCATCGTTGTCTTGTTCGACCCACATCTCTCTCTTGCCTGTAGGTTTGTAGTTAAAGGCTAATTTTGGGATCCGGTCTGGGTTCATTCTTTCTAGGTGGCTGATCTATTTTTTCTGATACCGTTTTATGTCATTTACTATGTTATCTACTTTTAATTTCTCACAGATATCTAAATTTCTTTGGCGGTGGTCTTGTAAAGCCTAATAATGGTCTTAAAAATCTCATTTGTGCTGCTTCTAGTTTGTGTGCATCTTTCTTATTTATGACCCAAGTCTCACAGCTGTAGAAGAGGGCTGATTTTGAAGTGATGTTATGCAGTCGTAATTTTGTTTCAGCTGTCATTTGCTTTCCGAAGTGGCATTTAATCGCTCTGTTCATTTTATTATATTTTTGTAGTTTAATGTGTACGTCTTTCCCTTCATTTTATATTAAATTTCCCAAATAGGTGAAGCCAGATATTTGTTCTATTATTTTGTCATCAATACCAATATTGACCCTTTGTATGTTTTTATCACACAATCCCATTGATTTTGTTTTTGGGGTGGAGATTTTCATCTCGTACTTTTTACCTATTTTAGTCAGTTCATTTGCTGCTATCTGTAGTTCATCTTCGGATTTTGTAACAATATTATAACTTGATCATCAGCATATAATATAGTTTTGATTTTATTCCTGTTGTTCAACTGTATTCCATTGTTAATTGTTTGTTTCCATTCTTTAATAATTTAATTGATGTAGATTTTAAATAAATTTGGTGATAGTGCACATCCTTGTTTGACTCCTTTATTGGTATTAATTGGGTCTGAGAGTTCACCATTAGAATATTTTATGCAGACTTTTGAGTTTCTATATAGGCTTTGCATCGCTTTCCGGAGTTGGGTCGGGATATTTTCTTCACGTAGAGGTTTCTTTCCTAATCTTTGGGTATCTGTTGCTTACCATATGATGTTAAATAATTTTAGTAGTGTGTTCTTTTAGTAAGGTGCCACCATATTTAAATAGTTCTACATTCAAATTGTCTATGCTTGGGCTTTTTTGGTTTTTTGATTTTTGTAATATTAACTCTAGTTCTTCCATTGTTATATTTTCTTCATCTTCGGTTACCACAGATTCATCTTCCATTTATTCCAACATCTTGAACTTTATTCAGCATAATTTATCATTTTCTTGGAGAAATATAGTGATTCTCAGACACTTGAAATTTTTTTTTTATGTAAACCCCAAACAAGAGAGGTATTAGAACCTATAGTACTTAGTACCGTGCTTGGGTTGGAGAAGACAAAAGAAGATATTTGTTGATATTGGACTTGAACTTCTGTAGACCAATTTTCAGGAAATATGTACGAAGGAAGGTTGTTCCAGAAAACAGCAGTTGAATGAATAAACGTGGAAGATGAAAAGTTGGTTCTGTGAGTTTGAAGTTGGACAGTAAATGGATGTTGGCTGGTGGCTGCACGTTTTCGGACTGTTTTGAAAGAGAGAGCGGAAATTATAGAAGACAATTCAGAAGAACAGTGCCCATGGAAATATCTGTGGAAGAGGCATGTAGCAGAAACAGTACGTCTATAAGACAGCGAGTGGAGAGACTCTGTTAGAGATGAATCATTAATTAACCTAACTGCCCTCTTCTGAATGGAATCAAGAAGCCAGAGAGAGGTTTTGGGGGGACCACCCCAAATGTGGGAACAATATTTCATGGTAGGGCGGATTTGCGATTTATACAGAGTGAGCGGCTGTCTGGAAGAAAAGTAAAGGCAAGAGCGAAAGGGAAAACCAAGTTTTTTAGATGCAGAGGAAGCAATATTTGTAATGTGCTTGTGCCAAGAGAGATTAGAAGTCAGGGTAATCCCCAAAAGAGATATATATCATTTTGCCTAGAAATCGGAGTGTCACCAAAGATAAGCACAGGAGCAGAAGAATCCTTTTTGCGAGATATAAGACAAGACTAATTTTTAGAAGGATTGAAATCAACTAAGTTGTCTTTGCCCCACTGGAGAATTACCTGAAGATGAGCATTTAAGGAATTGGTAGCAAATTTTCGAGAAGTTGAAGCTGATTGAGCAGGGCAAGGATTTTTAAAATGGAAAGTGGAATGCAATGTGCTATCATCAGCAAAACTATGGATAGGATTTCCAGTCAATAGAAGGTCATTAATATACAAGAGGAAAAGAGTGGGGGGAAAGAACCGAACCTTGGTCGACACTGGCATTAGTGGAAAAGTTAGAAGACGGAGAGCCATCTACCATCACCGTCAGTGAGCAATCAGAAAGTAAACTGGATAACCAATTACAAAAAACAGTTGGCAAACCATAAGATGGAAGTTTGTTTAAAAGACCTTTACGCCAAACAAGATCGAAAGCCTTTGAGATATCATGAGCAACTAGTAGTAGTGGCATGTGATGCAAGAAAGCAAGTGTATAAGCTTATGCAGCATCAGAAAAAAAAAAAAAAAAAAAAAATCACACCATTCCATCCAAATGCCTGTCCAGTTCCTCCTTAAATTTATTTAACCGATCAACTTCCACAACGACAGATGGAAGTTTGTTTCCGGCAATTAACCACCCGCTGGCTAAAGGCAAATTTCCGCACATCTATTCTACATCTGTCTTTTCTTAATTTGAATTTATGACCCCTTAGGTTCGTAATCTGAACAAGTGGAAGGATCCCATCAGAATTCAGCATGCTCAACCCATTCAAGGCCTTATACACCTCAATCAGATCACCGCACAGGTGCCTAGTCTCTAACCACTGCAATTTGCAGAACTTAAGCCTCTCTTGGTAAGAGGCCCCTTCATTCCCCTCACCAATCTTGTTGCCCTTCTCTGTACACGCTCAAGCAAATCGACATCCTTCCTAAAATGAGGCCTCCAGACCTGAATGCAGTACTCAAGGCGTGGCCTGACCATTGCCTTATACAGAGGGACAATCATCTCCTTTTCCCTGCTAGCAAAATTCCTATATATCATTGACAAAACCCCATGACCTGCGCTGGCAGACTGTCTGCATTCTTCAGAAGACTTCATATCTGACTACACAAATAATCCCAGGTCTTTTTCATTTTCTACCACCTTAAGTTCAGTACCACACAGTTGGTACGTTTCTCTGGGGTTACTTCTACCCATATGCAGTACTCTGCATTTGTCAAGGTTAAACTTCAGTTGCCACTTCTTAGCCCATCTGCCCAAATTATCTAGATCCTGTTGCAGTAGCACACTGCCATTACACCCCTGCCAACCTTTGTATAATCTGCAAACTTCGACACTAAGCCTGATATACCTTCATCAATATCATTGATAAATATACAAAACAACAGAGGACCCAACAGCGAACCCTGTGGGACTCCACTAATAACATTAGTCCACGAAGAACAGCATCCATTAATTACCACCCTCTGTCTTCTCCCACTCAACCATCCTTTTATCCATTGTAGCAACTTACCCTTAATACCTTTCTGCTCCAATTTGTACAATAGTCTTCCATGTGCAACAGTGTCAGAAGCTTTCCTGAAATCCAAATTTATGATATCAAAATTATTTTTTGCATCCAGTTCCTTTGTAACCACATCACAAAATCCTATCAAATTTGTCAGACAAGTCTTTCCCTTAACAAACCCATGCTGTGTCTGAATTATTGCTGCAGTCTTGTCTAGATGTGTTTCATTTGTGTTTCAACGTACCTTTCCATTGAATTAGTCCATAAATGGGTAACATAAGCCAGAATATCAACAATGGATTGACACTGACAGAATCCATACTGGCGACCGTTGATCAGACGGAAGGTTACTAGGTAGTTTAAGAGTTTGCGGTTAATTGATTTCTCCATTACTTTAGAAAGAGTAGAAGTAATTGCAATGGGATGATAATTGGATGGGAGGGATTTGACACCCTTTTTAGGAACTGGCTGAATATGAGTAAATTTCCAAGCAGAAGGAAAAACACCTTTGGAATAAGAAAGTGAAAAAAGGCGGCAAACAATAGGAGTAGGTTCAAGAGCACAGGTTTTGGGAACAAGTGAGAAATACCATTGGGCCCTGGAGCTTTCTTAGCATTAAGATTCGTCAAAATCTTTCTGACAACCTTTTGACGGAAGACCACAGGAGGCATTGAATGGAACATGTTGGGAGTGGTGGGAGGTGTTTTTCCAAGATCATTAATACATAAGCTGGAAGAAAAATGGGATGCTAGCAGATCAGCTTTATCCTTGGCTGAAGTGAGAGCAGAACCTTCTGGTTGGGACAGAGGTGGAAGCAGAGATGGGCAAAAGTTGCAGCCAATAGCTTTGGCAAGAGACCAGAATGCTTGGCTACCATTAGGGCAAGAAGCAAGTTTTCTACTCTTAACCTTTCAAACTCTAGTTTGGACTTATTAATAATTGCTTTATAATTGTTGCGAGCTTTGGTGTAGGCAGAAAATGAAACTGAAGAATTAGAAACAAACCAATTACGATATTCAATGTTCTTCTGTTAAACAGCCTTAGCATATTTATTGGAAAACCAAGGTTTAAGTAAAGGACAATATTTTAAAGTGGAGTGTGGGATTAAGGATTCCATTCCTGCAAGAATAATTTCGCTGACACGATCTGAGCAAATGTTGACATCACAAGTTTTGAAACAGTAATCCGACCAAGGAAAATAAATAATGTTTATTTTCTTGTAATTCTTGTAATAACTGAGAGTAAAGTGGAGGAGAAATTGTTAAAGATAAACACAAGAAAGGCACCTGGGGTGGATGGGATCTATCCAGTTATATTAAAGGAGGCAGCAAAGGAAGTAAGTAAACCCTTAGCCATAATTATGAGAGCTTCCTTGGACTCAGGGGAGGTACCCACAGACTGTAGATGTGCAAATGTCACCCCAATTCACAAAGGAGGATCAAAGGCTGACACAAGTAATTATAGACTTGTGAGTTTAACTTCTGTTCCAGGAAAATTAATGGAGGCACTAGTTAAAGAAGCACTGGAGGATCGTTTAGACAAGACTTCAGCTATAGCTCGGACACAGCATGGTTTTGTTAAGGGGTAGTCATGGCTGACCAATTTGATTGGATACTATGATGCAGTCACAAAAGAACTGGATGCAGGGAATAACTTTGATATTATATACTTGGATCTTAGAAAGGCTTTTGATACTGTTGCACATGGAAGACTGCTGCACAAATTGGAGCAGTGTGGCATTGGAGGCAAATTGCTGCTGGGGATAAAGGGGGGCTGAGGGGGAAAAGACAGAGAGTGGAAATCAATGGACACTGCTCGTCGTGGACTAATGTTATTAGTCGAGTCCCTGGGCTCAGTATTGGGTATATTATTGTTTTCTGTATTCATAAATGATATTGATGAGGGTATATCAAGCTTAATGTCGAAGTTTGCAGACGATACAAAGGTAGGCAGGGTTGTCAAGGACACTACTGACACTATGCTGCTGCAAGAGGATCTGGAAAGGTTGAGCAGATGGGCTGAGAGGTGGCAAATGAAGTTTAACATTGAGAAATGTAAAGTACTACACATGGGAAATAGCAACCCCAGAGCAATGTATCAACTCTGTGGTACTACACTGACAGTGGTAGAGAATGAAAGGGACCTGGGGGTGGTTGTGCAGGCAGATATGAAGTTCTCTGAGCAGTGCAGACGGGCTGCAAGAGTAGCTCATGGTGTATTGTCAATGATATATAGGAATTTTTCCAGCAGGGATAAGGAGGTGATTATTCCCTTGTATAAGGCAATGGTCAGGCCACACCTAGAGTACTGTATACAGGTCTGGAGGTCTCATTTCAAGACGGATGTAGAGCTGCTGCAACGAGTACAGAGAAGGGCAACAAGATTAGTGAATGGAACAAAGGGATGCTCTTACGAAGAAAGGCCTAAGTTTTGCAAATTACAGTGTCTGGAGACTAGGCACCAGCGAGGTGATCTGATAGAGGTGTATAAGGCCTTGAATGGTTTGAGCATGCTCAATGCTGATGGGATTCTTCCTCTCGCTCAGAATAATCACCTGAGAGGGCATAAATTCAAATTGAGGAAAGACAGATGTAGGATAGACGTGCGGAAATTTGCCTTTAGCCAGCGGGTGGTTGGTTGGTGGAATAGACTTCCATCCCTTGTCGTGGAAGTTGATAGCCTAAATAAGTTTAAGGCTCAGCTGGACAGGTATTTTGAACGAACAGAGGGGTGAAGTGGAAGTGGGGTTTTTTTTTTTTTTTTTTTTGGCTGATGCTGAATAAGCTTGCTTTCTTGCATCAAATGCCTCTACTAATGCTAATGCTAAAATCTCGCAGGTCATCCCATTTTGCATTCTTGTAATGCCAAACAACACGAGGTTGGGAATAGCCATGAGATAAAGGCTACACTTGAGAAGAGACCAAGTTGTGAGCTGAAATGCTTAAAGGACCTCTCACTTCAACCGTGTATGTAGAAGGGTTGTTTGTGAGAAAAAGATCAAGCATGTTGGCTGTATGACTAGGATTGTCCAGTATTCTTTTAGCAAAATGAACAATCTGTGCAAGGTCATTAGTAATTGCAAAAGCCTCAGCATCTCGACCAGCTGGGTCGGTGTGACTAGAAAACAGAAGCCAGCTGGAATTATGAACATTAAAATCACCAAGGAAAATTACCTCACTGTTAGGAAAGTTGGACTGGAGAAAGTCAAGTTGCAAAGAGAAGAAGTCAAAGAGCCCCAAGTGATTAGTGGAGTTGGGAGAACGGTAGAAACAACAGATGAATTTGACACAATGAGGTAGAGAGATTTTAAGCCAGAGAACCTCGAAGAGAGGAGATCCCAAATTACCAAGTCTCTGACAGGGAATATCAGAACGGACATAGGCACAAGTACCACCTTTGAGACGAAAGGAATCATACAGCGAATAATTTGGGCATCTGAGATGAGCAGTAGTTGAATCAACCTATAACAGATTCTGCCAGAAAAAGTACATGGGGTTTGGCAGACTGCAAGTGGAAATGGACATCGCTGAGATTAGAACTGAGACCACGTATATTTTTAAAATGAATTAGGAAGTGATATAGATTACTCTCTATACCACTTTTTTTTAGTAACAGAATTGCTGTCTTCATTTCACTTCCACTCCATATACACACACATTCACTATAATAAAGACAGCAATCCAGTCAGCAACCGAAGAAGTTGTACAAGTAGCACAAAATGTCTGAGAATTATCTGTATTGCTTCCAGAAATTAAAGACAGATTTCACTTTACACATTGATGTGCTCAGATTTTCAATATTCTCCAAAATAACAACTGCGTTGCTTTTTATTACATAAAAAATGTAGAACCAATGTTTGCAAGTCGAACATGAAACTTATGAAAAAAGCTAGTGCTATACGGTAAATTAATATTTTAAAGACCATGTTCAGAACAGTAAATATTTACAAAACATCTGAATACCAAATGATGTGTAGGATCTTCCAACTGAATTCTATTCACTGATTTTAATTCAGTTGTGATTATTTAATTTACATACACCTTACCAGCATGACTGAGGAAAATTCACTAAAACTGGTATGCCTGGGTGTAGCAAAATTATGATCACTACATCCAATACAAATCAGTTTCAGCATCACTAACTCCTTCAGTATTATTTTGTTCCAGGGATGTCAAAAGCCAACATAAGACCTAGGTCAAACAACCTCACCAGCTCATCTTCTTCCTCCTTCAATTTCTCTTTTCTGTAACTCATGGCTGGGTTCCCGGCTCTTAATCAATGTCCAGGCCCAGAGTGGCTGTCCCCAAATTCCCCTATTTAGTTCATAATCTGTACATTCATTAATGTACTCTGATAGTTGTTTTAATCCCAGCACTAAAATTCATATGCACTAGGTCTTCTATAATGCAACATGGCAACACATATTTATATGTAAATAAAACAACTGCTTGATTACACAGATAACACAAGCATATGATTCTACAATCAAAACTAATACCAAAATAATAAGATGGGAATAAAATAACACGTCTACACAGTGACCAAGAATGCAACACTCTGAAATCAAAATGAGACTGGTTGCCACAATGATTATTGTCATCCACTTCAATTTCTGCTCAAGTTACATAGACTGCTAATGCACAGATGGTATCAAATAGCACTGGAAGTATGAATTACACTTATTATTATTATTAGCTATAAAGTGCAAGGAAGCCTGAGGCTTATGCTGCACCAGCAAAAAAAAAAAAAATTCCTGAGTTACCCCGAGAGAGATAAAGAGAAATAGAAAGGAATCACCAAGAAAGAGAAGAATGATTATATCCAGCTCAGGACACTAGTTGTGCCAAGCCCATACTCACCAGATGTGAGTCCCTGGGGTTCACATCTAATGAGTATGGGCTTCGCACACCTAATTAGATAGGAAGGTACTGAGAACTTCATCCCTCCAGATGAAGGTACCAATCAAAGGAAAGAGTTTTAACATGGCTGTAGCATCCTGTCCCCTAACAGGACTCGCGGAAAAATAATTAATACTTGGTAACTCATTGGTTGGGGATTAATAGTTGATCTATTTATACCTTTCTAATAGTGGCTCTAGTTTGCTTTTTTGTCTGTTTATATATTATTTACTTTGTGACAGCTGAGTGGCTCTGAGAGATTAGACAATATCGTTTGTTTGTTTGTTATTTGGTTTTTAGGAGCATTAGCAACTAAGGCCATATTGCTCCGGGATATGCGGTGGTCATTCCCTGACCTTTACGCATTCTCCGTATTTGGTGGTGACAGGCTCGAACCCCGGTCTAATCAAGAAGCGTGTGCTATGCACTGCTGCTCCTTCCCACCTGGCTACGGAGGCGCCTTAGACAATATCACTTACATAAAGAAACACAATGAACTAGTTGACATGTTTTACAGTATCCAAAATCACCACTCACCTATGTCAGAAATATCAAGAAAAATAAATTCCCTTAAAGTTTGTGGTGAAGAACAGTAAACCAGCTAACCTCACAGCATTTGCATTCCAAGAAGGTGTCACAAATGTATTCTTTGTTAACAAAAATGACAGAATATTATTAGCAGCATGCATCATGGCAGTAAAGTTGATGATTCAACAGCATGGGGGTATCATATTGCACATTTGATAATTCTATGAAAGGTGGGGCAATGACATAATGGGATGAGTTACCAGGATTAAATATCTTTGTGTGACCATCCTTTTTCGGCTGTTGCAGCATAAGCCTCAGGCTTATGCAGCAACAGCCAAAAGAGACATTCTCTCAGATATGCCAGACAAGCTGTACTTGCTACCTGAGAGTCTAAAATGCTGATGGAACTGATATTCGGATGAACAAAGTAGACCCAATTTCGGCGAAGTCCGGATGGTCTGTGACAGCCAAATCCTCTGACCGCCCCTTCACAATGGTGGGGCTATTAGTAATCCTGGGTAAAACCTCCATTCACACCTGGATGGTGGGTGACCATCCAGGTGTGAACCAACGTAAGCAGTGGTCGAGGTGGGCGCCCACACTACATGGAGGAATGCCGACTATCTGTTACCAGGCAGTACTAGGTGGTAGATGACTCTCATCAACCAGTGCAATACCACCACTTTGCTTATTGGAGGCTTGAAGTGGTGGAACCATGTTTAGTCTCTAGAGCTAAGTTCCAGTCAACCCTTCCCTATCTCTTCCACCATGCAGTATGATTGATGACTTTTGAGGTTATGATGAACATCGTGGCTAGATCCATTATTCCTTACATTTTGAGGGTACAGCTCTAAAACGGTGTTCGCAGGCCGGCCGCTAGTTAGTACACCGGACCAAACCTATTGGTAACTCTCTAGGAAGCTTCCAGATCAGCTAGTGTATAATCTTGCTACCTCTACTCTGCCAGATAGTGACTGGAGGGAGTCCGTATGCGGGGGAGCATTGTCGAGGCCACGTCATGTCAAGGATCTGGGTATTCTTACCATATGTACACCATATCCAAAAATTTCATTACTTCATACAGCATGTCCCACCCACTTTTTCTTACTATTGAATACACCATGAATTGTCAAACTAATAGAGCAAGCTTATCTGCGAAAAGATCTAAACCTCCCAAGCACTTCCTAATTCATTTCACAAATATATGTGGTCTCAATTCTAATCTCAACGAGGTCCATTTCCAATTGCAGTCTGCCAAACCCCATGTACTTTTTCTAACAGAATCTCAGTTTTCGGTTGATTCAGCTACTGCTCATCTCAGATGCCCAAATTATTCACTGTATGATTCCTTTCGCCTCAAAGGTGGTACTTGTGCATATGTCCGTTCTGATATTCCACAGGGAATATCAGAACGGACTAAAACAGACAGAGACTTGGCAATTTGGAATCTCCTCTCTTTGAACTTCTCTGGCTTAAAATCTCCCTACTTCATTGTGTCAAATTTATCTGTTGTCTCTATCATTCTCCCAATTCCACTAATCACTTGGAGCTCTTTGACTTCCTCTCTTTGCAAACTTGAATTTCTCCAATCCAACTTTCCTAACAGTGAGGTAATTTTCCTTGGTGATTTTAATGTTCACAACTCCAGCTGGCTTCCGTTTTCTAGTCACACCGACCCAGCTGGTTGAGATGCTGAGGCTTTTGCAATTACTAATGACCTTGCACAGATTGTTCATTTACCTACAAGAATACCAGATAATCTTAATCATACAGCCAATACGCTTGAACTTTTTCTCACAAACAACCCTTCTAAGTACACAGTCGAAGTGAGAGGTCCTTTAGGCACCTCAGATCCCAAATTGGTGATTATCTCTTCTCCAATGGAGCCTTTATCTCATGGCCATTCCCAACCTCGTGTTGTTTGGCATTACAAGAATGCAAACTGGGATGACCTGCAAGTTTTCTTTTCCTTTGTCGGATTAGTGTTTCAAAACTTCTGATGTCGACGTTTGCTCAGATCATGTCAGTGAAATTATTCTTGCAGGAATGGAATCCTTTATCCCACACTCCACTTCAAAATCTCGTCCTTTATCTAAACCTCGGTTTTCCAATAAATGTGCTAAGGCTGTTCAAGAGAAGAATGTTGCATATCGTAATTGGCTTGTTTCTAATTCTCCAGTTTCATTTTCTACTACACCAAAGCTCGCAACAATTGTAAAGCAGTTATTAATCAGTCCAAACTAGAGTTTGAACAGGCTAAGAGTAGAAAACTTGCTTCTTGCCCTAATTATAGCCAAGCATTCTGGTCTCTTGCCAAAGCTATTGTTCGCAACTTTTGCCCATCTCTGCTCCCACCTCTGTCCAAACCAGATGGTTCTGTTGTCACTTCAGCCCAGGATAAAGGTGACCTGCTAGCATCCCATTTTTCTTCCAACTCATGTATTAATGATCTTGGTAAAACACCTCCCACCATTCCCAACACGCTCCATTCAATGCCTCCTATGGTCTTCCATCAAATGGATGTCAGAAGGATTTTGAAGAATCTTGAAGCTAAGAAAGCTCCAGTTCCCGATGGTATTTCTCCACTTGTTCTCAAAACCTGTGCTCCTGAACTTACTCCTATTTTTTGCCGCCTTTTTTCACTTTCTTATTCCAAAGGTGTTTTTCCTTCTGCTTGGAAATTTGCTCATATCCAGCCAGTTGACAAATCCCTCCCATCCAATTATTGTCCCATTGCAATTACTTCTACTCTTTCTAAAGTAATGGAGAAATCAATTAACCCCTAACTCTTAAACTACCTAGTAACCTTCCGTCTGATCAACGATTGCCGGTATGGATTCCGTCAGTGTCGATCCACTGGTGATATTCTGGCTTATGTTACCCATTTATGGACTAATTCAATGGAAAGTTCCAGGGAAACACAAGTAGTTGCTCTTGACATCTCAAAGGCTTTCAATCGTGTTTGGCATAAAGGTCTTCTAAATAAGCTTCCATCTTAAAAAAAAAAAAAAAAAGGTAAAGTGCAGCCATTATCAACCCATTGCAGGATGGAAGCCTCCTCAACAATTCATGCTGAGGAAAATGGACCATAATCTGCCATGCTGGTCCAGTGCGGGTTGGCAGATCGACCGTATTCAGTAGGCAGGGGCTTGAACCCTGGTCTACTCAAGGAGCGTGTACTACTGCACTCCCGCTCCTGACCACTCGGCTACGGAGGCCTTTATGGTTTGCCAACTCTTTTTAGTAATTGGTTATCCAATTTTCTCTCTGATCGCTCACTGAGGTTCATGGTATATGGTGCTCTGTCTTCTAACTTTTCCACTAATGCCGGTGTCCCCCAAGGTTCAGTTCTTTCCCCCACTCTTTTCCTCTTGTATATTAATGACATTCTTCCATTGACTGGAAATCCTATCCATAGTTTTGCTGATGATAGCACATTGCATTCCAATTTCCATTTTGAGAAACCTTGTCCTGCTCGATCAGCTTCAACTTCTCGAAAATCTGCTACCAATTCCTTAAATGCTGTTCTTCAGGTAATTCTCTAGTGGGGCAAAGACAACTTAGTTGATTTCAACCCTTCTAAAACTCATTCTTGTCTTATATCTTGCAAAAAGGATTCTTCTGCTCCTATGCTTATCTATAGTGACACTCGATTTCTAGGCAAAATGATATATCTCTTTTGGGGATTACCCTGACTTCTAATCTCTCTTGGCACAAGCACATTACAAATATTGCTTCCTCTGCATCTAAAAAACTTGGTTTTCTCTTTCGCTCTCGGCGTTACTTTTCTTCCAAACAGCTGCTCATTCTGTATATATCGCAAATCCGCCCTGCCATGGAATATTGTTCCCACATCTGGGGTGGTGCCCCCAAAACCTCTCTCAGGCTTCTTGATTCCATTCAGAAGAGGGCAGTTAGGTTAATTAATGATTCATCTCTAACAGAGTCTCTCCACTCGCTTTCTCATAGACACACTGTTTCTGCTGCATGCCTTTTCTACAGATACTTCCATGGGCACTGTTCTTCTGAATTAGCTTCTATAATTCCCGCTCTCTCTTTCAAAACAGTCCGAACACGTGCCGCCACCAGCCAACATCCATTTACTGTCCAACTTCAAACCCACAGAACTAACTTTTCATCTTCCTCATTTATTCATTCAACTGCCGTTTTCTGGAACAACCTTCCTTCCTACATATTTCCTGAAAATTACAGTCTACAGAAGTTCAAGTCCAATGTCAACAAATATCTTCTTTCGTCTTCTCAACCTCCAACCCAAGCACAGTACTAAGTACTATAGGTTCTAATACCTCTCGTGTTTGGGGTTAAAATAAAAAAAAAAAAAAAAGGCTTCCTTGCGCCATATAGCTAATAATAATAATAATAATATCAGTCAAAATAAAATATGCTGGTCCGTCATGATTTTTAATTCCCAAATGAATTTAGAAGGCATTTATTTGCAAGTGACAGGTAGATAATAGTAAGTAAAGAAGACTGCTCGTAAGAAAAATTAAAATGATGCCAATAAAGGATGGTCACACAAAGTGAGATTATTATTTTTTTTATTATTATTAATAGCCAAATGGTGCAAGGAAGCCTGAGGCTTATGCTGCACCAGGGAAAAAAAAAATTCCTGAGTTACCCTGAGAGAGAGAGAGAGATGTAGAAGGGAATCACCAAGAAAGAGAAGAATGATGATATCCAGCTCGCGACCCTGGGTGTGCCAAGCCCATACTCACCAGATGTCAGCCCCCGGGATATTGCAATTGTTTCTATTTCAACATTGCAGAATTTTCATGCCGTGAATTTCACAAGGGCCTTGAAATAACCACATTCGAAGGTGGATGTCTAAACGGGTGTCTGAAAAAAAAAAATTTTTTTTTTTTTTACTTTTGGTAATTCGAGAGAATTCACTTAGCGCGACGAGTTGGATGCATGTTTACCATTACTCTGCATTTACTGATAATTTCATTCATTTGTGAAGTTTATTCACCAACACAATTAGGACGTCGCGCAACTCCATTTATTCTTATGGGCACTTTAAATTGTTTACGAGTCACATTCCTTTCATTTCTTATGATTCATCCTGGATGTTCACCTAAAGTGCATCGTGTAAATTTGCCCGTGCAGTTCGTTGCTTTTAGATGATTTTCCTAACTTAATACGTTCCTAGAAAGAAGAAAGACTAACTCGTTACTACCCACGTTTCAATAATAACGTTCTTCTTACCTATGTTTTGGCTCAGCAATAAGGAAGACATCAGCTAACATATGAATTCCTACAAAAACTTGTGTAATACATGCTAAGGAAAAAACATAGCATTGAAACTTTCCAAAGTGTCCAAGGTGATCTAATATTTTGTTGAAATCCATTCTGGAATCAAGTTCCTGCAATAAATGAGAAAAACGTTTGCCTTTTTTTTTTTAATGAATAGAAAATAGTTAAACGTGTTAACAATAACATTATTATGTCAGAGTTAAAAGTTTTTATCACTGGTAATCAAAACAACTATCCAAATCGCACAATACACCTCTCCATTTTGTTATCGATATGATACTTTCTTATCATACCAATTGGCAAAAAAATGAATTCGTTCAGCCCAAACAGATATTAATTACATGAATAAAGGATTAAAAAGCACGGATAACGTATTTATCTCCGATCACACATTTAGTTGCAGAATGCGATATGATTCCACAAATCCTACACACACCGAGCAGTAAGATACACAGTGTCCACTTGCTCATTTACTCCCAGCGCCATCATTGTATGAACATTGAACTAACGCAGCCATCAAAACCCAGAGAGTACTAACGCGTATGCCCATTGCTAATAAAATTGGTACTGGTTTGAAAAGATTAATTCGTTGAGCGTAGCGCGTTCATTTTCCTTTGAATTTTGATTACTATTATTTTAAATATTTGTGTATTATTAATAGCATAGCGAGTTAATTTTTCATTGCATTTCGATTATTATTATTATTATTATTATTTGCGTAGCGAGTTCATTTTTCATTGCACTTTGGTTACTATTATTTTAAACCCACAAGAAAAACTAAAACTAACTTACTCCATTTGTAGCACTTCTATGGCTGATTCCATTGATTTTTTTTTTTTTTTTTTATGAAAACCCCAAACACGAGAAGTATTAGAACCTATAGTACTTAGTACCGTGCTTGGGTTGGAGGTTGAGAAGACGAAAGAAGATATTTGTTGATATTGGACTTGAACTTCTGTAGATTGCAATTTTCAGGAAATACGTATGAAGGAAGGTTGAATGAATAAATGAGGAAGAAAACGGCAGTTGAATGAATAAATGAGGAAGATGAAAAGTTGGTTCTGTGGGTTTGAAGTTGGACAGTAAATGGATGTTGGCTGGTGGCGGCAAGTGTTCGGACTGTTTTGAAAGAGAGAGCGGGAATTATAGAAGCCAATTCAGAAGAACAGTGCCCATGGAAGTATCTATAGAAAAGGCATGCAGCAGAAACAGTGCGCCTATGAGAAAGCGAGTGGAGAGACTCTGTTAGAGATGAATCATTAATTAACCTAACTGCCCTCTTCTGAATGGAATCAAGAAGCCTGAGAGAGGTTTTGGGGGCACCACCCCAGATGTGGGAACAATATTCCATGGCAGGGCGGATTTGCGATATATACAAAGTGAGCAGCTGTTTGGAAGAAAAGTAACGCCGAGAGCGAAAGAGAAAACCAAGTTTTTTCGATGCAGAGGAAGCAATATTTATAATGTGCTTGTGCCAAGAGAGATTAGAAGTCAGGGTAATCCCCAAAAGATATATATCATTTTGCCTAGAAATCGGAGTGTCACTAAAGATAAGCATAACTCCGCCATGGACGGTCCCAAGCCCGGCTGCGAAAGGAGGAGGGTGGTCATCCTGCCGAAATGACCAGAACCGGGAAACCGGGGAAACTAGGCAAGGAACCGCATGAAATTCGGAACAAGCTCTTACAACAATGTTACCGCATCTGGGGTAGCCGATGCGCCAGCACTGGGGACCCAGGGTACTGGTGTGAAGTGGACCACTGGCCACAGAACAAGCTGTTATAACAATGTTACCGCATCCGGGGTAGCCGATGCGCCAGCACTGGGGACCCAGGGTGCTGGTGTGAAGTGGATCACTGGCCACAGCAATAAGCTTACTACGCCGAAAAGGACAATTAACATTGGCGAATGTAATGTTCGAACGGGGCACCACGTTGGACAAAAGGAAATCATTGCCCAAGAACTACTTAGGTGCAAGATATCAATCGCAGCATTATCTGAATTAAGGCTCACCGGGTCTGGAACGATGATCATCCAACCACCAGCACCTAACGAAGCGGTTATGCTATTCTACTCTGGTGGCGAGAAACGAGAAGCAGGAGTGGGCTTTATGGTCGATGCTCAGGCCACCAGTAGTGTGATCGCTTTCCAACCAATATCGGACCGCCTGGCAGTCCTTACTGTAAAGGGCACCATCAAGACCTATATTATCTCCGCCTATGCGCCAACTGAGACTAGCCTGGACCCGACCAAGAATGACTTCTACAACCAGCTCCAACATACACTGGATTCAATTCCGCAGACAGAAGTGATCATCCTCGCAGGGGACTTTAATGCCCATATTGGCGTGGACAGTTCTGGTTGGGAAACAACAATGGGCAGGTTTGGCCATGGGAAGATCAATGACAACGGACTACGTTTGTTGTCCTTTGCCGCATCTAACAACCTGATCATTGGAAACAGCCATTTCCAGCACCCTCAAAAACATCAACTTACATGGCGAAATCCATCTGGCAAGGACTCAGCAATCCTGGACTACATTTTGATCAATGCCAGATTTCGCTCATCACTCATGGATGTTCGTGCCATGAGGGGACCTGATTGCGGATCTGATCATTACCTCATCCGGGCTAAGGTGCAGCTCAAATTACGGCATGCAAAAAGATCATCTCGGTCAGCCAAGCTGGACTGGAGGCAGCTAATGAATGCTGCCAACAAACAGGCATATCAGATCGCCCTATCCAACCGCTTCGAGATGCTGGCCGTGCCCGAGGATATAAATGAAGAAGAAAAGCAGATCTCTGATGCCATCCTGGAATGTGCCAAGCCCCTATGTCCACCTGCCCGACGTCGAACGCAACCATGGATATCAGATGAGTGCCTCGACCTCGTGGACAAACGGAAACAGGCAAAGTTGGTCGACTTTGAACGGTACCGGCAGCTAAACCGAGAAGTCCGACAAAGAATGACAGCAGAAAGAGAAGCATACTGGAACCAAGTGGCAGACGATCTTGAAGTGGCGGCATCCAAAAACGAGTACCGCACTCTCTACCGCACCCTCAGATGTCTGAGTGGAAAGACTAAATTGACTAGTGACAACATCAAGAATGCTGATGGGACCTTCGTGCGATCACCATCCGAACGCCTGCAACGGTGGAGTGAATTCTTCAAAGCTCTGTATAATCACGACCCACCTCAGGGACCGCCAGCAACAGCACTCTCGATCGACCCCCCTGAGGCCTCCATGGTCGATGTTGAGCCTACAGTAGAAGAAGTGAAAGCAGCCATACAATCCCTGAAGAATGGCAAGGCACCAGGAGTGGACCAAGTCACCACAGAAGCGATCAAAGCCGGGGGAGATGTACTGCTTCGCCGACTACACTCACTCCTCAAAACCATCTGGTGCACTGAACAAATTCCGTTAACATGGAGGAAAGCCATTATCGTACCAATCCACAAGAAAGGTGATAACCGGGACTGCAAGAACTACCGTGGCATCAGCCTCCTTTCCATCATTGGAAAGGTCTTTATGAAGATTATCCAGTCAAGACTGCAAAAACATCGCGAGCAAACCAGTCGAGAAGAACAGGCAGGATTTAGACCCGGGCGAGGATGCTGTGATCAAATCTTTGCCATTCGTCAGCTGATGGAGGAGAGGATCCGGTGTGGACAGCGAACCGTCATTGTTTTCATTGACTTTAAGTCTGCTTTCGACTGTGTCCACCGGCCTGCCTTATGGAAACTGCTAGAGGTTGAACATGTACCTCGAAAAGTCATCACACTCCTCCAAACTGCATACAACGGTTTAACCAGCCAGGTGCGCATCCAGAACGATTTATCTGAGGAATTTACCATCCAAACTGGAGTCCGCCAAGGGGATGTAGCCTCCCCGTTGCTTTTCAACATCGTGGTCGACGCCATTATGAGGCAAGCATTCAGAAACAGACAGGGCATACAATATGACAAGGATCACTATGTGACTGACCTGATGTTTGCTGATGATAGTGCTATCCTTGCCGGTAACGACGCTGAAGCCACGGAAATCCTCTACGACATTGCCCGCATTGCCCGGCCATACGGTTTGAAGATCAATGCTGGTAAGACAAAGGCCCTGACAACAGATGGGTCGCAAGCCACCATCTATCTCGAAGGCGTCCAGATCGAGCAAGTGCAGGACTTTAAATACCTTGGGTCGCTGGTCCAGGAGAAGAAAGTTGCATCCACCATGGAAATTCACAGCAGAATTGGACAGGCGGCCACTGCGTTCGCCTCGCTCAAATGGTGTCTGTGGAAGAGGACCAACATTTCCACAAAGACTAAAATCCGACTCTTCCGGACTTTGATCCTGCCCATTCTTCTTTACGGATCGGAAACATGGATTTGTCTCAAGTTAGATTTGAACAAACTTGAGGTATTCCAAATGCGATGCCTGCGGCAGATCTTGGGCATCTCTCTTCGCGACCGCATCACTAATGATACCATCCGCGCCAGATGCCAACAGCAACCAACCATTGCCGACCAAATCCAGAAGCGAAGGCTCAGATGGTTTGGCCACGTATGTAGAATGGACACGAACAGAATACCATCCACACTCCTTTGGAGACAACGACCCACCCAATGGAGCATCCAACGGACCGCGCCTAGGAAAACGTGGGCCAAGCAAGTGGAAGATGACTTGAAGAGCCGACGTCTCGACCTTAACCAGGCCAGGACTGAAGCCATGGATCGTAAGGTATGGAAGAACGTCACAGAGCAAGTCCGAAACCCTGCGGCACCTACAGCAGCATACTGATTGCGTGGCCAACCGCCTCCCCCAGCTGCCAGTTAAGGACCAAAGAAGAAGAAGAGAGGAGCAGAAGAATCCTTTTTGCGAGATATAAGACAAGACTGAGTTTTAGAAGGGTTGAAATCAACTAAGTTGTCTTTGCCCCACTGGAGAATTACCTGAAGATCGGCATTTAAGGAATTGGCAGCAGATTTTCGAGAACTTGAAGCTGATTGAGCTGGACAAGGTTTCTCAAAATGGAAAGTTGAATGCAATGTGCTATCATCGGCAAAACTATGGATAGGATTTCCAGTCAATGGAAGAAGGTCATTGATATTCAAGAGGGAAATAGTGGGGGAAAGAACTGCACCGGGGGGGACAACGGCATTAGTGGAGAGGTTAGAAGACAGAGAACCATCTACCATCACCCTCAGTGAGCGATCAGAGAGAAAACTGGATAACCAATTACTAAAAACAGTTGGCAAACCATAAGATGGAAGCTTGTTTAGAAGACCTTTATGCCAAACACGATCAAAAGCCTTTGAGATGTCAAGAGCAACCACTTGTGTTTCACCGACCCTTTCCATTGAATTAGTCCTTAAATGGGTTACATAAGCCAGAATATCACCAGTGGATCGACACTGACGGAATCCATACTGGCGATCGTTGATCAGACGGAAGGTTTCTAGGTAGTTTAAGAGTTGGCGGTTAATTGATTTCTCCATTACTTTAGAGAGAGTAGAAGTAATTGCAATGGGACGATAATTGGATGAAAGGGATTTCTCACCTTTTTAGGAACTGGCTGGATATGAGCAAATTTCCAAGCAGAAGGAAAAACACCTTTGGAATAAGAAAGTGAAAAAAGGTGGCAAAGAACAGGAGTAAGTTCAGGAGCACAGGTTTTGAGAACAAGTGAAGAAATACCATCAGGACCTGGAGCTTTCTTAGCAACAAGATTTATCAAAATCCTTCTAACATCCTTTTGTCGGAAGACCACAGGAGGCATTGAATGGAGCGTGTTGGGAATGGTGGGAGGTGTTTTACCAAGATCATTAATATATGAATTGGAATAAAAATGGGATGCTAGCAAATCAGCTTTATCCTTGGCTGAAGTGGCAACAGAACCAACTGGTTTTGACAGAGGTGGGAGCAGAGATGGTCAAAAGTTGCGGCCAATAGCTTTGGCAAGAGACCAGAATGCTCGGCTACCATTAGGGCAAGAAGCAAGTTTTCTACTGTTAGCCTGTTCAAACTCTAGTTTGGACTGATTAATAACTGCTTTACAATTGTTGCGAGCTTTGGTGTAGGCCGAAAATGAAATTGAAGAATTAGAAACAAGCCAATTACGATATGCAACATAACATTCTTCTCTTGGACAGCCTTAGCACATTTATTGGAAAACCAAGGTTTAGATAAAGGATGAGATTTTTAAGTGGAGTGTGGAATAAAGGATTCCATTCCTGAAAGAATAATTTCACTGAAACGATCTCAGCAAACGTTGACATCAGAAGTTTTGAAACAGTAATCAGACCAAGGAAAAGAAGAAAAGAAGTCTCGCAAGTCATTCCATTTTGCATTCTTGTAATGCCAAACAATACGCGGTTGGGAATAACCATGAGATAAAGGTTCCCTTGGAGAGGATACAATCACCAAGTTGTGATGTGAAGTGCCTAAAGGACCACTCACTTCAACCTTGTACTTAGAACGGTTGTTTGTGAGAAAAAGATCAAGGTATTGGCTGTATGATTAGGATAGTCCGGTATTCTTGTAGGTAATTGAACAATCTGTGCTAGGTCATTAGTAATTGCAAAAGCCTCAGCATCTCGACCTGCTGGGTAGGTGTGACTAGAAAACGGAAGCCTGCTGGAGTTGTGAACATTAAAATCACAAAGGAAAATTACCTCATTGTTAGGAAAGCTGGACTGGAGAAAGTCAAGTTGCAAAGTGAGGAAGTCAAAGAGCTCCAAGTGATTAGTGGAGTTGGGAGAACGGTAGAGACAACAGATGAATTTGACACAATGAGGTAGAGAGATTTTAAGCCAGAGAAGATCAAAGAGAGGAGATTCCAAATTGCCAAGTCTCTGACAGGGAATATCAGAACGGACATATGCACAAATACCGCCTTTGAGGCGAAAGGAATCATACAGCAAATAATTTGGACATCTGAGATGAGCAGTAGTTGAATCAACCGATAACTGAGATTCAGTCAGAAAAAAGTACATGGGGTTTGGAAGACTGCAAGTGGAAATGGACATCGTTGAGATTGGAATTGAGACCACTTATATTTGTGAAATGAATTAGGAAGTCCCTGGGAGGTTTAGATCTTTTCGCAGATAAGCTTGCTCTATTATTTTGACAATTCATAGTGTATTCAATAGTAAGAAAAAGTGGGTGGGACATGATGTATGAAGTAATGAAATTTTTGGATATGGCGTACATGCAGTAAGAATATACCCAGATCCTTGATATAACGTGGCCACAACAATGCTCCCCGCATTGTTGTGGTCCGGTGTACTATCTAGCGGCCGGCCTGCGAACACCGTTTTAGAGCTGTACCTTCGAAATGTAAGGAATATTGGATCTCGCCACGACATTCATCATAACCTCAAAAATCATCAATCATACTGCATGATGGAAGAGATAGGGAAGGGTTGGCCGGACCTTAGCTCTAGAGACTAAACATGGGTTCCACCACTTCAAGCCTCCAATAAGCAAAGTGGTGGTATTTCACCGGTTGATGAGAGTCATCTACCACCTCGGATTATATCCGGAAAACACAACAAATAATAAACATATGTTGCAACACATTAGCAAGCCAGCCTTTTTCCTACGGAGTGGAAAGTGGCTCTGTTAAGGAACCTTCTTAAGCCAGGTAAACCAACATCTGCCCCGCGTGCTTATAGACCCATTTCGCTGCTGGCGAACTTAGGAAAGCTCTTTGAGAGACTTTTAACCCGAAGACTTTAAAAAACTGCTAAAATAAAAATAACGCTGTTCTAAATTTCTGTTTCATTTTAAAAAGAGAAACTCAACTAAGGAAGCAATGACAACTCTAACTTCTTTTGCACAAAACGCTGCATCCAGATACGTCCTGTCCATGTTTGTGGACTTCGAGAGTGCTTTCGACTCGTTGTGGTGGGAGAGCGCCCTAAGGTCCTTGAGGTTTCCAAATTGCAACGATTATGTATACAACGTCGGGTTTTATTTTTCTGAACGTTCAATCAAGGTTAGCGCTATGCATCTTACTTATAATTCTCAGGTTTCCAGAGGTTGCCCCCAGGGGTCGGAGATGGGACTTTTCCTCTGCAATGCAGTCTTGGATCAATGGCTCTTGAGAACGCACCACAACATACTCAAAATTGCTTACGCTGATGATTTGGCTATCGTTTACTGTGCATGGCATAACATTCTGCAAATGAGAAAAAAACACGAAAAAGTTAGAATTTGGAGAGATCTAACAGGATTATGGCAACAAAGATGGGACGAGAATCGATATGGCCTAACCACAAAGATATACATTCAACAAGATACGTTCTGGGTCGGAAAACTGCTAGCTGGGGGGATACAAGAAAATAGATTAGCAGTAGCCACTGGCAGAGGTGAAAGTGATTCTTGCACTGTTTCTATTGTAATGAGCAGCAGCCTGGAAAAGAAGATGCAGGATATTTCAGAGACTGCTGGGAGTTATTGCGGTACAAGTAAACACATGAGTTGTGTTAGGGTAGCTAAGAATAGGAACAGGTACATGTATACTTCGTATACACCAATGCTAGGACTTTGGTAAATAAATTTGATGAATTTCAGGTATTGCTCAAAACATCAAAGGCAGATATTGTTGGGACATCAGAGACGTGGTCACACAGATATAAGGAATGCAGAACTGGAATTTGGGGAGTACAATGTCTACAGAAAGGATAGATAGAACAGGAAAGGAGGAGTGGTTATGCTATTAGTGAGGAAACACAAAATCTAAGGAAGTGAATCCAGTCGACATCGCTGGACAGTGCAGTGTCGAGTCAGTTTGGTGTGACATAAACATTGGGAGATCAAAATTGAGAGTAGGAGTGTGCTATAGGCCTAATGACTCTGATGAGTATAATAAGAAACTGTTCGGAGAAATAGAGTGGGCCAGTAAATCAGAGAGTCTTATAATGGGGGATTTTAATTTCCCAGATATTGACTGGAATTTGGGGGCTGGTCACTCACACACTAGCAAGGCTTTTGTGGATTTATTGGATGATTGTTTTCTATATCAGCATGTTCGAGAGGCAACTAGAGGGAGCAATACTCTTGATCTGATTATCAATAGTGATTCTTCATGCATCAAGAATCTGCAGATAAAGGAACCACTAAATGGCACTGATAACAGTGTGCTGAAGTAGGATTTACTCAAAGAGGTAACTACCATCAGAGGTAAAGGGAAGGGTTTTTGTTTCGTATAGGCGTCTACGATGGTCTGAGACAGTATTTAAATTCTATACAGTGGGACCAATTGATGATGTTACCAACAGCAAATTCAAAATGGGAAGCATTCGAAGAACTTATCTTGGAAGCTACTAGGCTTTACATACCAACTAAGAAATATTATTCAATGTTTTGGCCTAAATGGATGTCAGATGAACCAATGAGACATATGGCAGAGAAGAAAAATGCATGGGGATACATATAAATTAACACGTAACACAGAAACCTTTTATATATAAAAGCTGGTCTGTAACCAAGTTACAAAGGAGGTTAGGCAAGCGAAGGCAGATAACGAGAAATCTTTGGCAAAGGATGCAAAGAAAAACAGCAAAGAGTTCTTTACTTATGTAAACTCTAGAAGGAAGGGGATGAATCATATTTGTTCACTTGATATCGATGGTTCAACTGTTGATGATCCTGCTCAGGTAGTTAACAAACTAAATGAATATTTTGCATCGAAATTCACACATGAGGAGTTATTCAGGAAGGGGAATGCCATAGATGAAATAAACACTGGCAGTGAGCTAGATGATCTTGTAATAATTGAGAGTGAAGTGGAGGAGAAATTGTTGAAGATAAATACAAGAAAGGCACCTGGGGTGGATGGAATCTATCCAGTTATATTAAATGAGGCAGCAAAGGAAGTAAGCAACCCGTTAGCCATAATTATGCGAGCTTTCTTGGACTAAGAGGAGGTACCCATAGACTGCAGATGTGCAAATGTGACCCCAATTCACAAAGGAAGATCAAAGGCTGACACAAGTAATTATAGACCTGTGAGTTTAATTTCTGTTCCAGGAAAATTAATGGAGGCACTCGTTAAAGAAGCACTGCAGGATCATTTAGACTAGACTTCAGTTATAGTTCGGACACAGCATGGTTTTGTTAAGGGAAAATCATGCGTGACCAATTTGATTGGATACTATGATGCAGTCACAAAAGAACTGAATGCAGGGAATAATTATGATATTATATATTTGGATCATAGAAAGGCTTTTGATACTGTTGCACATGAAAGTCTGATGCACAAATTGGAGCAGTGTGGCATTGGAGGCAAATTGCTGCTATGGGTAAAGGGATGGTCAATGGGACAATGCTCATCGTGGACTAATGTTTTTAGTGCAGTCCCTCAGGGTTCAGTGTTGGGTCCATTATTGTTTTCTGTATTTATAAATGATATTGATGATGGTATATCAAGCTTCATGTCCAAGTCTGCAGACGATACAAAGGTTGGCAGGGCAGTTAAGGACACTACTGACGCTATTCTGCTGCAAGAGGATCTGGAAAAGTTGAGCAGATGGGCTGAGAGGTGGCAAATGAAGTTTAACATTGACAAATGTAAAATATTACATATGGGAAACGAAACAGCAACCCCAGAGCAACGTATCAACTCTGTGGTACTACACTGACAGTGGTAGAGAATGAAAAGGAACTGGTTGTAATTGTGCAGGCAGATATGAAGTTCTCTGAGTAGTGTAGACTGGCTGCAAGAGTAGCTCATGGTATTTTGTCAATGATATACAGGAATTTTTCCAGCAGGGATAAGGAGGTGATTATCCCCTTATATAAGGCAATGGTCAGGCCACACCTAGTGTACTGTGTACAGGTGTGGAGGCCTCATTTGAAGAAGGATGTAGAGCTGCTGGAACGAGTACCGATAAGGGCAACAAGATTAGTGAATGGAACAAATGGTTGCTCTTACGAAGAAAGGCTAAAGTTTTGCAAATTACAGTGTCTGGAGACTAGGCACCGGCGAGGTGATTTGATAGAGGTATATAAAGACTTGAATGGTTTGCGCATGCTCAATGCCGATGATGGGATTCTTCCTCTTGCTCAGAATAATCACCTGAGAGGGTATAAATCCAGATTGAAAAAGACAGATGCAGGATAGATGTGCGGAAATTTGCGTTTAGCCAGCGAGTAGTTGGTCAGTGGAACAAACTTCCATCCCTTGTTGTGGAAGTTGATAGCCTAAATAAATTTAAGGCTCAGCTGGACAGGTGTGTCTTACGAACCGAGGGGTGAAATGGAAGTGTTTTTTTTTTTTTTTTGGCTGATGCTGCATAAGCTAGCTTTCTTGCATCATATGCCTCTACTAATGTTAATAAGCGATTACTTAGCATCTCCAGGTATAAATTCACGGCTCACGCATAAAATGTATACCTCCTATTTGTTAATGGGGCATGGCTCCTTGACGGCGAAGCTTTTTGAGCGTGGTTTAGAGTCGGTCCCGTTTTGAGTTCTGGGAACATGTTCTCCTGCATTGCCCAGAGTATGTACAATTCAAGCACACTATTGAGTCTGGTTCCAGAATCATCAGAAGAGAATGTCAGTGTTCTTGTGGGTAATGCTGCAAATTTCAGAGGCTTGCAACACTTCGCTTCTAATATCTTTAAAAAGCGGCTTCAGCTGAAGGCCTCCGCTGCTCAGCTAACTTGAAAAAAAAAAAAAGGAAAAGCAAAAACGATCCCATATGATTCTTTTTTTATAAATTATTTTATTATTTTTTAAATTATTTATTTGTTTATTTATTTATTTTTTGCTGGCTTCCAGGTATGAGCTACCTGGGAGTAGAATTCCTAGCACCCACGGAATTGCACTACCTCCGGTGGGTACGGGATCTCTGCAATAAAAAACAAAAAGAAGCAAAGTACCATACTTCCAACAACAGATCTCACTACCCCTGACACCAAATCTAACACTTTTTCAAGTTCGCTGTACAGTTTCTGTACGATCACAGAGGAAAAGTTGGAGATGGGCATCTGCCTAGAAGCCACCCCAATACCGGAATACACACACACACACACCTCCCTGCCTCCCCCATACCTCTGCTGGTGGGGCTTGTCCCCACTGACCTCTTTGAGGGATGCCTACTTTATTGTCCCCATCCTTCCACCTGTCCCCCCACTCTAACTAAACCGACCGAGTATACTCCTAACAATGCTGTCGAATTCAAATGAGCTTCAAAAAATTTAACTGCTTTCTCGTAAATTCGCAAATTCTAGTGTTCATCCCCTTTTTTTTTATACAGGGTGTTTCAGTTAAACGTTTCAGAACTTCTAAGAGGGGTAGAGTACATCCTGACAACTCGAAATCATATAGCAATGTGGGGTCGGAAATGCTTTCCTGAAGCGGTGTTGTACACAGAAGCACCATAAAGAAAAGAGACCGTAAGTGAGAAATCGTTTTAATAATACATGAAAAGAAGCAAAAGGTACATGGATTAAAGTAAGTGTTCGAAGTTTCTTCCACGGGCTACAATGCACGCCTCACATCTCCGACGCATGGACATCCGAACATTCTGGAATACTGCAGGCGAATTTCGAATTTCTTGAACAAGAACGCCAAGTTAGTAGGATGGATGATTACACGAACGCAGAGTTAGCCGATATGCATTTGGCGTACGGGGCTGCAAATTGTAGTGGGCCAGCCGCACAGCGTTTGTACGCGGAACGATATCCGACGAGGCGTATTCCCAGTCATAATTTCTTTGCAAGACTGCACCAGAGGTTAGCTGAGAGAGGTTCATTTGAAAGAGCTGACAGGGACAGGGTAAGAACAGCACGGACTCCAGCCGTCGAACAGAATGTGTTGCAGCATGTACAGGGGAATCCAAGAACGAGTACACGAAGTCTAGCAAACGCAGTCGGGGTTTCCCATTGCAGCGTCTGGAGGATTCTCCGAGAACAAGACATGCATCCGTTTCACGTGCAGCGTGTCCAGACACAGCAACCAGAGGATTATGCACCTCGTATTGCTTTCGCACAGTGGTACCTTGGAAAATGTGCTACAAATCCCCTTTTTCCTGCTGAAGTGTTGTTTTCCGATGAGGCGTCCTTCACAAGGGAAGGAATTTTCAACACGCATAACGACCATATCTGGGCGGTCGAGAACCCACATGCAATACGACGTCGTGCAGCACAGATTCGATTTTCGGTCAATGTATGGGCCGGTATTATGGGAGATCACCTCATCGGACCTTACCTGTTACCGTGTCGTCTAACCGGACCTATCTACTTGATCTTTCTGCAGCAAGTATTGCCACAACTTTTGAGAGATGAACAGATTTCTGCATCGACGCAACAGACAATGTGGTTCCAACACGATGGAGCCCCTGCCCATTATAGCGGAGATGTTCGTAACTACCTGGATGTCACATTTGGTCAACAGTGGATCGGACGTGGTGGTCCCGTGCGTTGCGGTCACCCGACCTATCATGTCTTGATTTTTATTTCTGGGGTCATATGAAATCGCTAGTTTATGACACCCCTGTTGACAATGCTGAGGAGCTGGTTGCAAGAATCGCAGTAGCTGCCGAAGAAATTCGAAATTCGCCTGGAGTATTCCAGAATGTTCGGATGTCCATGCGTCGGAGATGTGAGGCGTGCATTGTAGCCCGTGGAAGAAACTTCGAACACTTACTTTAATCCATGTACCTTTTGCTTCTTTTCATGTATTATTAAAACGATTTCTCACTTACGGTCTCTTTTCTTTATGGTGCTTCTGTGTACAACACCGCTTCAGGAAAGCATTTCCGACCCCACATTGCTATATGATTTCGAGTTGTCAGGATGTACCCTACCCCTCTTAGAAGTTCTGAAACGTTTAACTGAAACACCCTGTATACAGTTCTTGCCACTGAAATCCTTAAAAATTAGCTGGTGAAGCCTGCCAGAGTAAATAATCTATTGGGTGCCTGACCTTCCTCCTCGTGGCAAAGTGTGGGTCCAAATAGGTGCCCAACGGCTAAATGGTCAGAGAAATAACAGAACATAACACTACACAAGCCGCTCCCCATGCATGTTTTAAATCTCTGGGCTCCACAGAGTTCTGTGTCGCTTACAAAGAATGCAACGCGGAGATGGGGGAACCCCAGGTGCCGTCTAGACAACTAACACACTTTACACTATCCAGGTAGACGGCAGTGCTTTGTTAATAACTAGCAAGAACTAGGATCCCTAGTGTATGTGAACCAAAAGTTCTCTGATTAGGTCAGTCCTTAGGAGGCCATATGCACAAGTTTTCTTTTTTGAAAAGAAACGAGATCTTCCAAGATCTCATTGCGACATTATACCCTTACTGCATACGAGTGATTCGAGGAACACAATGAAGATATCACCCATCTTGATTGACTTACAGATTATCCAGACCTGAATCCAAATGAACAGCTGTGGAATTGTTTTGGAATGGGAAGTGACCGGTACGGCCACATGCAACCATCATCTATTCCAACACTATGAAATCCTGCAGGCCAGATATCTCGATCGATGGCTTCAGACATCCAGTGGAGTCAAGGCCTAGGTGAATAGCGGTTGTTAGACGTGCGAAATTTGACACAACACGTTATTAGGTAGGTGGTCACAGTTCAGTAATCATTGTAATCTACATTGCTTGACAAAATTAACAGAATAATGTTTTTCATGAATATTTTATGAAATGTCCCTGAAGGCGAATATTTCATATATAATAATCTACCTGGTATTCAAATTCCCAGTATCCAATGGAAATCGATCTACCACTTTAAGGAGCTGCACATCATGCAAATTATTCATGCCTATAAAAACATGGATTGCAACCACATCATTGTGGTTGCAACAAATTTTTGGCCTGGCGAGTGGGATTACATTTCCAATATTCAGGATGGCAAGTCATTGTGGTTTAAATAATTCTTTGAGATGATGTGCACTTTGAAGGCAGAAGTGGATAGTTTTAAAAAGTTCAAGGAGAAACAAGAAAAATTGTGATGAACACATGAAAAATGCATGAACACATGATGAAAAATTGTGATGTGATGTGGGAAGGGGGTTTTTTTTTGGCTGATGCTCTTTAAATATGGTTTCTAGCATCATTTTTTACCTTGTCACTTTCGTTTTTCATACCTTATCACTTTTGTTTGACAGTACACATATTGTTGTGGCCCACCGCCTCCTTGTGATAGGGACGCGTACTAGGGAGCAGCCACCCTGGTGATCGCTGCTCACTAGTAGCTAAGTGGCCAGATACAAAACAACACGCACTTCGCAGACTGACCATTTCAGAGAGCTCTGTACTCATCACAATGTACCATGGTGGAGTTGAACTAACGTTTAGGTGCCATACATAAGACATAACACATTCCACATTTTCTGTTAATGCAATCTATTATAAACTTGATCTTACTGATTTCTGTTAATACCGATAGCTGGAATTCTGTGGGTTTTTACGTCATTATGGTGAAATGTTTCCCCTTTCACGAAATCTCCAATCATATAAAAAACAAATTTTCCCTTCATTCCTATTTTTTAAACTCCATACGCGTGTTACTCTGTATCTCACTTGTGCGTGCTGTGTTCGTTATTGATTGCTTATCTTTTTTATTACCATTTTAATTTTACAATAAAAAAAAAAAAAAAAGAATGTCAGTGAACCGAAATATCAATCAAGCAAACTTCATATCTTGTCAAGGTAAAGTGTTATATTTACTGTAATATTTATTTATTGGGTTTCTAATTTTTTTAGTGTTTTACTCAACAGACTAGCAATTTTTTTTGAGCGCTCTGCTCCTGTCCCTAATTTTCCCATAAGCTCTGTCGTTTTTAATGTGCGAAACACCATAACATAGAGATTTTTAGGAACACATGTACCGAATTATAGCAAAATTGACCGTATTAGTTTGTGTAGCACAAGCTACACCAACTAAACAACTCGTTGGCTAGTGTAGCTTGTGCCACCCCAACCAACAAACAATCAATAAATGCAACTCCCTGCTAGGTGTTTGGAGCAGCTACAAATTTTCTCCAAAATATCCTTTGATTTTTGAATTTTCCCAAATCACCAGGCCTCAACCAACCAACCAGAGTATTTTGGTGTACACAGGCCATGGTACTCTTCATTTGAGGCATCAACACATTATATCATACATATTAAAATGCCCTTGCATTAAATCATATTTTTTGTATAAATAAATTCAAGAGCGTTTCTGCGAATATGAACTTTGATACATTGTTAAAAATTTTCCTAACAGAAAAATCCAAAAGATGAATTTTTCTTACAAATTTGTTTAAAAATTAGTTTGTAGAATTTCACTGTCAGCATAAAATAATTGGGTTCTATTTGAATATTTTTCAGGTCCGTTCTTTTTTTTGTAACCATATGCACAGTACATAATGGAAAAGATAGCCCTGCTTATTCTAATAATTAATAACTCAATGGAAAGCTTCCTGCAATCCAATCTAAATATTTTACTGTGTAATCTGAAAATTTCGGCTAAGGTAAAAAAAGCCAACAGGAGAAAGACGTGAAACGTTGGATAACTTACGTGGAAAATCAGTTTCCCGACACTGGACTCTAGCGCTGCTCGCTCGGTAAACAGATGGTATTATCGGTCTGGCGCTGAAATCGAGGATATATTGATTGATAGGTAGGCGTGGCACAAGATGAAATGATTGGTGGTGGGTGTGACAGCCGACAAGCTACTGTGTAGTCATTGGTTGGCATTATATGTATTTATGAGTAAAGAACGGTGCATAATAGTTTTGTGATGAACGGTAAACAGGTAATAGTAACGATGAATCTTTTAAAGATGGAAGAAATTTGTAAGGAAAATAAAACGTTGGTTGATTTTTTTATGAAAACTAAATAAAAGTTTCGTTTCATTCCGTTCATTTTTATGTTTTTTTTTTTCCTCATTATTAAAATCATATTTTTGGGCTTTACGAGTGTTTTTACTATATTGTTGATTTAGGTTTGGTTACCAAAAAAGGAAAAGGTTTATTTTTTGTAACCTGACCTTCAATCGTTGGTTAAGAAATAATAGGATAAAAATTCTTTATATATATATTTAATAGCTATTGAGGTGTTGATTGACGTTATGATATGTGTATCCGCACGAGTGTCTTTAAAAATAAAAGTACAGTAATAACAAATTAATATTTTGTTAATAAACAATTTGTGCTAGTCCACCCATGATTCTAAATAAAAAAGGTGAGGCTACCCCCTCCATTTCGGAAGGGGACCTTTTTTCACCATTCGGGCATATTATTGAACAATAAAATAAAAATACAGTCATAAAAATTATTTTTTTATGAATGTATTTCTAAATATAACTGTGATTCTAAAGAAAAAAGGTTAGATTACTCTCTCCACTTTGGGAGGGGTTCAAGCCCCCATGGGATTGAAGTGGAGGTAACCTGACCTTTTTTTACCATTATGGAAAGCGTTCATTAGGGCAAGTTACATGCTTCTGAGTGCTACTAAACCGTTGTTAGTGTTGTGTTCGCGCACCAATCAACACATCGTTTGCCACGCCTACCTGTCAATCAGTTTATCGTTCTTGACTTTGCTCCAGACCGATAACACCTACAGTCTGTTTACTGAGTGAGCAGCGCTAGAGTGCCATATCGGGAAACTAATTTTCCGCATAAGTCATACGACGATTTTCGTGTTGGCTTTCTTTACCTTCGCCAAAATTTCATCTTAATTCATTTTACTTTCATTTTCAGAACCTTATAAACCTCAATCGAGTCTCCATTAAGCTGCCTAGTTTACAAGCTCCGTAGCCCACATTCTGAAGTCTTTCCTCATGCCTGTCTTAAACAAGTATTGTTTGCAGGCAAAATATCACTTTCACATTGCCACATATACATGTAACAGCAATTGATTCTGTAATGTCAAGGGGCATCATCTAATACAGCTGCTTTTCATTATAGGGAATGCATGTGCAAATTTGGCAGTTTCTGCAAGTAAAACCTGTCTCATTAAAATTATAAACCCATTAAAGCTGATATCTCCCCCCCTAAAATTTTTGTTTAATTCTGTTACAAATCGTCTGCAGCTTCCTTATCAGGCTTACAGTCACTCCAGATTTCTTGACGGAATGCAAATTGTATTGGTTTTGAAATTTGTTAAGTCACATGCTTGTGACAAATATTTCTTCTGACTGCTCTTCTTGAGAAGAGGTCGGAAGCTCCTCCTCTTCATCTACTTTTTAAGATTGCTCCAAGTTAGTCTTGCATGCTCTTAAATGACAAAACCAGAAAGAGGGCAATTATGCGCATTTTGATATTCAATTCAAATGTTTAAAATCTTTCCCTCATAGAATTTTGTTTTCTTGTAATACAGTAAAAAGCACTGACACTTACTGACCTTTGGGTACAGGGCCATTCCAAGCCATTTTAGTACCTGAGGCAAGAATTAAAAATTGCACCCTACTGTTAATGATGGCAACATTGGCAATTATTTAATCTTTCTTTTGACCCCTTTCAGCTTTTCACGTGAGGCAAGAGCCTCATTCGCCTTAGCATTAATAGAGGCATACGATGCAAGAAAGCAAGCTTATGCAGTATCAGCCAAAAAAAAAAAAAAAATCTCCAGTTTCACTCCTCCATTTGTTCCAAATGCTTGTCCAGCTCAGCCTTAAATTTATTTAGGCTATTAGCTTCCACAACAAAAGATGGAAGCCTGTTCCACCAATCAACTACCCACTGGCTATAGGCAAATTTCCGCACATCTATTCTACAACTATCTTTCCTCAATTTGAAACTGACTGTGCCCCCTCAGGTTCCTAGTCTGGGCAAGAGGAAGAATCCTATCTGCATTCCCTTGGCACGGCTCTGTTTGGGTACGCTTTTCAATAGCTTCTTTATTCTTCAGAATAATAGCAATAGTCAATTTAACCATTCTAAAGAGTGGGAAATGACAGATTTCACTCTTTTTTAAATCGTTACAATGGTAGCTTGGTTCATTAACGGCATTAAAATAACCAAGTAATAGTATGACACTTCTTTCATATAGAATATAAACACAATACACGAGAACAAACAAACACTACAAAACAAAGTATTCTGTGGGGGGACGGGGTGAATTTAGAGATATTTAAAGTGTATTCAAAGTGTGCTGCGGGGATGGCTGGAAGGTGACGCATGCATGTGTGGTGTGCAAAATTCAAACAACTTTGCCTTTTCCTTCTGATTTGTTTCCTGTTATATGAAAAGGTAATAACAAATGAAAACCATCATTATAGTGAAACTTTGTTAATTCATAAATTAGGTGGGGGGAGTATGTATAGCCATCCCCGCAGCACACTTTGAATACACTTTAAATATCTCTAAATTCACCCCGTCCCCCCACAGAATACTTTGTTTTGTAGTGTTTGTTTGTTCTCGTGTATTGTGTTTATATTCTATATGAAAGAAGTGTCATACTATTACTTATTGGTTATTTTAATGCCGTTAATGAACCAAGCTACCACTGTAACGATTTAAAAAAGAGTGAAATCTGTCATTTCCCACTCTTTAGAATGGTTAAATTGACTATTGCTATTATTGTGAAGAATAAAGAAGCTATTGAAAAGCGTACCCAAACAGAGACGTGCCAAGGGAATGCAGATAGGATTCTTCCTCTTGCCCAGACTAGGAACCTGAGGGGGCACAGTCAGTTTCAAATTGAGGAAAGATAGTTGTAGAACAGAGGTGAATTTAGAGATATTTAAAGTGTATTCAAAGTGTGCTGCGAGGATGGCTGGAAGGTGACGCATGCATGTGTGGTGTGCAAAATTCAAACAACTTTGCCTTTTCCTTCTGATTTGTTTCCTGTTATATGAAAAGGTAATAACAAATGAAAACCATCATTATAGTGAAACTTTGTTAATTCATAAATTAGGTGGGGGGAGTATGTATTATGGCTCACCAAGAGTAGCGGTAATTGGCTTGAGAATGTTGAAAACCTTTATCTAGATGATGCAGACATTTTCTGAATATGTAATGAGGTATTATATGCATATTGCAGGATTACATACATATACAAGGTTACAGTGATGTGCATATAAATAAAATGGTAACTGCACACATTAGTTTTAAATGAGCCCAACTGATTTTATTCATTGATTTTACACCTTTGGCTGTCCAATTTTATTTATTTTCAGTGAGGTCATAAAAATATAGACTGGTATATTTTTTTGAACTCTCTAAAGTTGACAACATAACATTCAGTGATGATGCTAATAAATTAAAACAAAATCAGGTGAATTTTTTGCATTTAAACCTGATATTTATAAAAGTATATAATCTTATGTGCCACTGCGTTTTCTGTCTAATAATGGAACAGCTTCCTCATCTCCAAAAAACCTTGCCTGTACCTCCTCCCTGTTTCTCCTGATAAATAAACAAAAATAAATATTATGTTAAGATAATATGTACTGAAGTTTTTATTAGTACAGTTCTGATATTATGTCAGTGACTCCACTGACTTGAATTTTACTGAAATTAGCAACAAATGAGAAAAACTGAATAGATAACTGGAGAAGGAGACTGACAATAAACAACTATGGAAGTTCTGTAATAATTTTAGACAATGTTACATTCAGCTGTAGTGTAAAAAAAAAAAAAAAAAAAAAAAAAAAAAAAAAATGTTGCTGTGTGTGCATTTTAAATAATCAATTAAATCAGACATACAATAGAAGAGGAAAGGAGTCAGAGGATGTGTGAAGGAGTAGCATTTAACTGTATGTAAAATAAAATCAGTGAAGGAGTAGCATTTAACCGTATGTAAAATACAATCATTTGCACACACTTTTTTTTTTTAAATGGTGATCACCTACAGTGCTACAGAAACGTGTGTGGGGTGAAGAGGGAGAGAGAAGATATATTTGACTTGAATTTACGAAGACTAATTTTCAGGAAACAAAGGAAAGTTATTCAAAAAACAGAAGTAGAACAGATAAATGAGAAAGAGGAAAAGTTTAAGTTTCTAAGTGTGGTACCGTCAATAAACCACTGGAACCAATTGATGATGTTACCAGCTGAAAATTCTAAATAAAAAGCATTCCGGGTGTAATCACAGAAGCTAATAGGTTTTTCTATTAACTAAAAAATATTGTTCCAGATTCAGATGGAAATAGATATAAGATACTGATATCCATTTAGTTTGCAATAAAGTCACTGAGGGGGGGGGGGTTAGTTAAGCTAAGACAGATTATGAGAGGTTTTTTGCTGCGAATGCGAAGGATAGTAGCAAAGAATTCTTTGCCTATGTGAACACTAGAAAAAACAGGGATGAACTACATTCGTGCCACATAGTTATGAATGGCAAACTATTAATTATGTTTAGGTTTTTGGTAAACTGGATTTTGCATCTACATTCATGCATGAAGAAGCTTCTAGGAATGAGAAAATCAGAAGTATATCATGTCTAAATGATTTTGTGATAACTAAGAGGAAAAGTAAGTGGAAAAGAAATTGTTGAAGCTTGCAGTAAATAAGGCATCTTGGGGACTGAAAAATCTACTTAATTATATTGAAAGTAGTAAGCAAACCTTTAGCATAATTAGGATACCATCTCTGGATTCAAGGGAGTTTCCTAGAGACTGGGGAAGTGCAAATATCTCCCCTATTCACTAACAGTAATCAAAGGGTGAAGTAAGTAATTATAAGAGTTGTATGACATCTGTTTGAGAGAAAATAACAGAGTTAATAGTTTGTTTGTTATTTGGTTTTTAGGAGCATTAGCAACTAGGGCCATATTGCTCCGGGGATATGCGGTGGTCATTCCCTGACCTTTCTGCATCCTCCGTATTTGGTGGGCACGGGCTAGAGTTAATAGTAAAGGGGGAAACTGCAGTGCAACACTAATTATACAAATAGTTATGCAGTGCCTGATAGGTACAATATTCTTTTTAATTTTTGGAAAAAACTTTTTAACTTTTTGGAATTGTCCATAGATAACATCAATATTTCACCTTTTCTTAAAAGATTGCAATATTTATTCTATGTCTTTTTATTTGTAATTAAAAAAAAATCATAACATGGATCCATTAGTCTGACCCATTTTACAGTTGAAAAGACCATTAAAGTATGCAGATTTTAAACATATGCATGTACAGTATATATATTTCTGCTTATGTGTCCAAATTAATTTGATGAATTTGAAGTACAACTGGTCAAGACATCAAATGCAGACAGTGTTGGAATATCAGACGTCATGTTACCTAGATATAAGGGATGCAGAATTTGAATATGGGGAGTACAATGTATACAAAAAAGGATATAGCTTATAGTGTAATTTGACTAGCAGCACTGGTGGTTTCCCCCAATTCTGTGATTGGTACACTGTGACATGTATATCTCTGATTGGTACTCTACAGAGCTCTGTAGAGGCAAGATGGTGTGAGTGAGTTAGTGAGTGTTTGTGAAGTGTTAGTGTAGGGATCTGTGGTAGCCACAAACCCCTGGTTACTGTCTTTCACCATAGGGAGGCAGGCTGGATTAGTACAAAGAAACAGACCCTGGCGGGACAAACCCTGGGGGTTGCCTGAGTTTCCCAGGAAGGCCCCCCCCCAAAAAGAGTGATAAAAATGGAAGTGGAAGAAAAGGGGTGACAGTTGGGAACTTCTGAAACTGGATGCCCACCTGCTCAAAGGTGGGGGGGGGGGGTTAAAAGAGGAGGTGGATTTGCCCACTAGGCAAGATGGGTGATGGGGTTCCACCCAGGGAGAGGAGAGGAGAGGAGGAAAAGCTATAAAGAGTTCTCTAGAGCAGTGAAGGGGAAGGGCAGAAGTAGGGAATAATAGGTGAATGCAGGTGGAAACATCCACCCAGAGAGAAATGAGGGTAGAGGGGGGAGGGGTGTACTAGGGAGGCCATCTCCCCCTCTCCCAGGGGATGGGAAGTAAAGGTCATGGGTAAAATCCATGAGGTTGCCATATGGACACCGAAATCCCACATCAAGACGGAAGACTCTGCGGCATTCCAGACACAGGGAAAACTAACATCCTGGTCATGGAGATGCATGGCCAACAGGGGGGTGAAAAGCCTAGCCTGGGTTGCAGAATATACTGCTGCATCTATCATCATAGATGTATACAGGAGAATGAGAGCATGCCAGCTCTGGTGGCGACTATAAGAGTCACCCCAGGCCGATGCAAGCAGTGGATCTCCACCACACCTCCCCCATATAACCAGATGGGAGACTCAGTGACCTGAAAGGACAAAGTATTCAAAGTATTTTTGTTTATCAGTCGATCTCCAAGGTATCCCCTGTATGTTGCAGTTTCATCTGTAAGGAATGTGCCAAAGCCGGTGGTATGTGAGAGTGTGTGTGTGTGTGTGGTTCTGTTGACTTTGGGGCCAGGGGCTGTATGTCCAGACTCTTATTGGAGCTCTCAAGTATTACCTGAAAACCCCAAGGGTACTTTTGAGAACTGAAACAGGAATAAGTGGAAGAAACAGGGGAGAGAGGGTGAAGAAGGGAAAAGATAGAAAGTTGACAAAAAGGAGGAGACTTCCCTGGAAAATGAAAATTAGATGATTAGGAAATGGTAACAGAAGATGATCAACAAACTAACCCAGTTAAACAAACCTTATGTTAACCCAGTATTCATAAAACTTATGTTATGAATATAAAAGTATGTTAAATCATGAATAATATACAATAGAAAATTCTTCTCTATATCAAACAATTTAAAATATTAGCTAAACAATTAAGCATCTTATAGAAAAGCACCATAACAACTATAGTCAAATGTGAAAGTATATACAATTTCATTAGTAACGAGAAGAGACGACCGGAGGAAACCAACACAACTGTCATTGGCCATTATGACAATATATGTACATCAAGTATTTAAAATAACTAAGACACCTACTCAGACAGGTGTCAGGTTATGATCATACACCCTGCTATTACAGTGGCAGAGACATGTCTTATAAAGGTCTTGATAAAACATTAAAATAGCTATCGTAGCACTTAATTGAGACTGCAGCAACAGACTTAGCATCTTTAAAAAGGTCTTAGTTAAAATTTTCACCAATCAGTACAATCAATTAGTAGTACAGCTACACTGCAATATCAGTTCTTATTTTAGATAGTATACAGTCACTCTCTATTAACGTCAATGATTGGTCAAAGTACAACGCCGACCGGGCTAGCCGGGTGGGTAAAGTGCCTGCCTGGCAACCCAAAGGTCGCGGGTTTGAATCCCGCCTTGATGGCCACAGAAGTTGATGCGCCAACAACTAACTAACTAAAAAAAAAAAAAAACCCTCAAAGTACAACTCTGTTTGATATAAGTCCCAAACCAAACCAGGCAAGGTTAGGAAGTCACATACTGAAGACTCTGCAATGGAACTGAAGTCCAATTAGTCACAGTCTATTATATAACCCACACATTAGAAGCCGATGGAACAATATCACTCAAACACAGTCCTTGAGAGACAAACCGACAATAACTTAAATATCTAGCAGTTTTCAAGTCAATGTAGTAGAGATTTGCATCACTGAGAACCTGTAGCAATGCAAAAAAAGCAATATAATCAATATATTTGTGTCTCTGAACCATAAGACAAAACACTGAATCTTACAAGTATATAATCTGATCTTGATGATAAAACCGCCATCTAATTATAGGTAACAATTGACAGACTTGCAATTATAGATAGTAATTGACAGTCTTATGTACATATATACACACCAGCTGTGAGTAAATAGTGCATGGCCAGGGACGAAATGGCTACCTCACAATTTCATTTAATTATCAACTAAATTACAGTAGGTAATTACCATTAAAAGTTATAACAATTCTAAACAAGTAATCATCATGACGGCGAGAAATTTCTTCCATACAGAAGAATTTAGCTATTAGACTAAATATCTAATTATTACTCGGAATACGTTTTCTCCTATTAAATAGTTGGTCAGCATGACAAGCTAGGGCAAGAAAGTTCTCTTTATTTGCCACTAACTGATCCATATTCTCAAGGCTATATACCTCAGTAATAATTTGCAGTTGATTCCTCAAGTTGAATAAAAATTACACTTGCAAAGCATATGTTCTATAGTTTCATCAAGACCCCAGGGGCACAAAGGAGAAGCTGCCAAACCCAAAGCATATAATTTATGATTAACACACCCGTGTCCTGTCAGTAAGAATAAGGTGTTGAGTTCAGGACAGAACCAAAAATAGTTTGCTTACTACTTTAAAAGCCATGGGGAAAATACAGGATGTTTCAAAATTATGTATATACACTTTAAAAATTTATATTTAATGAACAATATGTACCAATTTAATTTTCTTAAAATCATTTTATAGCTTAAAAATAGACATTTGTTTTACAATAATTTAATTTTTGTTTTATTTTATAGATACCTCTAAAATGATGGAGAGTACCCAATTAAGTTTTGAGAAAGGCAATTATAAAATGGTATTGGAAATATGAAAATGTCAATAAAGTTCAACAGTTCAACATGCTTGGCAATCATAATATGGAACAAAAGTGCCCACATGTTTAACAATTACTCATTTGCGGGATAAATTTGAGGAGCATGGAACCATTCAGATTATCAATAACAGCATGTGGCAGGAAGAGAACATCAAGAAGTAATGAAAATGTTGAAGCTGTAAGAAATGCAATCTTGTGCACCCAAGAAAATCAACAAGACAGTGTTCACAAGAGCTAGGTTTAAATCATACAAGCGTTTTTAGAATGATGAAGGAATTAATAATTGCCCACAGCCGTGCATGATTATCTTGATAATGAATTTCATGATCAATGGATAAGTCGGTGAGTGAGTGCTTTTGAATATCCACTAAGGTCATCAGATCTCACCCCTTTAAATATTTTTGCTTGGGGATATTTAAAAAATCAGGTTACAGTCACAAACTGCTAATATTGGAGGAATTGTGGATGACAATTCAACAAGAAGCAGAAAACATTTCACCTGATTTGTGCATTTCAGTATGTAGATCTGTTGAAGATAGATGCCGCTCATGCATTAAGTATAAGTAAATAAGTATAAGTAAGTTTAGTAAATTAATAAGAGGAGTTTACCTCAATATAGTACGTAGAACACTTCCGTATGATACCCTCCAGAAATTAAAACGGAAAAAAAATCAACAACTTACCGGTACATTAAAGTAAAATATAAATAATTAAATAATCAATTTAACACAATTCAAAATCAATTTAAAACAATTAAAATTCAAATTAACGCAATTAAAAGAATCTAACGAAAATATTCAAAACGATTTTGCTTCCTGAAGCTGACAATGCTTTTCGACCGACTGTCGTGATCACAGGAATGAAAATTACCGAATCAGGCTAAACCAGCAACTTAAATAGTGATTATATGTCTTCGCGCATGCGCGTAAAGGTCCACGCATCGGAGATGAAATATGGCCGCGGAACATTAACAGAATTCTCGTGTAATTTAATTTCAACGGTTTCTGCAATTAATAGTCGCATATAATTACGTTGAACGTTAAGTATTTTGGCCTCGTTAAATAAAAAAAGTATGTTTTTCGTTAATGGCATGAAAGGCTAATTCTGACGCTGATGAACGAGAAGCACGAACTGAGGCTTCGTGTTCATTTACACGAATATTAAGAGAAAACCGTGTCGAACCTTGGTAAGACGAGTTGCAATCACCGCAAGAAATGTTGTATACCAGATCATTAATTTGTGTTGCGAACGCGGAAAGAACCGAGCGATTGTTCAGTATAGTGTGTAACTTCCGTATAGGCCTAGCTATAATTTTAAATTCGGTATCTTTAAAGAATCTGTTAAGCTGTTTGTGCCACTGTTCAACATATGGGACAGAAAAAGTATTTTTTGATATTACTATTGTTGATTGGTGTAGTATTTTGTATCCTATCTTAGCTTGTACCCTAATTCGATTTATTGTGTTGATGGGATAACCCCTGTTTAAGAATCTGCTAGTTAATATTTGTATTTCTGAGTCCAAAGCAGAATCTGTCGTTGAATATTTACAGGCATTTAGAAATTGATTAAAGATAATCGATCTTTTGTAGGTGAACGGGTGATAGCTATTATAATGTAGAAGCATACCGGTGTTTGTGGGTTTTCGATAGATGCTAAATTGTATTTTGTTCGAGTCCCGGGTAAGCGTGAAATTTAGAAAGTTTAATGACTTTGTATCCGTATCTTCCCTTTCCAATGTAAATTTTAGTCTAGAATGAATATTATTAAACGAATGTAAAATGTCTTGGATAGTACTATTATCGGTAATAACTAGATCATCTAAATACCTCCCATAGTATGTGATACGGGGACGAAAAGGTGTCAAATGTATCTGCTCAATCGTTGAGAGATAGATCTCTGACATTAAGCCACTCAGGCTCAAACCCATTGGTAATCCAAAAATTTGTTTGTACACCTTGTCTCGAAAGGTGATGTAGTTAGCCTCAACTAACAGTTTAATTAAGTGAAAAATTTCCTTAACAGGCAACTTCATATAATTAATCGGTGTCAAGTTTTTATTTAACATATCCCAAATAATATCCAATGTGTATTCAACGTTTACATTCGTATATAATGAGGTAACATCTAGTGAGAATAAATTGTCATTGTCGCCGAGTCTAGTCTTTAAGATTATTAAATAATGTATCGTAATTCTTAATCCCAAATTGTATAACCTGTCTAAAAAGTTTTATAATGTTATATACATGTGTGGCTAAGGCTGAAAATGCCGAGTTCCTGTAGGAAACAATAGGTCGAATAGGAAATCCAGTCTTGTGTAATTTTACCTGACTGAAAAGTGCAGGAATATTGTACAAAGGGTACTAGGAATGTTTTGCAATACAGCTTTGTTTATTTAATTTTTTCAAAGTAATTTCCTCTACATTCAATACACCTCTCCATCCTCCGAAACCAATCTTTAAACCAGTTCTGCCAAGTTTCACTAGGGAGTAAAGCACACTCGTTGTCCCAAGCCCGTAGAAGGTCCTCATCACTGGAAAACCGCCTCCCTTTTAGCTTCATTTTCACATGCGGGAACAGTGCAAAGTCGCAGGGAGCAAGGTCTGGCCTGTAGGGAGGGTGCTCGAGAAGTTTCAGTCCTGTCGTGGTCAAATATTCGGTGCAGGCTTTGGCGCGGTGAGCTGCAGCATTATCGTGATGGAGGTACGAGGTGTCCATTCTTGACTTTGGCCGCAGGTTCTTCATAGATCCAATGACTTTAGGCAGGCATTGTTCAGTATACCACTTAGCTGTGACTGTCTTCTGCGTGTCCAAAACGACACGTTCCACAATTCCACTCGATTTGAAAACTACAGCTATCATTTTCTTCTTTACAGATCGGGATTTTCTGACAATTACGGGTGTGTCGTCACCATCAAAGACCCAAACTTTGTTTTGAGCCTTGGTCGGCAGATCGTAATAGTACAGCCAAGTCTCGTCACCTGTCACGATGTTGTTCACATACCGAGATTGTCCCTTATCAAACTTTTTTAACATCTCCCGGCACCAAGTCACACGTTGTGTCATCTGCTCTTCAGTCAGTTGATGCGGCACCCAGAGAGAACAAAGTTTCTTCACGTGCAAATGATCTTGCAGAATCGAACGAATTGCTGGTGCATTTAGGCCCAAAGTATCCTCTATCTGTTGGTAGGTCACTCGCCTGTTTTCGTCAAGCATTTTCCTCACAGCAGTAACGTTTTCCTCCGAAACTGACGTTCGTGGCCTTCCCGGCCTCTCAGAATCCTCCAGAGTGAAATTTCCCCCTTTGGAATTCTCTATACCACCTGAATATCGTTGTACGATGTGGACAATCATCATCTAGTGCAAGAGTCATTTCTTCTAAGCACTGGTCTATGGTTAAACCACACACAAAATTATACCGCAAAACTGTCCTTATCTCATTTCGTGACCACGATGCCATCGCAAGCACTTTACACTCTCACTACTAATGAATAACTGAGCCCATCGACTTGGCGCGGCGGCTACTATGCACGTATGAACATGTCTCAACATGCAGCAACAAGCAGCTTCCTGTGATTCATTGTTGCGTCATATTGCAAAACTTTCCTAGTACCCTTTGTATGTTCTGGACTTCAATTCCTTCAACTGAACCATAGTAATGTAGTCGTTTTTACGATATGTGGTTAACGTTTTATTGTATTGATTTACCAAATTGGTAAACAGTGCCGGGTCTACTTCACGATAAGTGGAGGTATCAGACACAACTGAATCTAACTTATTAATATAATCATGTTTATCTAGTATTACCACTGCATCTCCTTTATCTGCCCTCTGTATAATAATGTCCTTATTTTCTCGAAGTTCTCGTAAAGCTGAACTGTCATGTGTATTCAATTTAGGAAGTCGCGTTTCTTTTATGGGGTTATCCCATTAACACAATAAATCGAATTAGGGTACAAGCTAAGATAGGATACAAAATACTACACCAATCAACAATAGTAATATCAAAAAATACTTTATTTCTGTCCCATATGTTGAACAGTGGCACAAACAGCTTAACAGATTCTTTAAAGATACCGAATTTAAAATTATAGCTAGGCCTATACGGAAGTTATACACTATACTGAACAATCGCTCGGTTCTTTCCGCGTTCGCAACACAAATTAATGGTATACAACATTTCTTGCGGTGATTGTGACTCTCTTACCAAGGTTCGACGCGGTTTTCTCTTAATATTCGTGTAAATCAACACGAAGCCTCAGTTCGTGCTTCTCGTTCAGCAGCGTCAGAATTAGCCTTTCATGCCATTAACGAAAAACATACTTTTTTTATTTAACGAGGCCAAAATACTTAACGTTCAACGTAATTATATGCGACTATTAATTGCAGAAACCGTTGAAATTAAATTACACGAGAATTCTGTTAATGTTTTGCGGCCATATTTCATCTCCGATGCGTGGACCTTTACGCGCATGCGCGAAGACATATAATCACTATTTAAGTTGCGGGTTTAGCCTGATTCGGTAATTTTCATTCCTGTGATCACGACAGTCGGTCGAAAAGCATTGTCAGCTTCAGGAAGGAAAATCGTTTTGAATATTTTCGTTAAATTCTTTTAATTGCGTTAATTTGAATTTTAATTGTTTTAAATTGATTTTGAATTGTGTTAAATTGATTATTTAATTATTTATATTTTACTTTAATGTACCGGTAAGTTGTCGATTTTTTCGTTTTAATTTCTGGAGGGTATCATACGGAAGTGTTCTACGTACTATATTGAGGTAATCTCCTCTTATTAATTTACTAATATTATTATCAATGTAGAACATATTGAGTATTACAGCTCTGATTCATACTATATAAGTATAAGTAAGTATAAGCATAATTAAAGTAAAGTTTTATTGTTGAAAAAAAAAAAATAAAAATAATGTTTTTTGTCTTCAAAGTATCCAAAAACAATTACATTTGTATATATTGTTCATTAAATATAAATTTTTAAAGTGTGTTATAACTTATAAGTCACTCTCCCTAAAGGGGCAGCAGACCATTCTGTCTGCAAGCTTGTAAACAGTCATTTTTAATACTAGACGTATCTAGTTTTTCAGATATATTTCAGGTCAATAACATAATTGTCTATTCTAGCTGGTATGTTTTGGAATCAAAAGTAAAGTAAATAATGAGCGATTATACCAAAATGTATAGGAATTCTACCACAAACAACCAGTAAAGCAATAGTGGACACTATCCTGCAATTTCGAGAGGTGGCCAAAAGAAAGAATCTCTGCACATGCAAGAGATAATTTTTAATTGAAGAATGATTAATTTTATGTCCCAGAGTGCCTGCCACATAGCAGACAATGGGGAAAAATGCACATTTGTAGTATAATTTCAGTGTTCTATTTAATGCCTCAAACAGATTTACTAATTCAAATAATCTTTGCAGTTAGAACTTTAATTTTATGCAGGATATACCTTTCGTGTGAAATTACATTTAATCTGTCATCTAATATGACATCCAAATACTTATAGTTACATTCCAATTTAATTGATTGGTTATTTAGTTTAATGCTAGGATGTCGGTTGACATTTAGATTTCCCTTTAATAGCATCTGTTTTGTTTTTGAATTGGAAATTTTCAATTTGTGTTTCTGTCATCAGGTAAAAAGGTCCAATAAGACTTCATTGATATGTGTTCTAGTTCCCAACTAGAATAGCTAAATCATCAGCATAGGTGATTTTATGCACTGTGCAGTGTTCAGCAGAAAGCTACTCATAAAGGACCGCATTATAACACAAAGTCTGCAAGAACAGATCCCAGAGGGCAGCCTCTAGTAACATTCTTGGTAATTTGACAATAACCAGCAGAAACCACAAGACTGAGTCTTGAAAGTAGTCTATAGTTAATCTGTCGAGTGGTGCAGAGACCCTGGCCTCCCAGAACCTTGAAAGGACACTTTGCCACCATAAGGTGTCAAAGGCCCCTTTGAAGTCCACAAAGAGGCCGAGGACATACTTAAAATTAGAGGCAACTACCAGATCTAAAGCATACATACCCAAGAGCACCAGTTGTACATTTATTTTTGGCAAAACCAAATTGCATATCTGTCTGTAAATTTTTTACCAAATAGTAATTTTTGAATCTAATAACAATAAGTTTCTCAAAGAATTTTCTGAGGGAAGAAAGATGTGCTATGGGCCTATGAGAAGAAGGCAAATAATTTACAGGTTTCTCGGGTATTTTGAGCAAAATTGAGGTTGGCCTGCTTTCATGGTTTTGGGAAGCAACCATCTACAAGACAAGTATTCAACAAGGCGATGATTAGTTGGGGACACACTGTCCAGACTCTTTAATACGGCCACTTCTAACAGGTCCAATCAAGGACATTTACCATCATGCTAGTATAGATGGCCTTAGAAATTTCAAATTGAGTAAAAAAAGGTCCTCACGGGAAGGGCCAGCATAAGTAAGGTGTGCAAACCTCGTCAATGTCTGCTCTGTGGAATCTGGAAAGGAATGATCCTGGACGATAATTCTATCCAAAACTGCACCCATGGAGTCTACATTTTCAGTAGTTGTAATCAACTACTGAAAAACTTCAGGAAGGGGAAGTCTTTCCATAACAATTTTATAGGCCATCCCCCCATGGCTCTTTATGCATGGCTGTCTGACCCAAACGATCTCATGCCTGTTTCTTCTCATGATATATTTCATTAAAGTAAGATCTCTGAGCTGCATTGTAAAACTCAACAAGATGAGTAATCCCCTCCTGTCTTCAGTTATTTCTTTTTACTCGTTGCACATCCTGTGCAGTATTCATATTATTTCTTAATTCTGTTAAATGTCGAGTACACCAAGGAAGAACTGAATTTAATCTTCACTTTTTCTTTTGCAAGTTGGCATTACATACAGCTGTAATCAATTTAAACACCTCATCGACCTGTTGAGTTGTGGGCATTTGAGCAATACGTTGAAGATTTTCTGGCAGAACAGCAGACTTAAGAATTTGGTCAAAGGAAACCCAGCCAGCACTGGCAGTCTTGTCTCTTCTGCCTTTTTCTTCTGAAGGAAGCCTTCCCTCCCCCATCCTTCTAGCTTCCTCCCAACTTTAACTCCCACTCTTGCTGTATCCACTCCTCTCACAACTTTTTTTTTTTTTTTTGTCTCCATCCAGGAAGCTCAGGTGCCCCTTGCAGACACCAGCCAGAGAATGGCAAGCCTGGCTACCTCCTAGCAGTGTATGCAGGCAACACTGCTAGGAGGTAGCCTGCGGCTAAAAGCCAGAAAAGAACATTACACAATACTATACACACAACCTGGCAGAGTAAATATTTCAATACTACCGCCACGAGGCACAGTGTGGACAACGTTGGGCCCGAGCAGGGGTCTAGCGGCTAAATGGCCAGCCTTTACAGTGAACTATTATACCCACAATGAAAGCAACGTGGAGATGGGGGAAACCCCTGGTGCCATTAGACACGAACACACTATACACAAAACACTTTTCTGGGTTTTACAGTGGCACTGTATTACTTCACAAGAGTACTTATGGCACAAATGTGGAAAATCACTGGTGGTGCTTGACCCAAACACTATGTACACTATCAGCATTGGCAGTTTTGTACCTGGGAAAGTCATAGGCCAACCTCTGAACAGTAATGTTGGGAAAGTATACAATGTCAAAGGTAATAACATTGCGATCACTTGTTGACTATGATGTGTGTAATTACCAGTTCTTAATGCATTGATCCAGGATAGAATTTCAAAGTGTTCAGTCTATGTATGACTGACCAGTAGAGGAAAGGAAAGTTGGAGGATGCCCAGCTGTATTCTATAATATTAAATTTTTTGTGATGATAAATTCTTCCAAAAGGGGAGGACGCATTTGCATCGGTAAGTATGATTATGCATTTTCCAGGTAATTTAAGGACATCCTCAAGGTAGTTTAGAAATGGTTCGATTTGTTGACATGGCTTATTTCATGTATAGAGAAATAAAATATATTTGACCAAAAGGTCCTTCTAAACATGCACATGTTGAGTGCATGGTACAAAGACTAGTAATCTTAGTCATTGTCTTGTGTGGGTTCACCACAACCAAGGCCACCAAAATCCTGGTTACAGCAGTGCCAACAGCTCCAACAGTCTCAGGTTTTGATTTGATTATGTGAAAGCCAGAAGATAGACCCTTGACAATACCCCTATATGAACAGAACTCTTGCATTCATAAAATCTTAATGCCTATTGATCTCTTATGATTTTTTCAATATCATTTGTCACTGAAACTGATCCCTGACAATTCATCTGTAAAATTTTGATATTTCCACCATTCGAGTAACTTTTACTTTAGTGATTGGTGCATAGTTTGATTCCTGGGCTCTTACGTACTCAGGACATTTTGAATGCCTGTAGTAGTGGTCAGAGCTTCTTTTGCAGGACTTGCAATTTTGCCATACAACAGGAGAGTCTTTACTGGGGCATTCATTGAACTAACAGCCTAAAGCTCCACAATAACCACAGGTGTTCTCTGTCTGTTGGCAGTTTTTCGAAGAATGCCTGTAATTTAGGCATTTAAAACACCACGAGGTGGCAATGAAATCTTTCATAGTGCGGACCAACCAACCAATGTACAGATAACTGCCAGACTCCATCAGAGTTCTCCTGATAAGGTATGGAAGCTCAATAACCCAATGTATACAGTTTTTGTTTTTATTTTAAATCTGACTTTAATTTTATCATTAATTTCTTCCTCAGTATATCTAAGGGCCACTAGATTTTTATTATATAAGTTGTCCAAGAATTCTTTCTCTTCACTTCCTCACTGGTCTTACGATTCTGACCAGCTCGTATAATAACCAAGTGTTCTGGTTGTGTACCTTTAGGTATTGTATTAACCCTGTTTTGTTCGCTTATGAACAAAACAGGGGTGCTACAACACTTGAATAGGTTTTTTTTTTTTTTTTTTTTTTTTACTGTGCTTGGGTTGGAGGTTGGGAAGAACAAAGAAGATATTTGTTGACATTAGACTTGAACTTGTGTAGACTGTAATTTTCAGGAAATACGTATGAAAGAAGGTTGCTCCTGAAAATCGCAGTTGGATGAATAAACGAGGAAGATGAAAAGTTGGTTCTGTAAGTTTGAAGTTGGACAGTAAATGGATATTGGCGGCATGTGTTTGGACTGTTTTGAAAGAGAGAGCGGGAATTATAGAAGCCAATTCAGAAGAACAGTGCCCATGGAAGTATCTGTAGAAAAGGCATGTAGCAGAAACAGTACATCTATGAGACAGCGAGTGGAGAGACTCATTTAGAGATGAGTCATTAATTAACATAACTGCCCTCTTCTGAATGGAATCTAGAAGCCTGAGAGAGGTTTTGGGTGCACCACCCCAGATGTGGGAACAATATTCCATGGTAGGGCGGATTTGCGATTTGTACAGAAAAGTAAAGACAAGAGCGAAAGAGAAAACCAAGATTTCTAGATGCAGAGGAAGCAATATTTGTAATGTGCTTGTGCCAAGAGAGATTAGAAGTAAGGTTAATCCCCAAAAGAGATATATCAACTTGCCTAGAAATAGGAGTGTCACCAAAGATAAGCATAGAAGCAGAAGAATCCTTTTTGCGAGACATAAGACAAGACTTGAGTTTTAGAAGGATTGAAATCAACTAAGTTGTCTTTGCCCAACTGGAGAATTACCTGGAGATTGGCATTTAAGGAATTGCTAGCAGATATTCAAAAAGTTAAAGCTGATTGAGCAGGGCAAGGTTTCTCAAACTGGAATGCAATGTGTTATCATCAGCAAAACTATGGATAGGATTTCCAATCAATGGAAAAGAGTGGGGGAAGGAACTGAACCTTGGGAGACACCGGCATTAGTGGAGAAGTTAGAAGACAGAGAGCCATCAACCATCACCTCAGTGAGCGATCAGAGAGAAAACTGGAAAACCAATTACAAAAAACAGTTAGCAAACTATAAGATGGAAGCTTGTTTAGAAGAACTTCATGGGCGTCTCCGTAGCCAGGTGGGCAGGAGCAGCAGTGCGTAGCACACGCTTCTTGATTAGACCGGAGTTCGAGCCCGTGAGCCACCAAATATGGAGGATGCGGAAAGGTCAGGGAATGACCACCGCATATCCCCGGAGCAATATAGCCTTAGTTGCTAATGATCCTGAAAAAAAAAAAAAAAAAAAAACCCCAAATAACAAAGAACTTCATGCCAAACACGATCGAAAGGCCTTTGAGATGTCAGGAGCAAATGCTTGTGACTCACTGAACTTTTCCACTGAATTTGTCCATAAATGGATAACAAGCTGGAATATCACCAGCGGATCGACACTGATGGAATCCATACTGGCAATCGTTGATCAGATGGAAGGTTCCTAGGTAGTTTAAGAGTTGGCAGTTAATTGATTTCTCTATTACTTTAGAAAGAGTAGAAGTAATTGCAGTGGGATGATAACAAGGAAAAACACCAGTGGAATAAGAAAGGGTAAAAGGCAACATAGAGAAGCAGTATGCTCAGGAGCACAGGTTGGAGAACATATGGAGAAATATCATCGGGACCTGGCTCTTTCTTAGCATCGACTCTAAAATTCTTCTAACATCGTTTTTACAAATACTACAGGAGGTACTGAATGGAGTGTACTGGGAATGGTAGGTCAGGGTTTACCAAGGTCATCAGTACAGGAGTTAGAAGAAAAGTGAAATGCTAGCAAGATAGTTTTATCTTTAGCTGATGTGGTAATAGAACTATGTGGTTTTAACTGAGGTAGGAGTAGAGATAGGCAAAAGCTGCGGCCAATAGGCAAGAGACCAGAATACTCGGCTACCATTAGGGCAAGAAGCAAGTTTTCTACTCTTAGCCTCTTCAAACTCTAGTTTGGATGATTAATAACATCCTTTACAATTGTGGTGAGCTTTGGTGTAGGCAGAAAATGAAACTGAAGAATTAGAAACAAGCCAATTACAATATACAACATTCTTCTCTCGAACAGCCTTAGTACATTTTGATAAAGAACAAGATTTTAAAGTGGAGTGTGGAATAAAGGATTCCATTCCTACAAGAATAATTTCACTGGCACGATCTGAGCAAACTTTGACATCAGATGTTTTGAAACAGTAATCCGACCAAGGAAAAGAAATCTCGCAGTTCATCCCATTTTGCATTCTTGTAATGCCAAATAACACGAGGTTGGGAATAGCCATGAGATAAGGGCTCCATTGAAGAAGAGACAATCACCAAGTTGTGATCTGAGGTGCCTAAAGGGCACTCACTTCGACCGTGTACTTAGACGGGTTATTTTTGAGAAAAAGATCAAGCGTGTTGGCTGTATGGTTAGGATTGTCTGGTATTCTTGTAGGTAAATGAACAATCTGTGCGAGGTCATTAGTAATTGCAAAAGCCTCAGCATTTCAACCAGCTGGGTTGATGTGAACCAGCTGGAATTGTGAACATTAAACTCACCAAGGAAAATTACCTTATTGTTAGGAAAATGGACTGGAGAAAGTTAAGTTGCAAAAAAGAGGAAGTCAAAGAGCTCCAAGTGATCAGTGGAGTTGGGAGAACAGTAGAGACAACAGATGAATTTTACAGCATGAGGTAGAGAAATTTTAAGTTAAATTTCTAGTTAAGTTCGAAAAGAGGAGATTCCAAATTACCAAATCTCTGACAGGGAACATCGGAACGCAGATATGCACATATACCACCTTTGAGATGAAAGGAATCATACAGTGAATAATTTAGGCAACTGAGATGAGCAGTAGTTGAATCAACAGATAACTGAGATTCTGTCAGAAAAAGTATATGGGGTTTGGCAAACTGTAAGTGGAAACGGGCATCATTGAGATTAGAACTGAGACCATGTATATTTGTGAAATGAAGGATGAAGGTAAGAATATGCCCAAATCCTTGACATAACGTGGCTTCGACAATGCCCCCCCCCCCCCCGATACCCATTACTCGGACTCCCTCCAGTCACTATCTTGCAGAGCAAAGGTAGCAAGATTATACACCAGCTGATCCGGTAGCCTCCTAGAGAAATATCAACAGGTTTGGTCTGGTGCACAAACTAGTGGCCAGCCTTCAAACACCGTTTTAGAGCTGTACCCTTGAAATGTAAGGAAGTTTGGTTGTTTCCATCACACGGTATGACTGATATTTTGAGATCAGGATGTCCATCATAATCTCAAAATATCAGTCATACTGCATGATGGAAGAGATGAGAAAAAGTTGATCACAGAAGTCTTAGCAGGCATACCTTGCTGAATCAATCCATTTTTAGGAATCTCATTCTCAGAACTTAATTCTAAAATTAATCTTTGTAATGATTTAGAGATCTTGCTAACATCTATGATCACAGATGAAGTTAGTTTCCTCCCTCTTTCATTACATCTAGCAAATTATTTCTCAAAGTATATACAAATCAAGAGCACTATTTTAAAGTAACAGTCCAGCAACTCTCTGGAAATTAGGTGTGGAGGTAACCACCTCACTTTGATCTGAAAACGCTCCCTCCTTTTTAGAGGAGGGAGCATTTCCCCCAATATGTCAACTAGTTTGACAAAAAGAGGTTGCAAATCCTGGAGGTTGACCTCCAGAGCTCCTGGGGCCATAATGAGATCCACAGGCATTTTAGAAACAGAAGATAAGCTTCCATCTGACATTTTGATACAGAAAAACAATACAATAAACACAAAAAAGTCTGAATGTCACAATTATAATTGAAATAATGAATCAAACAATGTGTTTAGGGTACAAGAAAGTCCTCAAGTACTGGCAAAATAATCTCAAAGTTCAAGGTTAAACCTGTTTAAATTCAATAATATAACCAAATATATATCACCCACAAACTATTCTATGCGATAAACATAGCATATAACAATTTTAAAAGAAATTATAACTGTGGCCATGTTAACCAGTTCTGTACATATTATATGATACTTAAAAACTGAAATTTTGATATTTTCTATCTTTAAAACTATCTGGTAGGGGGTGCCACAAAAATAAGTAAATGCACAGGGGTTCCACAGAAAACGTTTCAGCACAGTCGGATTATCTGGGGGCATTCCATGAAATGACAGTCTTGCCCAAAAGAGCCCAAGTATTAGTTGAATGCAGTTGTAAACAAATCTTATTTCAACACTGCATATTCACTTTAAAAGGTAATCTGGGCCTCTTTCTTATCCAGATATGCTATATATACCACATTTTATCCAACAGAGATGCAATATCTAAATATATATTTATTTAAAAGAAAAAAAGTAATCTCAGAAAGAAAGTTTTTAAATTCTGTACAGTGGAACCAACTGACGATGTTACCAACAGCAAATTCTAAGTGGGAAGCATTCAAGGAAATAATCGTGGAAGCTACTAGACATTTCATACCTATTAAGAAATATTGTTCAAGGTTCAGGCCTAAATGGTTGTCAAATAAACTAATGAGACTCATTGGCAGAGAAGAAAAATGCACGGGATGCATATGAATTATCAGGCGACACAGAAGCCTATGGCAGATATAAGCTAGTCTGTAATCAAGTCACAAAGGAGATTAGGCAAGCAAAGGCAGATTACAAGAAATCTTTGGCAAAGGATGCTAAGAAAAACAGCAAGGATTTCTTTTCTTATATAAACTCTAAAAGGAAGGGGATGAACCAGATTGGTCCACTTGATATCAATGGTTCGACTGTTGGTGATCCTGCTCAGATAGCAAACAAACTGAATGAGTATTTTGCATCTACATTCACACATGAGGAGTTATTAAGGAAGGAAAATGCCAGAAGGTTATCAAATTGTAGCAGGGTGCTTAATGATTTTGTAATAACTGAGAGCAAAGTGGAGGAGAAATTGTTGAAGTTAAACATAAGAAAAGCACCTGGGGTGGATGGGATCTATCCAGTTATATTAAAGGAGGCGGCAAAGCAACTAAGCAAACTCTTAGCCATAATTATGAGAGCATCCTTGGACTCAGGTAAGGTTCCCACGGACTGGAGATGTGCATCTGTATCGCCAATTCACAAAGGGGATTGAAGGGTGATGCAAGTAATTACAGAGCAGTTAGTTTAACTTCTGTTCCAGGTAAAATATCGGAGTCACTGGTTAAAGATGCATTGCAGGATCATCTAGACAAGACTGCAGCAATAATTCAGACACAGCATTGGTTTATTAAGGGAAAGTCTTGTCTGACAAATTTGATTGGATACCATGATGTGGTTACAAAGGAACTGGATGCAAAAAATAATTTTGATATCATATACTAGGATTTCAAGAAATCTTTTGAGACTGTTGCGCATCGAAGACTACTGTACAAATTGTGGCAGAATGGTATTAAAGGTAAGTTGCTATGATGGATAAAAGGGTGGTTGAGTGGGAGAAGACAGAGGGTGGTAATCAATGGATGCTGCTCTTCGTGGACTAATGTTATTAGTGGAGTCCCACAGGGTTTGGTGTTGGGCCCAGTGTTGTTTTGTATATTTATCAATGATATTGAAGGTATATCAGGCCTAGTGTCAAAGTTTGCAGATGATACAAAGGTTGGCAGGGTTGTTAATGACATTAATGGCAGTGTGCCAATGCAACAGGATCTAAAAAATTTGGAAAAATGGGCTGAGAAGTGGCAACTGAAGTTTAACACTGACAAATGCAAAGTACTGCATATGGGTAGCAGTAACCCAAGAGAAACGTACCAACTGTGTAGTACTACACTCAGGTAGGTGGAGAATGAAAAAGTCCTGGGAGTAATTGAGCAGTGCAGGTGGGCTGTCAGAGCAGGTCATGGAGTTTTGTCAATGATATACAGGAAATTTTGTTAGGAGAGACAAGGAGGCGATTATCCCTTTGTATAAGTCAATGATCAGGCCACAGCTTGAGTACTGCGTACAGATCTGGAGGCCTGATTTTAGGAAGGATGTAGATTTGCTTGAGCATGTAGAGAGAGAGAGAGAGAAGGCAACAAGATTGGTGAGAGGAATGAAGGGCTCTTCTTACCAAGGGAGGTTTAAGTTCTGCAAATTGCAGCGGCTGGAGACTAGGCACCTGCGAGGTGATCTGATAGGATTCTTCCACTTGCTCAGATTATGAACCTAAGGGAGCATAAATTGAAAGTGAGGAAAGACAGTTGTAGAATAGATGTGCAGAAATTTGCCTTAAGCCAACAGGTGGTTAATTGCTGGAACAAACTTCCATTTGTCGTTGTGGAAGTTGATAGGTTAAATAAATTCAAGGAGGAACTGACAAACATTTAGAGGGAATGGTTTGGTGGATTTTTTTTTTTTTTTTGGCTGATGCTACATAAGCTCATATGCTTGCTTTCTTGAATCACATGCCACTATTACTTTTACTAAACACATTTCAGCATTATTTCATTTCAAGGTATATCTACTATAGAAGCTAGAAAATTGCGGCCTCCATAAGGTTTTCACAAGATGGCAGCCTCGTACTACAAAACTGCCAAAATATTGTTCGTTTCCGCCATTACATGATACTGAAGAAGATATTATTGCTGTATGAATAAATCACTATGTAACTTCAAAATATTTCACTGAAGAATTACAAAATGGAAGCCTTTTATGGTGTTTACAAAATAGCAGCCCCCAGTACTACCTCTTCCCACCAAGATATCATTTGTTTCTACCGTTAGAGTACCGGGGAAGACAACATAGCAACATATATAAAGCACTATGTCATTTGTTGGCAAAGCCTAAGTTTGAAATAAAAGACCTGGGCAGCAAAAACTAGGTCAAAATAGCAAAAAAAATGTCCCATGACCGCTTTGCAGCTGCCCAAATATCCAAAACTGCTAATTATAATGATCAGGCCAACAATTTAGGGTGAACAAGAAAATTAAACTTATACAGTAGACTGTTGAAATAATGGTACCTGAAATAATGGAACATTCAAGCTAATGGCACATTGAGTTGTTTACATATGGCACAGATGTTTTGTAGTGCCAAAAAAAATAAACTGCAAATCACATGATTACTGTACTTGTTTACTTTTGCCATTCTGTACTGATATCATGGATTATCCACTGTTTTACATTTATTTCAAAGTAGAAACCCCTCACTATGGTGCCTAAAGATTATCAACATCATACAGAAAAGAAAAGAAAGAACATTAAAGCTTACTGACAAACTTGATATAATAAAGAAAACAGAACGGGACATTAGTAGGAGTGTATTAATGGCAGAATATAACATTTGATTGTCAACATGTTTATGTTTTTTATATGCAGTTAATAAAATTGCATTCTTAATCTCTCTACTTCTGTATCAAATATATTAAAAATAAAACTTTCTAGAAAACCAAAAAACTGAAATAATGGCATCTTGAATCCTCATTGCAGCTGCCCAAATATCCAAACGTGCTAATAATGATCAGGCCAACAATTTTGGGTGAACAAGAAAATTAAACTTATACAGTAGACTGTCGAAATAACGGAACATTCAAGTTAATGGCACATTGAGATCGGATGTTTACATATAGCGCAGATGTCTCTCTCTACTTCTTATTTAGCCTCATTATTTCTGCATTAAATATATTAAAAATAAAACTTTCTAGATAACAGAAAAACTGAAATAATTAGCATTAGGAGGCATATGATGCAAGAAAGCAGGCTTATGCAGCATCAGCCAAAAAAAAAACAAAAAAAAAAACAAGCTCCCATTTCACTCCTCCGTTCGTTCCAAGTACCTGTCCAGCTTAGCCTTAAATTTATTTAGACTATCAACTTCCACAACAAAGGACGGAAGTCTGTTCCACCAACCACCCACCCGCTGGCTAAAGGCAAACTTCCGCACATCTATCCTACATCTGTCTTTCCTCAATTTGAATTTATGCCCTCTCAGGTGATTATTCTGAGCAAGAGGAAGAATCCTATCAGCATTGAGCATGCTCAAACCATTCAAGGCTTTATACACTTCAATAAGATCACCTCACAGGTGCCTAGTCTTAAGACACTGTAATTTGCAAAATTTAAGCCTTTCTTCATAAGAGCAACTCTTTATTCCATTCACTAATCTTGTTGCCCTTCTCTGTAATCGTTCCAGCAGCTCTACATCCTTCTTGAAATGAGGTCTCCAAACCTGTATACAGTACTCAAGGTGTGGCCTGACCATTGCCTTATATAAGGGGATAATCACCTCCTTATCCCTGCTAGAAAAATTCCTGTATATCATTGACAAGACACTATGAGCTACTCTTGCAGACTGTCCGCACTGATCAGAAAACTTCATATCTGCCTGCACAATCAATTACCCCCAGGTCCGTTTCATTCTCTACCAATGTCAGTGTAGTACCACAGATTTGATACGTCACTCTGGGGTTGCTGCTTCCCATATGTAGTACTTTACGTTTGTCAATGTTAAACTTCATTTGCCATCTCTCAGCCCATCTGCTCAACTTTTCTAGATCCTGCTGCAGCAGCATAGTGTCAGTAGTGTCCTTAACAACCCTGCCAACCTTCGTATCATCTGAAAACTTGGACATTAAGCTTGATATAACATCATCAATATCATTTATAAATACAGAAAACAACAAGGGACCCAATACTGAATCCTGAGGGACTCCATCGTGGACTAACATTAGTTCACGATGAGCAGTGTCCATTGATTACCACTCTCTGTCTTCTCCCACTCAACCATCCCTTTATCCATAGCAGCAATTTGTCTTGTATGCCACACTGCTCCAATTTGTGCAGCAGTCTTCCAATGTGCAACATGGAATAAAGTAATAAAGGGGTTCAGTTCCAAAGTATGAAATATATAAGAAAAACTAGTCTAAAATTTCGTCTATATGTACCTTCATAATATGACTATGTATTTTTGTATATAAAGTATGTTTGTGTCAGACGGCACCTGGGATTTCTCCCATCTCCGTGTGTGTTCGCTGTATCGAGGACAGTACACTGTCAAGCCAGAGACTTGAAAGTGTGTGGGTAATGTCTGTGCAGTGTGATCTGTTGTGCCCATTGTTTGTCTGGCTTATTGAGCGCCAGGCCCCTACTGGGGCCTGACGTTGCCCAAACCTCGCCACGTGGAGGCTAGCTGGGTGTCCAGAATCATGACAAGTTGCTCCGGCAAGTCCTGCCACCTAGTTTCCTAGGATTTCAGTGGCTAGGACCTAAAAAATAAAAATAAATAAAATAAAAAAATAATAATAAATTAAAATAAATTAAATAAAAAATTAAAATAAATAAATAAATAAAAAATTAAAATAAATAAATTAAAAAAAAAAAAAAAAAATATATATATATATATATATATATAGGTGTTTGACGTTAATTCTTAATAAGATTGCTGTTAGCAAATCGCTGGTTGGGGTTGAACGCTAGAGAGATGTGTTAAAAGGCCTAATAGGTCGTGCAGAATTTTGTTGTTATTAAATTTAGATGTGTGGGCTATACGTTAGATGAAAGATAAAAGTGGGAGGGAGGGAAGGCTGAAGACTGGGGGGGTAGAAGTAGAAGTAAGGGGTCGATAAAGGAGATGACCCCTGCTAGGCAGTATGTCATGCCCATGCCACACCAGAGGGGAGTTTGGATGGCGGGTGAGGGAGACAAAGAAGAGTTATCTCCCCCTGACATGGATAAGGTATACAGGTAGAGACTGAAGACTGGGGGGTGAAAGGCAGAAGCATGGGGACGACAGAGAAGGCGACCCCAGGTGGTCAGTGAGGCAGGCCCATGCCTCACCAGGCGAAGAGATGGGTCGGCAGGGGAGGGAGGAAACAGAGCATGTCTCCTCTCCCAACTGCTGGGGATAGGGAATTAAAGATGAATAGGGTTAGCATACTCCATTCAGCTTGCCATATAGCATTTGGCAGCAGAGCTGCTAGTGGTCCTAGCCAGTTCCCAGGAGCGATCGGACCGAAGCGTGATCGTTCATGGGGTGGTTCCCATCCATTCTGCAGTCTTTACTGTCAAAGTGAAATGCAAGCATATGGCTTCGAAATGAAAATAAGAAACAATTTAATATTAAATGTATTATTTATTAGAAATTTCGAATGAGTGCCTTTCCTAAATAAAAACGTATTCCGCCAGTGCTATCACCAGTTTCGCTAAAGTGTTGATAAAGGAGTTTTGCTTTTCACGAATGATGAGTGAACTTAACAGAATTTTATTTTAAGTTCAGTCTTCTATCCACAGATTTAAAGCCTTTTCCATTTTTTTCTAATTTAACATCACGAGTTACAGAGCAAATTTTTGAAGCAATTAGTGCGTTTTCACGGACACTACGGCGGATATTTTCTTCTGATTTCTTGATTGATCGTACAGTTCGGTATATTCTTACCATGTGTACACCATATCCAAAAATTTCATTACTTCATACAGCATGTCCCACCCACTTTTTCTTACTATTGAATACACCATGAATTGTCAAACTAATAGAGCAAGCTTATCTGCGAAAAGATCTAAGCCTCCCAAGCACTTCCTAATTCATTTCACAAATATACGTGGTCTCAATTCTAATCTCAATGATGTCCATTTCCACTTGCAGTCTGCCAAACCCCATGTACTTTTTCTGACAGAATCTCAGTTATCGGTTGATTCAAATATTGCTCATCTCAGTTGCCCAAATTATTTGCTGTATGATTCCTTTCGCCTCAAAGGTGGTACTTGTGCATATGCCCGTTCTGATATTCCCTGTCAGAGACTTGGCAATTTGGAAATTCCTCTCTTTGATCTTCTCTGGCTTAAAATCTCTCTACCTCATTGTGTCAAATTCATCTGTTGTCTCTACCGTTCTGCCAACTCCACTAATCACTTGGAGCTCTTTGACTTCCTCTTTTTGCAACTTGACTTTCTCCAGTCCAACTTTCCTAACAGTGAGGTAATTTTCCTTGGTGATTTTAATGTTCACAACTCCAGCTGGCTTCCGTTTTCTAGTCATACCGACCCAGCTGGTCGAGATGCTGAGGCTTTTGCAATTACTAATGACCTTGCACAGATTGTTCATTTTCCTACAAGAATACCGTACAATCCAAATAATACAGCCAATACGCTTGATCTTTTTCTCACAAACAACCCTTCTAAGTACAAAGTCGATGTGAGAGGTCCTTTAGGCACTTCAGATCCCAACTTGGTGATTGTGTCTTCTCCAATGGAACCTTTATCTCATGGCTATTCCCATCATGTTGTTTGGCATTGCAAGAATGCAAAATGGGATGATCTGCGAGACTTCTATTCTTCTTTTCCTTGGTCGGATTACTGTTTCAAAACTTCTGATGTCAACATTTTCTCAGATTGTGTCAGTGAAATTATTCTTGCAGGAATGGAATCCTTTATCCCATACTCCACTTTAAAATCTCGTCCTTTAAATAAACCTTGGTTTTCCAATAAATGTGCTAAGGCTGTTCAAGAGAGGAATGTTGCATATCGTAATTGGCTTGTTTCTAATTCTCCAGTTTCATTTTCTGCCTACACCAAAGCTCGCAACAAATGTAAAGCAGTTATTAATCAGTCCAAACTAGAGTTTGAACAGGCCAAGAGTAGAAAACTTGCTTCTTGACCTAATGGTAGCTGAGCATTCTGGTCTCTTGTCAAAGCTATTGGCCGAACTTTTGTCCATCTCTGCTCCCACCTCTGTCCAAACCAGATGGTTCTGTTGTCACTTCAGCCAATAATAAAGCTGACCTGCTAGCATCCCATTTTTCTTCCAATTCATGTATTAATGATCTTGGTAAAACACCTCGCACTATTCCCGACACGCTCCATTCAATGCCTCCTGTGGTATTCAATCAAAAGGATGTCAGAAGGATTTTGATGAATCTTGATGCCAAGAAAGCTCCAGATCCCTGATGGATTTCTCCACTTGTTCTCAAAATCTGTGCTCCTGAACTTACTCCTATTCTCTGCCGCCTTTTTTCACTTTCTTATTCCAAAGTTGTTTTTCCTTCTGCTTGGAAATTTGCTCATATCCAGCCAGTTCCAAAAAAGGGTGACAAATCCCTCCCATCCAATTATCGCCCCATTATGGATTCTGTCAGTGTCGATCCACTGGTGATATTCTGGCTTATGTTACCCATTTATGGACTAATTCAATGGAAACGTTTGGTGAAACACAAGTAGTTGCTCTTGATATCTCAAAGGCTTTCGATTGTGTTTGGCATACAGGTTTTCTAAACAAGCTTCCATGTTATGGTTTGCCAACTGTTTTAGTAATTGGTTATCCAGTTTTCTCTCTGATCACTCACTGAGGGTGATGGTAGATGTCTCTCTGTCTTCTAACTTCTCCACTAATGGCGGCGTCCCCCAAGGTTCAGTTCTTTCTCCCACTCTTTTCCTCTTGTATATTAATGATCTTCTTCCATTGACTGGAAATCCTATCCATAGTTTTGCTGATGATAGCACATTGCATTCCACTTTCCATTTTGAGAAACCTTGTCCTGCTCAATCAGCTTTAACTTTTTTAATATCTGCTAGCAATTCCTTAAATGCCAATCTCCAGGTATTTCTCCAGTGGGGCAAAGACAACTTAGTTGATTTCAACCCTTCTAAAACTCAGTCTTGCCTTATATCTCGCAAAAAGGATTCTGCTGCTTCTATGCTTATCTTTAGGGACACTCCAATTTCTAGGCAAAATGATATCTCTTTTGGGGATTACCCTGACTTCTAATCTCTCTTGGCACAAGCACATTACAAATATTGCTTCCTCTGCTTCTAAAAAACTTGGTTTTCTCTTTCGCTCTCGGCGTTACTTTTTCTTCCAAACAGCTGCTCACTCTGTGTAAATCGCAAATCCACCCAGCCATGGAATATTGTTCCCACATCTGGGCTGGTGCCCCCAAAACCTCTCTCAGGCTTCTTGATTCCATTCAAAAGAGGGCAGTTAGGTTAATTAATGATTCATCTCTAACAGAGTCTCTCCACTCACTGTCTCATAGATGTACTGTTTCTGCTGCATGCCTCTTCTATAGATACTTCCATGGGCACCGTTCTCCTGAATTGGCTTCTATAATTCCCGCTCTCTCTTTCAAAACAGTCCGAACACATGCCGCCACCAGCCAACATCCATTTACTGTCCAACTTCAAACTCACAGAACCAACTTTTCATCTTCCTCGTTTATTCATTCAACTGCCGTTTTCTGGAACAACCTTCCTTCACACGTATTTCCTGAAAATTACAGTCTACAGAAGTTCAAGTCCAATATCAACAAATATCTTCTTTCATCTTCTCAATCTCCAACCCAAGCATGGTACTAATTACTATAGGTTCTAATACCTCTCGTGTTTGGGGTTTACATAAAAAAAAAAGAAAAAAAGTTGACTCATTGATTTTATAATGGTTTGTCACTGAGGAGACACTTTCACCATTGGAAATTTTATCTTATAACTCAATTTTATTCGCTAATGTCATCACCTTCTTTGATCTTTTCACATTTCCCTTGTTATTCGTAGCCATATTTTTGTATGGGTTAGAAAGAACTTGTCCACAATAAAGTCACTTTCTTTCATTAACACGCTAGAAAAAGTGTTTTACACTGCAAAACGGTAGATTTATCACTTTTGTAAGCATATCAATTTATAAATTGATAAATTTATAAGCATATAAATTAAAAGCAAACAGCGAAACCTTCCATGACAAGCGGATAACCCATACTGAAGAAGGATTAGCGAGAAATATCCACACTCGCGATTCTGTCACTCCTCTCCCACTCCCACTGCGTGGGTGGGGGGAGAGGGGTGACAGCTGTTTTGACCGGGAAAGATAATTTTAGCCACGTCCATGTTTTTTTATGGCGGAAAAGTTCATATTTTTTTAGGTTTCATTTTATATTAAATCAGCGACCGTGAATAGTGGGGGTTTACTGTATATGATATCAAAGTTATTTTGCATCCAGTTCCTTTGTGACCACATCATAGTATCCAATCAAATTGGTCAGGTAAGACTTTCCCTTAACAAAACCATGCTGTGTCTGATCTATAACTGAAGTTTTACCTAGATGATCCTGGAATGCTTCTTTAACCAGTGCCTCCATTAATTTTTCTGGAACAGAAGTTAAACTAACAGGGCTATAATTACTTGTGTTGTCCTTTGATCCTGCTTTGTGAATTGGGGGTCACATTTGCACATCTCCAGTCCATGGGTACCTCCCCAGAGTCCAAAGAAGCTCTCATAATTATGGCTAAGGGTTTTCTTACTCTCTTTGCTGCCTCCTTTTATATAACTTGATAGATCCCATTCACCCCAGGTGCCTTTTTTATGTTTATCTTCAACAATTTCTTCTCCACTTTCCTCTCAGTTATTATAAAATCATCCAGCTTACTGCCAGAGTTTAACTCACCTCTGGCATTCCCCTCCCTGAATAACTCCTCAAGGGTGAATGTAGATAATGGCACCTCGAATCCCGAAAGATGCTGTTATTCTGAGTCTACTGCAGTTATAAGTTGACAGTTAAGGTTTTCAATATGTCTATGGCAGCCATAATAGGGAAAAACAGGCAAAAAATGCTAACAAAACAAGATTTTTAAAACACTTTTTGGACGACAATCTCCAAACTGTCAACCTCTAAAAACTGAATCACTGCAATCACCACGCATTCATAGTTTCTTCGGTAACATTTTTTAGAAGAGGGGTGGCCAGTGAATATAAGATTAAAATGGATTATCTAGAGCTAACTAAAGTCACTAAATCACGGGCAAGTGCATATCCCAAAAGGACATAAATATATGTGTGTGTACCCTGTCTATGGTGGCTCTCAGACTAATGTCCATCTCCACCACTTAGTGTCGCTGTAATGAGATACAGAAACTCTGTAAAACGGGCCTGATATATATAGTTAATGAATGTATATGCACTGTTAAGGAATGTTCTGTTGTGTTGTGAGTGTCAGGCATCTTTGCCACCAGGGGCAGCCATCACCTGGAGGTAGTGCAAAACCAATGGATACATTGACTCCATACTCAGGTTGCCCAGTCCTGAATACCGCACTGTCATAGCTACGGGTGTTTTCCACTCTGTGCGCAACGCATGAAATCCCGCATCCACAGGAGGTAGTGCTATGGATGCCACCTGTGGATGCCAGCAAAATCCTGTACCCGGACTGCTCAATCCTAGGTACCAGCAAAAAAGCTTAAGAGGTTAAGGCTCTTAGTTAAGAAGCATAAAATCGAAGGCAGTACACCCAGTGTTGACATGCATGGATGGCCAGTGCAATGTTAAGTCAGTTTGGAGTGACATAACGACACTGATGAGTATAACAAACAACTCTACAGAGAAACAGAGTGGGCCAGTAAATCAGAATATTTTATAATTGAGGATTTTAGCTGTCCAGATATTTACTGGAACTTGTGGGCTGATCACACACAATAGAAAGACTTATGGATTCACTGCATGACTGTTTTATAAAGCGCATATTAGAAAGGCAACAAGAGGGAGTAATACTCTTGATCTGATTATCAGCAGTGATTATTCATGCATTAAGAATCTGCAGATAAAAGAACGCCTAGATAGCGGTGATGACAGTGTATTGTTTTAGGATTTACTTAAAGACGTAACTACCATCAAGGGTAAAGGAAAGGGATTTAGTTTTCATATAGGTAACTAGAGTGGTCTTCAGATAGTTTTAAATTCTTTACAATGGGACCAACTGATGATGTTACCACCAGCAAATTCTAACTGGGAAGTACTGAAGGAATTAATCATGGAAGCTACTAGGCTTTTCATAACAAGGTAGTAGAAAATAAATCTAGAGGGGTAATTGCAGAGTCCAATACAATGCTCTCTGAGCAGTGCTGACAGTGCTATGACAAGTTTTAGAATTTTGTCAATGAAATGCAAGAATTTTGCCAGTAGGACAATGTAAAATCCCATTGTATAAGGCAGTGGGAGTGAAAGAGGGAATTAAGAATTATGGTAAAAGCAAATAAATGTCAGTTTTGGTGAAAGAAAGAGTGACCCAGCATGAGAGAAAAGAGAGAGAGAGAGAGAGTGAATGAGTGATATGATGAATTGGAATGTGTGGAAGAGGTTGGTTGGTGGAACCAATCAACCACCAGTTGCTGACTAAAGGCAAATTTTTGCACATCTATTCTACAACTGTCTTTCCTCAATTTGAATCTATGCCCCCTCAGGTTCTTAATCTGAGCAAGATGAAGAATCCCATCAGTATTCAGCTTGTTCAACCCATTCAAGGTCTTATTATACACTTCAATCAGATCACCTCGCAGGTGTCAACTCTGCAATTTGCAGAACATAAGCCTTTCTTGGTAAGATTACCCATTTGTTCTCCTCACCAATCTGGTTGCCCTTCTTTGTACTCGTTCTAGCAACTCTACATCCTTCCTGAAATGAGGCCTCCAGACCTGTAAACAGTACTATAGGTGTGGCCTGACCATTGCCTTGTACAACTGGATAATCACCTCCCTGTCCTGCTAGAAAAATTCCTATATATTATTGGCAAGACTCCATGACCTGCCCTGGCAGCCTGTCTGCACTGTCAGCAAACTTCATATTTGACTGCACAATTATCCCCAGTTCTTTTTCAGCTTCCACTTCCCTCAGTGTTGTACCACACAGCTGGTACGACACAAATGCAAAGTACTGCATATGCTACCCATATGCAGTACTTTGCATTTGTCACTTCTCAGCCCATTTTCCCAACTTATTTGCTGGAGAGTGGGCAATGTCTTTATGTCGTTAACGACCCTGCCAACCTTTGTACCATCAGCAACTTGGACATTAATCCTGAAACACCTTCATCAATATCTTTGATGAATACACAAAACAACAATGGGCCCGGCACCGAAGCCTGGGGACCTCCACTCAAAACATTTGTCCACGAAGAGCAGTGTCCATTGATTACCACTCTCTGTCATCTCCCACTCAACCCTTCCTTTATCCATTGTAACAACTTACCCTTAATGCCATACCTCTCCAATTTCTACGGCAGTCTTCCATGTGCAACAGTATCAAAAGCTTTCCTGAAATCCATGTATATGATATTAAAAATTCTTTTTTGGCATTCAGTTACTCTGTAACCACATGATAGTGTCCCATCAAGTTGGTCAGACAAGACCTCCCTTTAACAAACCCATGCTGTGCTTTAACTATTACTGCAGTCTTGTCTAGATGATCCTGTAATGCTTCGTTAAACAGTGACTCCATTATTTTCCCCGGAACACAAGTTAAACTAACAGATCTATAGTTACTTGTGTCACCTTTTGAACCCCCTTTGTGAATTGGTGATACATTTGCATACCTCCAGTCCATGGGGATCTCTCTTGAGTTCAAGGAAGCTCTCATAATTATGGCTTACTTCCTTTGCTCCTCCCTTAATATAACTGGATAGATCCCGTCCACCCCAGGTGCCTTACTTATGTTTAACTTCAACAATTTATCCTCTACTTTGCTCTCAGTTATTAGAAAATCATTAAGCAACCTGCTACAGTTTGATAACCTTTTGGCATTTTCCTTCCTTAATAACTCCTCAAGTGTGAATGCAGATGCAAAATACTCATTCAGTTTTTCAGCTACTTGAGCATAATCATCAATAGTCAACCAATCTATGTTAAGTGGTTCAATGCGATTCATCCGTTTCCTTCTAGAGTTACAAAGGATGCAAAGAAAAGCAGTTCTTTGCATCCTTTACCAAAGATTTCTCGTAATTTGCCTTCACCTGCCTAACCTCCTTTAAGACTTGATTACAGACTAGTTTATATCAGCCATAGGCTTTTGTGTCACCTGATACTTTATATGCATCCCATACATTTTTCTTCTCTGCCATGAGCCTCATTAATTCACTGACACATTTAGTTCTAGAGTTACAAAGGATGCAAAGAAAAGCAGTTCTTTGCATCCTTTAACAAAGATTTCTCGTAATTTGCCTTCACCTGCCTAACCTCCTTTAAGACTTGATTACAGACTAGTTTATATCAGCCATAGGCTTTTGTGTCACCTGATACTTTATATGCATCCCATACATTTTTCTTCTCTGCCATGAGCCTCATTAATTCACTGACACATTTAGGCCCGAACCATGAACAGTATTTCTTTTAGAATGAAAAGCATAGCAGCCTCCAAAATTAAGTCCCCGGAGGCTTCCCATTTAGAATTCAACGCTGGTAACAACATCATTTGATTCCATTGTCTGAGATCCCTGTAGTCACCTTTACGAAAGCAAAAGCCCTTCCCTTCAGCCCTGATGGTAGTTACATCTTTAAGTAATTCCCATATCAGTACTGGGTGATCACTGTCACCCAGTGGTTCCCTTATCTGCAAATTCTTAATGAATGAATAATCACTGCTGATAATCAGATCAAGAGTATTACTCCTCCTGGTTGTCTTGATGCAAGTGCTCACCAAGTTTGCCATTGAGAGTACCACAGTTTGGCAGGAAGCAATCCAAGTGTGAGTACAAGAAATGCACCTTCAATGACATGTTGCACCCCAGTTTTTCGTAAGAAGTAATGAGATCTTCCACAAGCTGCCTGTAGTTGCTGGCTTTAACATTTCCTAGAAAACCAGTCGAAACATTTTGAAAGGCTTTCCACACTGCTTTCTTACTATCACTAAGGACACATTTGAACTGTACGTCTTTGAAAAGTTGCCTTATTAGCATTAACATTTGTAGAGGCATACAAATGCCAATGCTAATAATAGGTTTCGATGGCTAAAGGCAAAATTCCGCACATCTATTCTGCTATCTTTCCTCAATTTGAAACTGTGCCCCCCCCAGGTTCTTAATCTGAGCAGGATGAAGAATCCCATTAGCATTCAGCTTGCTCAGCCCACCTTGCAGATCACCTTGCAGGCACCTACTCTCCAAGCGTTGCAATTTGCAGAACTTAAGTCTTTCTTGGCAGAACTTAAGTCTTTCTTGGAACAAAGGGGAGCACCCCTTTGTTCCCCTCACCAATCTTGTTGCCCTTCTTTGTACTCGTTCTAGCAACTCTTAATCCTTTCTAAAATGAGGCCTTCAGACCTGTACACAGTACTCGACTGACCATTGCCTTGTATAACGGAATTATAACCTCCCTGTCCCTGCTAGCAAAATTCCTATATATCATTGACAACACTCCATGACCTGCCCTGGAAGCCGGTCTGCACTGCTCAGTGAACCAAAAAGGCCTGGGGATATTTGGCTGCACAATTATCCCCAGGTCTTTTTCACTTTCCACTTCCCTGTGTGTAGTACCACCCAGTTGGTACGTTTCTCTTCGGTTATTGCTACCCATATGAGTACTTTGCATTTGTCAATGTTAAACTTGAGTTGCCACTTCCCAGCCCATTTTCCCAATTTATCTAGATCCAGTTGGAGTAGAATGCTGTCATTACTGTTGTTAACAACCCTGCCAACCTTTGTATCATCTGGAAACTTGGATATTAAACCTTATACACCATCAATATCATTGATAAATATATAAAAAACAATAATGGGCCCAACACCGAACCCTGGGGAACTTCACTAATAACATGTCCTTTGCTGCCTCCTTTAATATAACTGGATAGATCCTGTCCATCCCTGGTGACTTCCTTATGTTTAACTTCAACAATTTCTCCTCCACTTTGCTCTCAGTTATTACAAAATCATTTATCTCCCTGTTAGCGTTTGATAAACTTCTTGTCCACGAAGAGCAGTCCATTGATTTCCACTCTCTGTTGTCTCTCACTGAACCATCCCTTTATCCAGTGTAGCAGCTTACCCTGATGCAATACCTCTCCAATTTGTACAGCAGTCTTCCATGTGCAACAGTATCAAAAGCTTTCCTGAAATCCAAGTACAGTAAACCCCCGCTATTCGCGGGGCTTACGTTCCTGAGAAATGCCACGAATACCGAAAACGCGAATACTGAGTTATGGCTCCTATAATAATAAAGGGGTTCCATTCCAAAGTATGAAATATATAAGAAAAACTAGTCTAAAATTTTGTCTATGTATGTATTATATGTACCTTCATAATATGACTATGTACATAGACAGTACATAGTGAAATGCAAGCATATGGCATCGAAATGAAAATAAGAAACAATTTAATATTAAATGTAATATTTATTAGAAATTTCAAACCAGCGCCTTTGCTAGCTAAAAAACTTATCCCGCCAGTGCTATCAAATTTCGTTAAAGTGTTGATAAAGGAGTTTTGCCTTTTCACGAATGATGAGTGAACTTAACGGAATTTTATTTTGAGTTCGGTCTTCTATCCACAGATTTAAAGCCTTTTCCATTTTTTCTAATTTAACATCACGAGTTACAGAGCAAATTTTTGAAGCAATTAGGGCGTTTTCACGGCCACTAAGACGGATTTTTTCTTCCGATTTCTTGATTGATCGTACCGTTGACTCATTGATTTTATAATGTTTTGCCACTGAGGAGACATTTTCACCATTAAAAATATTATCTAATAACTCAATTTTATTCGCTAATGTCATCACCTTCTTTGATCTTTTCACATTTCCCTTGTTATTCATAGGCATATTTTTGTACGGGTTAGAAAGAACTTGTCCAAATAAAGTCACTTTCTTCCGTTAACACACTCTAAAAAGTCTGTTTTACATTGCAAAATGGTAGATTTATCACTTTTGTAAGCATATAAATTTATAATTGATAAATTTATTCAATTTATAAGCATATAAATTAAAAACAAATGACGAAACCTCACGATTTTGTCACCCCTCCCCCCACCCACTAAGCGCTGTTTTGCTCGGGGAAGATAATTTTAGGCACGCCCATGTTTTTTTTTTATGGCGGAAAGTGTTCACGGCGCTTTAAAATTCACATTTTTTTAGGTTTCATTTTATATTAAATCAACGACCGCGAATACGCGAAACTGCGAATACAGATACCGCAAATAGCGGGGGTTTACTGTATATGATATCAAAATTATTTTTGGCATTCAGTTCCTTTGTGACCACATCATAGTAAGCAATCAAATTGGTCAGACAAGACCTCCTTTTCGCAAACCCATGCTGTGTCTTAACTATTACTGCAGTCTTGTCTAGATGAACCTGCAATGCTTCTTTAACCAGTGATTCCATTATTTTCCCCAGAACACAAGTTAAATTAACAGGTCTGTAGTTACTTGTGTCATCTTTTGAACCTCCTTTATGAATTGGTGATACATTTGCACACCTCCAGTCCACGGGGACCTCCCCTGAGTCCAAGGAAGCTCTCATAATTACGGCTAAGAGTTTGCTTACTTCCTTTGATGCCTCCTTTAATATAACTGGATAGATCCTATCCATCCCAGGTGACTTCCTTATGTTTAACTTCAACAATTTTCTCCTCCACTTTGCTCTCAGTTATTACAAAATCACTTAGCTCCCTGTTAGCGTTTGATAAACTTCTGGCACTCCCCTCATTGAATAACTCATGTGTGAATGCAGCTGCAAAAGACATTCAATTTATCACCTACCTGAGCATGATCATCAATAGTCAACCATTCTATGTGAAGTTGTTCAATCTGGTTCATCCCTTTCCTTGTAGAGTTTATATAAGTAAAGAACTCCTTGCTGTTTTTCTTTGCATCCTTTGCCAAATATTTCTCACAATCTGCCTTTGTGACTTGATTACAGACTAGTTTATACCTGCCATAATCTTCTGTATTGCCTGATACTTTATATGCATCCCACACATTCTTCTTCTTCTTTGCCACTAGCCTCATTAATTCATCTGACAAACATTTAGGCCTAAACCTTGAACAGTATTTCTTGGTTGGAATGAAAAGCCTAGTAGCCTCCAAAATTAAGACCCTGAAGACTTCCCATTTAGAATTCACTGTTGGTAACATCATCAGTTGATCCCACTGTACAGAATTTAAAAACTGTCTGAGACCTCTGAAGTCACCTTTACGAAAGCAAAAGCCCTTCCCTTTACCCCTGATGGTAGTTACATCTTTAAATAATTCCCACATCAATACATTGTGATTACTGTCGCCCAGTAGTTCCTTTATCTGCAGATTCTTAATTCAAGAAGAATTTACTACCGATAATCAGATCAAGAGTATTACTCCCTCTGGTTGCCTCTCGAACATGTTGCTGTAGAAAACAGTCATTCAATAAATCCACAAAAGTCTTGCTAGTGTGTGAGTGACCAACCCACAAGTTACAGTCAATATCTGGAAAGTTAAAATCTTCCATTATAAGACATTCTGATTTACTGGACCACTCTATTTCTCTGCACAATTGCTCATTATACTTATCAGATTCATTAGGCCTATAACACACACCTACTCTCATTTTTCCTTTCCCAGTGCTTATTTCACACCAAACAGACTCAACACTGCATTGTCCACCAACATCAATTGGATGCACTTCCTTAGATTTAATGTGTTTCTTAACTAACGGCATAACCCCCTCCTCCCTTGCTATCCTGTCTATCCTTCCTATACACATTGTACTCCCGAAATTCCAACTCTGCACTGCCTATACCAAAATGACACCACGTCTCTGATATCCCAACAGTATCTGCCTTTGATGTCTTGACTAGCACTTCAAGCTCATCAAATTTATTAACTATAGTTCAGCATTGGTGAACATGCAAGCACACATGCACCTGTTCCTGCTCGTAGCCACCCTAATACAGCCCATGTATTTACTTTTACACTGACTCCCAGCAGTCTTGGAAATCTCCATTACCTTCTTTTCCAGTCTGCTGCTAATTCTAATAGAAGCAGTGCAAGAATCACTTTTGCCTCTGCCTGTGGCCACTGTTAACCTTTTTGTCTGCATATCCCCCCCCACGCTAGCAGTTTTCCGACCCACCTAACACTGCCTCGACAGCATCAGCAAATAAACATTTTGAAAGGCTTTCCACACTGCTTTCTTACTATCACTAAGGGCACATATGAACTTTTTGTCTTTGAAAAGTTGTCTTATTTGTTAACCGATGAAAACGCCTGCCAAAATCTTCTCTGTACTGTCTTTGGAGTGAATGATGAAAGTGAAAGAAGTTTTTGGAGTGAATGATAAAAGTTAACGATTAGCTTTGAAAGTTAGCTGTTGGATTATCATTTGAATATTGTGTTTCTAGGCTGCCCCCAGTTGTAAAAATACATTCATCAGAAAGACAAAAGTTCTGCTGAGTATGAAGATGTTTATTTTGTAGCTGACAGTTTCTTATTTCTCTTTAGAGAAGCAACTGAAATTTCTGTTGTTGATCTCTTATTCTAGTTGTCTTTATGTATAATGGCTGCCATCAAAAATTAGTCCTGAAATTGTCAGTTTTATTATTTTGTAAGACACTAATGTCTACTCTAAAATATGTGGAAAAGATATAAAAAAAAGTGTACTTTGGACACTTGGGCAGCTGAATGACTTTGTGGGACATATTTTAGACAGTTTGATGTCAGAATTGTGATGGTCTAGTTATTTTTCCATTTGCATTGGTTTAATGCAGAATTCACAACTATACATTGTCTCAGTTCCGATCTCAATGATGTTAACTTCTACCTAAAGTCTGTCACACTCCACTTACTCTAATTTGTCAAAGACAAATGACTAATCCTTGTCAGAGGCTCACTAATTTGGAATCTCCTCATTTTGATCTCTCTTGGCTTAAAATCTCTCTACGGACTTCAGATTACACAACTTGGTGATGGGCTCTTCTCCAATGGAACCTTTTTCTTATGGCCATTCTTAGCTTCATTTTGCCTGGCATTACAAGGATGTGAATGGGATGATCTGCGAGATTTCTATTCTTCTTTTCCTTGATTGGATTACTGTCTTAATTCTTCTGATGCTAACATTTGCTCAGATCATGTCAGTGAAATTATTCTTAAACGGATGAAATCCTTTATTCCACATTCCACCGCAAAATCTCATTCTTTATCTAAACCTTGGTTTTCCAATAAATGTGCCAAGGATGTTCATGATACGAATATCGCACATGGCAAATGGCTTGCAACGGAGACAACCGTTTCTACTCTCTTCCTCACTTATACCTGTCATGGCACCATAGCAGGAAGTTTTGGCAAGGATGTATCTACAGGAGGCTGCCATATTGGCTGACATCACATACAAATTGACACCCTATTGGCTTAAACTTTTGCATTGGAACTAATGTTGAAATGAGTTATTTCTTAGCTTGTATCATTAAATTTTCTGTCATGGCATCTTTCAACAGTCGTTTTGGCAGGCTTGTATATAGGAAGTCACCATTTTGAGTTGAGGCTCTTGCTTAACCTAAGTTTGTTTTATTGTATATTAGTTTGCTTGTTGAATTGTATATTATTGTAATATAATGTCAGACTTAAATTCCTCCGACTGTTTGGCTGATATGTGAGACGATCTTACAGTGGCCCAGAGGTTCTGAAGGTAGAGTTGCAAGAATTACAGCAACCAATTGTACAACTGGTGGATATTTTTAACAAGGAATTTCCTTTTTCAAACCCTGCTCCAAGCTGAGTTTCTAATATATTCCATATTTCTAATGTATCGGATCAAATTAGTTATGCAAATTTAGTTGAAGTCACAACCATAGAATATATTTTTGCTTTGCAAAATAATTTATTAGACATCCTAAATGGGGGAATCGAATGTTTTTTTTTTGGTAGTTGTTGCCGCATCAGCTTCTGTGGCCATAATGCACCTCCCAAGGTTTTTTTTGCAGTACTTTGATCCAAGCCCGAGGCGGGATTCAAACCCATGACCCTTTAGGTTGCCAGGCAGGCACTTTACCCACCCGGCTAGCGGAATCGAAAGTAACTCCCTCAATGATTATTGATGTTACAAAAGTTTTTAATTTCTTATAGAGATATTGGTATTAGAACTTAGAGCACAAAATGAGAAATTAAGGAATAAGCTAGAAAATCAACACCTATGCTGGTGTGGCTGCTAAAATGTGGGAAGACAGGTTGTGGAAATTCTGCCCCTAAGGGCACAGCACTTAAACATGTAATTATTATCAGAGTTAGTCAAAAATCAGTTGAAAATTAGTGAGGAAGTAAAAAAGGAAATTACTAAAAGTTTTAGAAATTTATTCAAACAAATTAAAGTTAAATCTGTAAGAAAAGTTAGAGACAGAAGTGTTCTTATTGAAACTGCTAGTAACTCAGATCTAGAGTCACTTAAAAGATGTAACAAGATGAAGGAATTTGAAATGATTGTTGATATACCTAAAAAACTTATCCTATGATGACAGTTTATGATGTTAATAAAGATATATCTGACTTTGTTAATGAATTGTTAGATAAAACCTTACTGAGCTTGGGTATATTGAAGAAAGTATTAAAGATAAGGTAAAAATAAGGTTCAAAATAAAATCAAGAAACAAGATCTCCCAGCATTGGGTAATAGAAGTGCCTGGTTCTGTCAGGAAAGATGTGATAGCTTTGAACAGTAAAGTTTACATTGGCTGGGCAGTACATGTGATAAAAGACTTCACGGTAGCTTCTCGCTGCTTTAAGTGTCTCGGCCATGGGCACTCCTCAAAAAATTGTAGACAAACTGAAAATACCCGTGGCCACTGTGGTATTCAGGGCCACCAGTATAATGACTGTCCAAATAAAACCTCTCCTGTCATTTGTCCAAATTGTAGAAATAGGAAATGTAATCATGACCATTCTTACAGGGACCCTGATTGTCCCGAGTATCTCAGAGCCCAAGAACAAGCAAAATCTGGAACAGATTTTGACTGGTACACCTCAAACAGGTATTAATTTTAAATGCAATCATTAAAATTCTATAATTAAATTGTCAAGGAGCTTTAACTGTAATGAACAATGTGTCTAAGATCATAAATGAAATGAATTAATTACCAAATTAAGATTTTAGGGCTACAAGAACCTTACTCTCATAAAGGTGTTAATCAAGATTTTTCCCTTCAGCACCAAGGTTGTTCAATCAAATACAGAGGTTACTGGTGCTGGTGGTCACACCGTGGCCAGAGTCTGGACAGCTCTGGTTGTTGCTGACCCAAGCATTACTGTTATCAGAATTAATGGCCTCTGTACCAATTATGCAGTATGCACATGCCTGGAGGGCCTCTTTACTGTTATCAGAATTAATTATCTGTTATCGCAGCATTACCGTTATCAGAATTAATGGCCTCTGTACCAATTATGCAGTCTGCGCTTGCCTGGAGGGCCTCTTTGGGCAAGTCTGCTTTGTACCTTTGTATATGAAAATGTTCTCAGAATGCTCAATCAATTGAGCCATTCCTAAATTACCTGGAGAACCTTTTCCTTACACTTCCTGGTAAAAGAATATGTTCCTTACAGATGCAAATGCAGCCTCTTTCCTTTGGAGTAGCTCAGTTTCTAATCTGAAGGGGGGAACTGCTAGAAGGTTTCATTCTTACTAATGATCGTGTCCTATGGAAAACACAGGGTCACCCCCCTACGATTGTAAGTTCCATCGGCCAGTCTTATATTGATTTAACAATAACAAATAGTTGTTTTTGAAGATGTATCTCAAATTGGCAAGTGCATATGTCGTGGTCATGTAGTGATCGCAATGTCATAACCTTTGATTTATTGTTTAATGCTGACCCTTTTCATACTAAAACTACTTTTGATTTTCCTCGATTCAAGACGAAAAATGCTGATTGGAATATATTTCATCAAAAATTTTGTGCTGCTGCACTGAATGAGTATATTGAAAACTTGGCTTGTCTATCGGTTGCAAGGCAGACTGAGGAAGTGACAGACTTAATAAATTTTGTTTGGATTCATTGCAAAAAAGAAAAGCAGAATTAACACAGTTCCCTGGTGGACCAGCAATTAACAAATTTAAGAAATAACATGAAATCTAATAGACGTGACTATCAAAGAGCTAGAAGGAGTTATAGAAATGTTGAAGAAATAACTTGACCGGCAGAAAATATAAAGCTAAAAGAAGTCTATATTATAAAGCCATTTACAAGGAGAAACACCTCACCTGGGATTGTATGGTTCAAAGGATGATGGAAAATGATCCATGGGTACTAACATATAAAATTATTGCTGAGAAACATTTTTTGCCAATCACTTTACCAAAAATATAGAAACTCTTTCTTGGCAGGAGTCAATCAATGTCATCTTGGAACTAATAATTCATCAGGACTGTACGGTTCCTGAGGGAACTATTCAAACAGACACAAGAATGGGTCATCTAAGTTATATGGGTCCTGCACGCAAGGACCCTTTTTCCCAGGATGAGATTTCTGGAGCTGTGGGCACTATGCTAGATGGCAAGAGGATTAGATTTGATGGAAGTAAGTGTGCTAAAACATGTTTGGAAATTGACACCACAAATGATATCAACCTAATGAATGCATGTTTAACTAAATGCCGTTTTCTGGGGTCGTGGAAACAGGCCAATCTAAAAATCCACAGAAAAACCTATTGATGCTTTCTCTTATCGACCTATTGTGCTCCTTCCTGTTCTTGGGATGGTGCTGGAGAAATTAATTGTTTTAAGATTTAAGAAATACTATCATGCAAGGAATCTTTCAGTTCCATTTCAATATGGATTCACGCAGGGTGGGTGTACTGCTAACACCATCAACATGGCTCCTGATACAATTTCAAATTGTATGTCCTCGATCTCTTCGTGGACTTCAAAAGGACTGTTGACACACCTTATGGTAGCAGAGCATCCTGGAGAGGTTGCGGGAGGCCAGGGTCTCAGCACCATCATATCATCTGGTATCGGATTATTTTCATAATAGAAACCTTGCAGTCTCTTTGGGCATCTGCTCAGTTTTGAGGTAGTTTACGTGTGGCTGCCCAAGGATCACTACTTGGACCAATTTGTTGGAATGTGGTCCTTGACACATGGCTGGCCACTGAGCATGGTGATATTTGCAAGATCGCATATACAAATGACCTGGCTCTGCTGATCTCTGGCAACTCTCAGCCAGAACCTGAGAAGCCTAATAACATTTTATATATACATACATATTTTACACATGGTGTAGTGTTCATAAATTCGTGATTTCTGTTACTAAAACCAAACTTCTTTTGAAAGATAGATTAAATGTGAATAGACCTCCTATAATTGGACTTAATAATCAAAATATCAAATTTGAAATTACTTATAAATGGTGTAATGATTGACAGTAAATTATCATTTATTCAGCATGTTAGGTATGTTCTAGGTAAGATCAAACCCATGACAGGAAAAATATTACAAATTAGCAGAAATACTTGGGGTATAAAATCCTCTACACTGAAACTTTATTGTAAATGTTTATTTACGCCCATCATCTGCTATGCTGCAGGTGCATGGGGTTTCACAGTAACCAAGTCTACAGTTAAGAAATACTTTGTTCAGGCTCAATGCTTTTTCCTTCTAGTTACTTCCAGAACTGTTTTGAATTATGAAAAACAAAAAGGAAGTTTGCAGAAATATGTTAGTCAAGAACAATATTCAACAAAATCTCTTGTGTATAGGAAAACATGGCAAGCCTTTTATGGATTGTGATGAGGAACTTTTTAATCATTTTAATAACAAAATAGATATATTAAATAGAATTAAAGAAATTATATTTTCTGCTCACACTGTTCAATGTAGAGTTGATGATATATCAAAAGATATTGAAAAATCGGTGAAAAATAACTTAATTTCTAGTAAAGTTATTAGTATTGCTCTTGATGAAAGCATAGATATTAATAACACTGCTCTACTAGCAATAGTTGCTCATTATGGCCAAATTGTTTGCAAAAAATTCATGAGGAATTGTGTATTAACATCAACGCTAGACACTACCAAAGAATCTGATATTTTTTGAACAAATTAATGGAATTTTTAAATTTTGGTGATGGAAGAAAACTGGATTTAAAGAAAAAATCTATTTTCTGTAACTATGGATGGTGCTCCAAACACGTTTGGAAAAAATATTGGCTTTATAAAGTTATTAGACAATGAAATTGACTACCTAATTTTATCATTTCACTGTGTAATTCATGAAGAAAAGTTTGTGTGCTAAGACAACTCCAGAGCAACTAAATGAAGTTATGAGTGTTGTGGTGAAGATCATAAATATAATTGTAGCACATTCAGCTTTAACTCATAGATGATATAAATCTTTTTATGGAAGAAACTGAGTCTGATTATGGTGACTTGTTGCTACATTCAGAAGTTCATTAGCTGACCAGAGGCAAAATTTTAAATAGATTTATAGCCTGTATTAACGAAATTGGAGAAAATTACATACAACTCAATGATCGAATCTCATTATTAAAACTTGGATTGTTAACTGATATTATGAATCATTTTAATGATTTTAATTTATGTGTTCAGGGCAACGAGCTTGTTATTTTAAAAATGTACGAAGAATGGAATTTTTTTTGTAGCAAACTTATTTTAAAATTTAAAATTAAAAATTTAAAACTTTAAAATTTAAATACTTCCCATTAGTGAGAACACATATATAATGGAGATAAATTAATTGAAAATTTTAACTTGAATTTTTGAACAATTATATTGGTAACATAAAAATAGAAGTAAAGATTCAAATCAATTAAAAGTAATATCTGAATGTTGGGCTTCTCTTCCACCAAAATTTTGCTAGATGAAAAAAATTTCAATCGGCATTCTATCTACGTTTGGTTCCTCCTATAAGTGAGAACAAATATTTTCTAAAATAAAATTTGTGCTAAATCCATTAAGAAGCAGGGTAACAAGAGGCAATTCAGAATTGTGTGCATAGTTAAAAGTAACAAAATACCAAACAGATTTGGTACACCATTCTAAAGAAATTCAGCATCAATGAAGCCATTAAAAATTCTCAAACTTCATTACTAAAAATTATATTTAAAAAATGTATCATTAAATATTATTATTACTACATGTATATAAATAAATATATTTAGAATTGAATTTAAAAATAAGATTCATGAATGATTTTTTTATTTATTAATTGCATTCTACATAATATACAATATCTACATTATATAGTAAATATATTATAGTAGTATATATATATATTTTTTTTGTTTTGACATTTCTAAGTGTGGGTAGTTTCCGTTTTCGAATAATAGCTTACAAACCATTTGAATATGCTACTGGCAATATCCTATTTTAATTCAGCTTATATATACTAGTATATATTGTAGTATATATATATATTATACTACAAATATAGTAAACAAATTTGATGAATCTGAAGTGCTCTGGTTAAGACATCCAAGGCGGATATTGTCGGGATATCAGAGACGTGATGTCACACGGATATAAGCAGTGCAGAATTGAAATTTGCAGAGTACAATGTGTACACAAAGGATAGACAGGACAGTAATGGAGGAGGGGGTTATGCTGTTAGTTTAGAAACAAATAAAATCTACGGAAGTGCATCCAGTTGATATAGATGGACAGTGCAATGTTGACTCAGTTTGGTGTGACATAGGCACTGGGAAAGCAAAAATGAGGGTAGGAGTTTGTTATAGGCATAATAACTTTGATGAGTACAATGAACAATTATACAGAGAAATAGAGTGGGCAAGTAAATCAGAGTGTCTTATAAGGAAGGGGGGGTAACTTCACTGGAACTTGTGGGCTGGTCATTTGCACACTAGCAAGGCTTTTTACTTGATGATTGTTTTCTACAGCAGCATGTTAGAAAGGCAACAAGAGGGAGTAATACTCTTGATCTGATTATCAGCAGTGATTATTCATGCATTAAGAATTTACAGATAAAGGAACCACTAGGTGGCAGTGATCACAGTGTATTGTTGTTTGTTTGTTATTTGGTTTTTAGGAGCATTAGCAATTAAGGCCATATTGCTTCGGGATATGCGGTGGTCATTCCCTGACCTTTCCGCATCCTCTGTATTTGGTGGTGACGGGCTCGAACACCGGTCTAATCAAGAAGTGTGTGCTACGAACTGCTGCTCCTTCCCACCTGGCTACGGAGACGCATCACAGTGTACTGATGTGGGAATTACACGAAGATGTGACTACCATCAGGGTTAAAGGGAAGGGTTTTTGCTTTTGTAAAGGTGACTACAGTGGTCTCAGGGATTTTTTTTTTTTTTAACTTCTATGCAGTGGGACCAACTGATGATGTTATTAACAGCAAATTCTAAATGGAAAGCATTCAAGGAAGTAATTTTGGAAGCTACTAGGCTTTTTGTTCCAACTAAGGAATATTGTTCAAGGTTTAGGCCAAAATGGATGTCAGATGAACTAATGAGACTTGTGGCAGAGAAGAAAAATGCATGGGATGCACATACATTGTCCGGCAACACAGAAGCCTATGGTAGATACAAGCTAGTCTGTAATCAAGTCACAAAGGAGATTAGGCAAGCGAAGGCAGATTATGAGATATCTTTGGCAAAGGATGCAAAGAAAAACAGCAAAGACTTCTTTACTTATATAAACTCTACAAGGAAGGGGACGAATAAGATTGGTCCACTTGATATCAATGGTTTGACTGTAGATGATCATTCTCAGATAGCTGCCAGACTAAATGAGTATTTTGCATCTATATTCACACATGAGGAGTTATTCAAGTAAGAGAGGGCCAGATGTTTATCATACTCTTAACAGGGAGTTAAATGATTTGGTAATAATTGAGAGCAAAGTGGAGGAGAAATTGTTGAAGTTAAACACCAGAAAGCCACCTGGGGAAGATGGGATCTATCCAGTTATATTAAAGGAGGTGGGTGACAATGGAGGTAAGAAAACCCTTAGCCATAATTATGAGAGCATCCTTGGACTCAAGGGGAAATTCCCATGGACTGGAGATGTGGAGATGTATCTCCAATTCACAAGGGGGGAAGGAATCAAAGGGTGACACGAATAATTACAGACCTATCAGTTTAACTTCTGTTCCAGGGAAAATAATGGAATCATTGCAGGATCATCTAGACAAGCAGCAGTAATAATTCAGATACAGCATGGACTGGTTAAGGGAAAGTATTGTCTGACAAATTTGATTGGATACTATGACGTGGTCACAAAGGAAATGGATGCAAAATATAATTTTGATATCATATACTTGGATTTCAGGAAAGCCTTTGATACTGTTGCACATGGAAGACTACTGTACAAATTGGAGCAGTATGGCATTAAGGGTAAGTTGGTACAATGGATTAAAGGATGGTTGATGGATGAGTGGGAGAAGACAGAGTGGCAATCAATGGATACTGCTCTTCATGGACTAATGTTATTAGTGGTGTCCCTCAAGGTTCAGTGTTGGGTCCACTGTTTTGTATATTTATCAATGATATCGATGAAGATATATCAAGCTTAATGTCAAAGTTCGCAGGTGATACAAAGGTTGATACAAAAGTTGTTAATAACAGTAATGATAATATGCTGCAACAGGATCTGGAAAAGTTGGGCAGATGGGTTGAGGGCAACTGAAATTTAACATTGACAAATGCAAAGTACTGCATAGGGGTAACAGTAACGCCAGAGAAATGTACCAACTGGGTGCTGTTACACTCAGGGAAGTGGAGAATGAAAGAGACCTGGGAGTAATTGTGCAGTCAGATATGAAGTTTTCTGAATAGTGCAGACAGGCTGCCAGAGTAGGTCATGGAGTCTTGTCAATAATAAACAGGAATTTTTTGAGCAGGGATAAGGAGGTGATTATTTCCTAGTATAAGGCTATGGTCAGGCCACACCTTCAGTACTGTGTACAAGCCTGGAAGCCTTATTTTAAGAAGGATGTTGGAATGAGTACAGAGAAGTGCAACAAGACTGGTGAGGGGATTGCAGCTTCTGGAGACTAGGCACCTGCGAGGTGATATGATTGTGGTATATAAGGGCTTGAATGGGTTGAGCAAGCTTAATGCCGATGGGATTCTTCCTCTTGCTGGGATTACAAACCCGAGGGGGCATAGATTCAAAATGAGGAAAAATAGCTGTAGAATAGATGTGTGGAAATTTGCTTGGGTGTAGCAGTGGGTAGTTGATTGTTGGAACAAACTTCCATCTGTTGTTGTAGAAGTTGATAGCTTAAATAAATTCAAGGCAGAACTAGACAAACATTTGGAAAGAATGGATCAGTGAAATGGGAAGGGTTTATTTAATTTTTATTTTATTTATTTTTTTGTTGCCAATGCTGTATAAGTATTGCTTGCTTTCTTGCATCATATGCCTCCACTAATGCTAAATAGTTTTCATTACCAATCAATGTAACCGATTATAGAAAAAGGATGCTGAGCACTGGTATATATGAACAGAAGTTGGACCAAATAGCTTCGGATGGTCTGACTATGATTAAGACAAGACTGTCAGTTTCCTATTGTTAGCCTTCTGAAAATTAAATTGTTATTAATAACTTGTTTACAACTATGGTAAACTTCAGCTTACACAGAAAATGAAGATAGACATCTGAACACTAACCAATTGTTATTTGATGTGTTCTTAACGTACACAGTCTCAGTACTTTTTTTTTTTTTTTTGGAAAACTTATGTTTTAAATAAAGAACACAAGTGTAGGGCAGATTGAGGAATAAAGACTTTCATCCTTATGAGAACAATTTCAGTGATATAATTTGAACAAATATTGGGATCAGATTTAAAATAATAGTTCAACCAAAGTAAACAGCAATAAGAATCAAGTCAACGGTCCATTTTGCATCCTTGTAATACCAACCAACATGAAGCTAAGAATGGCAACTCAAAACTGGCTCCATTGGTGCCTAGGACCATCATCTGAGGAAGTAGCATTAACTGGGTACTTGAAGGGTTGTTGGTAAGGAAAACATGGAGTGTCAGGTGTTTATGAGACTGTCTGGCATTTTAAGTTATCCAATATTTATTCATTCATTTATATAATGTCTTCTATACAGCACCTAAAAATTAACCCATATCTGTGTTTATGTCATTACTGGAAGGTTCTCCTAAGTTAGGTTGGTTTTTGTCTGAATAATATGCATTTAACTTTCCTAGTCACTTAACACAGATATTATCCTTGTTTCTATCTCTAATCATGGGGAGCTGGGATAACACCCTCTATGAAACCACAACTAAAAGCACACAGAAACATTCTCGCCCACCTGAGGAAGGTAATCTACTTGTGTACTGGTTAAAGCAGACTGTTTGGGATTAATGAAGCATACTTCATTAACCCCCCTCCAATATAGACAGAAGTTAGCATTTGGTTATGAAACATAACCAAATGCTAACTTCTGTCTATATTCAGATTTTCTCATATGACTTGTCAGAGACATTATAGTCCCATAAATCACTAAACAAAATAAGTAATATACATCATATTCTAAACTATAATTCATTTAATGACAGATTATTACGACTTAGTATCGGTAAGGGTATCAAATCCACAGGTTGAACAGGTTTTGCAGCTCCCGCGAACACAAAGTTTTTTATTATACTTAGCCACTTTATTGACTTAATTGTTAGATTAAATTATTTTCTATAAGTAGCACATAGATCTAGTCAAGCTCCGTGGTTTATTTTGAATTTAGATAGCGCGATTTGGAAATAAATAATACCTCACGTCCACAGATTAACTGTTCGTAACTTGCTGCCATTGTTATACGATACGTGTGCACCGAACTAGATAACGTAAAGTCTAACAGAAAACTAGATAGCATAAGGTTTAATGGATAACTAGATAGCGAGTATAGTAGTATCAATTAATCAGTAAAATTTATTAATTTTATTAAATTTCATTGTCAAATGAATTGTAATTTAACTAAATAAATATAGTGACCTAGTTTTTACAAATGTAACATCATAAATTAATACATATAAGTTGACAAGGGATAAGAAAGTCATATAACGTAACTCGGAGATAACATTCAATATCGAAATACACATATATATATATATAGTTTTATAACTGCATTGGGATATAAGTTTAGGATTATATTTTGTATCGGAATTTTATTGAACTTGAATAGAAATCATGACTCAGACCAGGACAGCAAAGCAAAAGGCTCAAACTAATGGAAGTGCTGTATCCCAGGGCTCAGGGAAGAACTGCGGGGGCAGTTGTCCTCTGAGTCACAGTCCATTGAAATGCACTGCTTGTTTGATGTTTGTGGATCAATCAGGAATGGGACGTGACATTGCCAAAGGGAATGTATGTCTTTGTGTGTGCACGATGTAAGGAATACGAGGAAATCAGGCACGAACTCAGCTTTGTTATGGGCTTATATGAGAGCAAGGACAGGGTGGAAGCCCCCGAAGGATTTCAATTGAGAGCCCATCAAGCTCTCAGCTGCCCACATCAATGCCAGAGCTTGCACTTGAACATCAAGCAACACAGCTGCAAACCGCAAGGCAGAATTAGCAGGTCCCAAAGGGACTAGTTGTTGTAGATGACTCTATTGTCAGGGAAACAGGAAACACATTGTGCAAAAGGATAGACAGAACAGGACCAGGGTATGTCTGCCAGGGGCAAAGGTTGATGACGTTGTAGAGAAGATAACATCTTTTAAGGGCACAAAGGGTGATATTATTGTACTTGTTGGCACTAATGATATTAAGAGTAGGAGACCGGAGGAATTACTTAACAAGTACAAGTCAATGCTGAAAAAAAGCTGTGAGTTAGGGTTGAATTTGAAAGTGTCTGCAATTCTGCCCAGACACGACAGGAGGGAGTACATGGCGAGAGCCTTCTCGATCAATTCAGCTCTAGAGAGATTGTGCAAGGCTCAAGGGGTAGAATTTTTCTCAGCCTGGTCTGTGCTTGTTAACAGGAGGGACTGCTTCTAGAGGGATGGGATACATTTAAATAGAAAGGGTGCAAGAATATTCGCTGATGCTATCGAGGCAGAGTTAGGTGGGTAGGAAAACTGCTGGTTTGGAGGGGATACATGGACTAATACATTAACAGTAGCCACTGGCAGAGGTAAAAGTGATTCATGCACTACTTCTATTGAAATGCAATTGAGCAGCAGCAGCCTGGAAAGCAAGGAAATGGGGATTTCCAGGACAACTGTGAGTCATAGTGAAACAAGTAAATACATGGGCTGTGTTAGGGTAACTAAGAGTAGAAACAGGTGCATGTATACTTGCACATACACCAATGCTAGGAGTATAGTTAATAAATTCGATGATCTTGAAGTGTTAGTCAAGATACCAAAGGCAGATCTTGTTGGAATATCAGAGACATGGTGTCACACAGACATAAGCAGTGCAGAAGTGGAATTTGGGGTGTACAGAAAGGATAGACAGGACAGAAAGGGAGGAGGGGGTTATGCTGTTAGTTAAGAAACATATAAAATCTAAGGAAGTGCATCCAATTGATGTTGGTGGACAATGCAATGTTGAGTCTGGTGTGACATAAGCACTGGGAAAGGAAAAATGAGGGTAGGCGTGTGTTATAGGCCAAATGAATCAGATGAGTATAATGAGCAATTGTGCAGAGAAATACAGTGGGCCAGTAAATCAGTGTCTCTTATAATCGGGGATTTTAATTTCCCAGAGATTGACTGGAATTTGTGGGTTGGTCACTCACACACTAGCAAGGCTTTTGTGGATTTATTGGATGATTGTTTTCTAGAGCAGCATGTTCGGGAGGCAACTCAGTAGTGAATATCAGTAGTGATTCTTCATGCATCAAGAATCTGCAGATAAAGGAACCACTAGCTGGCAGTGATCACAGAATGCTGAAGTGGGATTTACTCAAAGAGGTAACTACCACCAGGGGTAAAAGGAAGGGTTTTCGCTTTCGTAGATGTGACTTCGGTGGTCTGAGCCAGTATTTAAATTCAATATGGTGGGACCAACTGATGATGTTACCAACAGTAAATTCAAAATGGGAACTAATAGAAGTGCTGTGGCTCAAAACGAGAAGCATTCAAAGAATTAATCTTGGAAGCTACTAGGCTTTTCATACAAACAAAGAAATATTGTTCAAGATTTAGGCCTAAATGGATGTCAGATGAACTAATTAGACATGCGACAGAGAAAAAATGCATAGGATACATATAAATTAACATGTGACACAGAAGCCTATGATAGATATAAGCTGGTCTGTAATCAAGTTACAAAGAAGGTTAGGCTGGCGAAGGCAGATTAGGAGAAATCTTTGGCAAAGGATGCAAAGAAAAACAGCAAAGAGTTCTTTACCTATGTAAATTCAAGAAGTAAGAGGATGAACTTTACTTATGTAAACTCAAGAAGGAAGAGGATGAATCAAATTGGTGCACTTGATATCGATGGTTCAACTGTTGATGATCCTGCTCAGGTAGCTAACAAACTAAATGAATATTCTGCATCGACATTCACACGAGGAGTTATTCAGGGAGGGGAATGCCAGAGGTGTATTCAACTCTGGCAGTAAGCTATATAATCTTGTAATAACTGAGAGAAAGTGGAGGAGAAATTGTTGAAGATAAACATAAGAAAGATAAACATATGGGGTGGATGGAATCTATCCAGTTATATTAAAGGAGGCGGAAAAGGAAGTCAGCAAACCCTTAGCCTTAATTATGAGAGCTTCCCTGGACTCAGGGGCTGGAGATGTGCAAATGTGACCCAAATCCACAAAGGAGGATCAAAGGGAGACACAGGTAATTACAGATCTGTTGGTTTAACTTCTGTTCCAGTGAAATTAATGGAGGCACTGGTTAAAGAAGCATTGCAGGATCATCTAGACAAGATTTCAGTTATAGCTCGGACACAGCATGGGTATGTTAAGGAGAAGTTTTGTCTGATTAATTTGATTGGTTACTATGATGTAGTCACAAAGGAACTGGATGCAAAGAATAACTTTGATATCATATATTTGGATCTTAGAAAGGCATTTGATACTGTTGCACATGGAAGACTGCTGCACAAATTGCTGTTATGGATAAAGGGATAGTTGATTGGGAGAAGACAGAGAGCGGTAATCAATGGACACTGCTCTTCGTGGACTAATGTTATTAGTGGAGTCCCCCAGGGTTCAGTGTTGGGTCCATTGTTGTTTTCTGTATTTATAAATGATATTGATGATGGTCTATCAGGCTTAATGTCCAAGTTTGCAGACGATACGAAGGTTGGCAGGGTTGTTAATGACACTAATGGGAGAACACTGCTGCAACAGGATCTAGAAAAGTTGAGCAGATGGGCTGAGAGGTGGCAAATGAAGTTTAACATTGACAAAAATTAAAGTGCTACATATGGGAAGCAGTAATCTTAGAGTAACATATCAACTCTGTGGTACCACAGTGACAGTGGTAGAGAATGAAAAGGACCTGGGGTAATTGTACAGGCAGATACGAAGTTTTCTGAGCAGTGCAGACAGTCTGCAAGAGTAGCTCATGGTGTCTTGTCAATGATATACAGGAATTTTTCTAGCAGGGATAAGGAGGTGATCATCCCCTTGTATAAGGCAATGGTCAGGCCACACCTTGAGGACTTTATACAGCTGCGGAGGCCTCATTTTAAGAAGGATGTAGAGCTGTTGGAACTAGTGTAGAGAAGAGCAACAAGATTAGTGAACAGAACAAAGGGTTGCTGCTCTTACGAAGAAAGGCTTAAGTTTTGCAAATTACAGTGTCTGGAGACTAGGCACCTGCGAGGTGATCTGCTTGAGGTGTATGAAGCATTTAATGGTTTGAGCATGCTCAATGCTGATGGAATTTTTCCTCTTGCTCAGAATAATTGCCTGAAAGGGCATAAATTCAAATTGAGGAAAGACAGTTGTAGGATAGATGTGCGGAAGTTTCCCTTTAGCCAGCGGGTGGTTGATTGCTGGAACAAACTTCCATCTGTCGTAGAAGTTGATAGCTTAAACAGATTCAAGGCAGAACTTGACAAACATTTGGAGCGAGGGAATGGGTGAAATGAGGGTTTTTTTTTTTTTTTTTTTTGGCTAATGCTATATAAGCTTTCTTTCTTGCATCATGTGCCCTTGCTAATGCTAGTGCTAATGCTGAAATTGCATATTACTATATTTAGTCATTAGTCTCTTTGGAAGCCCATATAACAGTCTTCCAATAAGATAGCAATAAATGAATATTTATTAATAAAATATATACATTTTTTCTAAGATTTTTATGTAACATTGATTTTATTTTGTTGTGCAATTAAAGAACAAAACATGGGGAATACTAAATAAAATAAGCATATAGCATCATCATCATCCATTGTTGATCCACTGCAGGATGAAGGCCTCCTCAACAAGTTTCCAGCAACCATGCTCTTGTGCTTTCTGTACACCAGCAAATTTCACAATTGTACACCATTGTACTTTGCCATTGTACACCAGCAAATTTCATCAATCCACCTCACACCTTCAGTCTTTTTCTTGGGTGCTTAGAGTCTAGCGATATCTATTCCAAAATTCATTTGGTCCATCTATTGTCTGATCTTCTTGATATGTGACTTATCCATTTCCATTTTAAGCATTTTGTTCTATCAATGTCATAGACTGGTTTGTGACACGGAAAGAACAAAGTGCTTAAAATGGAAACGGGCAAATCCATTCATGTTTTTTTTTTTTTTTTGTTGCCGAATCCATGAATTTTTTTTGGTCTCTTTTGGTTATGTTCAATATTCAGTGTTCCACACTTCTCCATGTGACCGCTGGCCTTTGACAGCCTTTGTACAGCATTCAATGTCCATGTTTCATAACCATATGTTAGGTCAGGGTCAGGGAAGGTTCATTGATCAAAAACGTTTTGTTTGAGATAGAGTGGCAAGTTTGCTGCAAAGACTATATTAAGCTTTCCAAATGTTTGCCATTCCAATTTTATGTGCCATTCAATTTCCATCATGATATTTCTATCTGTTAAAATTCTTGTCCAAAGTAAACATACCTTTCCACCTCTCCTTCTTCTTCTTCTTCTGGTTCTTGTCCATCGACCATGATTTTCTTTGATCTTGTAAATTTGTTGAACATAATCTGTTTTCTTGATATTCATCTTCAAACTGAACTTCTTGCTTTCATGCTGCAGTTCTTCAATGTTTTGCTGCAATTCTTCCAGATCATTGGCAAAGAGAATGATATCATCTGCAAATTGTAAGTGATTCAATAAGGTAATCTCCATTTATTTTCAGTCCTTTATTATCATCCCAATTTAACTTTCAAAAAATTTCTTCTAAACAGGCAGAAAATAGTTTTGGGAAGATTGTGCCTTCTTGTCAGATGCCATTTTCTATGTTGATCTGAAATTTATCACTTTAGACCTGTATTGATGCAGTCGCCTTTTCATATCGAGAGTTGAGATTCATAGTGGTGTAAGTCAGTCTATTCTTGTTTTTGAGAAAAAGGTGTTTTGTGTTTGCATTCATAAAAAACTCAAAAAATTTAATTTAATGAATTGTGATACATATGGAGGTTAAAAAAAACTTTACAAATTTACACAAGCTTGAAAATTTTTGTTAATATTCAATTTTTTGGTCAGCAGTGTTTATATAATTGACTTACACCATTATGTTTCTAAGTTTACCTATTTTAAAATGACACAGAAGCCTATGGTAAATTACTTTAAGGATATTAGCATTAGTAGAGGCACACGATGCAAGAAAGCAAGCTTATGCAGCATCAGCCAAAAAAACCCTCCCATTTCACCCCTCCATTCATTCCAAATGCCTGTCTAGCTCAGCCTTAAATTTATTTAGGCTATTAGCTTCCACAAGAAAAGATGGAAGCCAGTTTCACCAATCAACTATTTGCTGGCTAAAGGCAAATTTCTGCACATCTATTCTACAACTATCTTTCCTCAATATGAAACTCCGCCCCCTCAGGTTCTTAGTCTGAGCAAGAGGAAGAATCCCATCAGCATTCAGCTTGCTCAACCCCTTCAAGGCTTTATACACCTCAATCAGATCACCTCACAGGTGCCTACCCTCCAGGCGCTGCAATTTGCAGAACTATAGCCTTTCTTGGTAAGATCATCCCCCCTTTGCTCCCCTAACCAATATTGCTGCCCTTGTTTGTACTTGTTCTGGCATCTCTAAATCCTTCCTAAAATGAGGCCTCCAGACCTGTACACAGTACTCTAGGTTTGGACTGACCATTGCCTTGTATAACGGGATAATCACCTCCCTGTCCAAGTTAGGAAAATGGGCTGAGAAGAGGAAAACTGAAGTTTAACATTGACAAATGCAGAGTACTACATATGGGTAGCAATAACCGAAGAGAAACGTACCAACTGTGTCGTACTACACTTAGGGAAGCAGAAAGTGAAAAAAACCTGGGGGTAATTGTGCAGTCAAATATGAAGTTCGCTGAGCAGTGCAGTCCGGCTATCAGGGCAGGTCATGGAGGTGATTATCCCGTTATAGTTGGAGTAGCATACTGTATTTACTGTCATTAACAACCCTTCCAATTTTTGTATCATCTGCAAACTTGGACATTAAACCCGATGTTGTTATTTGGTTTTTAGGAGCATTAGCAACTAAGGCCATATTGCTCCGGGGATATGCAGTGGTCATTCCCTGAAATTTCCACATCCTCCGTATTTGGTGAGCACGGGCTCGAACCCCAGTCTAATCAAGAAGCGTGTGCTACGCCCTGGTGCTCCTGCCCACTTGGCTACAGAGGCGCCCATTAAACCCGATATACCTTCATCAATAACATTGATAAATACACAAAACAACAATGGGCCCAACACCAAATCCTGAGGAACTCCATGATAACATTTGTCCACGAAGAGCATTAGCATTAGTAGAGGCATATGATGCAAGAAAGCAAGCTTATGCAGCATCAGCCAAAAAAAAAAACACTCTTCCACTTCACCCCTCCATTCGTTCGAAATACCTGTCCATCTGAGCCTTAAACTTATTTAGGCTATCAACTTCCACAACAAGGGATGGACGTCTGTTCCACCAACCAACTACCCGCTGGCTAAAGGCAAATTTCCGCACATCTATCCTACATCTGTTTAAATCTATGCCCTCAATTTGAATTTATGCCCTCTCAGGTGATTATTCTGAGCAGGCAGTATCCCATCAGCATTGAGCATGCTCAAACCATTCAAGGCTTTGTAAATCTTATCAGATCACCTCGCCGGTGCCTAGTCTCCAGACACTGTAATTTGCAAATTTAAGCCTTTCTTCGTAAGAGCAACCCTTTGTTTCGTTCACTAATCTTGTTGCCCTTCCTTCTCTGTACTCGTTCCAGCAGCTCTACATCCTTCTTGAAATGAGGCCTCCAGACCTGTATACATTACTATAGGTGTGGCCTGACCATTGCCTTATACAAGGGAATAATCACCTTCCTATCCCTGCTAGAAAAATTCCTATATATCATCGACAATACACCATGAGCTACTCTTGCAGCCCGTCTGCACTGCTCAGAGAATTTCATATCTGCCTGCACAATTACCCCCAGTTCCTTTTCATTCTCTAACCTTGTCAGTGCAGTAACACAGAGTTGATACGTTGCTCTGCGTTGCTGTTTCCTGTATGTAATACTCTACATTTATCAATGTTAAACTTCATTTGCCACCTGTCAGCCCATCTGCCCAACCTTTCCAGATCCTGTTGCAGCAGCATAACATCAGTAGCATCTTTAACAACCCTGCCAATCTTTGTATCATCTGCAAACTTGGACATTAAGCTTGATATACCATCATCAATAGTATTTATAAATACAGAAAACAACAATGGCGCCTCCGTAGCCAGGTGGGAAGGAGCAGCAGTGCGTAGCACACGCTTCTTGATTAGACCGGGGTTCGAACCCGTCACCACCAAATACGGAGGATGTGGAAAGGTCAGAGAATGACCACCGCATATCCCGGAGCAATATGGCCTGAGTTGCTAATGCTCCTAAAAAAAAAAAACCAAATAAAATAACCAACAGAAAACAACAATGGACCCAACACTGAACCCTGAGGGACTGCACTAATAACATTATTCGAAGATGAGCAGTGTCCATTAATTACCACTCTCTGTCTTCTGCCATTCAACCATCCCTTTATCCACAATTTGCAACAATTTGCCACCAATGCCACACTGCTCCAATTTGTGCAGCAGTCTTCCATGTGCAACAGTATTAAAAGCCTTTCTAAGATCCAAATATATAATATCAAAGTTATTCCCTGCATCCAATTCTTTTGTGACTACATCATAGTATCCAATCAAATTGGTCAGGCAAGACCGTCCCTTAACAAAACCATGTTGTGTCTGAGCTATAACTGAATTCTTGTCAAGATGATCCTGCAGTGCTTCTTTAACCAGGGCTTTCATTAATTTTCCTGGAACAGAAGTTAAACTCACAGGTCTATAATTACTTGAGTCAGCCTTTGATCCTCCTTTGTGAATTGGAGTTACATTTGCACATCTCCAGTCTGTAGGTACCTCCCCTGAGTCCAAGGAAGCTCTCATAATTATGGCTAACGGATTGCTTACTTCCTTTGCTGCCTCTTTTAATATAACTGGATAGATCCCATCCACCCCAGGTGCCTTTCTTGTATTTATCTTCAACAATTTCTCCTCTACTTTACTCTCAATTATTACAGTATCATCTAGCTCACTGCCAGTGTTTACTTCATTTATGGCTTTCCCCTTCCTGAATAACTCCTCATGTGTGAATGTCGATGCAAAATATTCATTTAGTTTGTTAGCTACCTGAGCAGGATCATGAACAGTTGAACCATAGATATCAAGTGGACCAATCTGATTCATCCCCTTCCTTCTAGAGTTTACATAAGAAAAGAACTCCTTGCTGTTTTTCTTTGCATCCCTTGTCAAAGATTTCTCGTAATCTGCCTATGCCAGCCTAACCTCCTTTGTAACTTGGCTACAGATCAACTTATATCTATCATAGGCTTCTGTGTCACATGTTAATTTATATGTATCCCATGCATTTTTCTTCTCTGCCATATGTCTCATTAGTTCATCTGACATCCATTTAGGCCTGAACCTTGAACAATATTTCTTAGTTGGTATGTAAAGCCTAGTAGCTTCCAAGATAAATTCTTTGAATGCTTCCCATTTTGAGTTTGCTGTTGGTAACATCATCAGTTGGTCCCACTGTATAGAATTTAAATACTGTCTCAGACCATCGTAGTCGCCTTTACGAAAGCAGTAACCCTTCCCTTTACCCCTGATGATAGTTACCTCCTTGAGTAAATCCCACTTCAGCACACTGTGATCACTGCCACCTAGTGGTACCTGTATTTGCAGATTCTTAATGCATGAAGTATCACTACTGATAATCAAATCAAGAGTATTGCTCCCGCTAGTTGCCTCCCGAACATGCTGATTTAGAAGACAATCATCCAATAAATCCACAAAAGCCTTGCTAGTGTGTGAGTGCCCAACCCACAAATTCCAGTCAATATCTGGGAAATTAAATTCCCCCATTATAAGACTCTCTGATTTACTGGCCCACTCTATTTCCCTGTACATTTTCTTATTATACTCATCAGAGTCATTAGGCCTATAACACACTCTTACTCTGAATTTTGATCTCCCAATGCTTATGTCACACCAAACTGACTCGACACTGTACTATCCAGCAATGTCGACTGGCTCACTTCCTTGGATTTTATGTATTTGTTAACTAATAGCATAACCCCTCCTCCCTTCCTATCCTGTCTATCCTTTCTGTAGACATTGTACTCCCCAAATTCCAGTTCTGCATTACTTATATCTGTGTCACACCATGTCTCTGATATCCCAACAATATCCGCCTTTGATGTTTTGAGCAATACCTCAAATTCATCAAATTTATTTACCAAACTCCTAGCATTGGTGTACACGCAAGTATACATACACCTGTTCTTTTTCTTAGCTACCCTAACACAACCCATGTGTTTACTTGTACCCCAATGACTCCCAGAAGTCTCTGAAATATCCTGCATCTTATTTTCCAGGCTTCTGCTCATTCCAATATAAGCAGTGCAAGAATCACTTTCCCCTCTGCCATTGGCTACTGTTAATCTATTAGTCCTTGTATCCCCCCAATCTAGCAGTTTTCCGACCCACCTAAAACTGCCTCGATAGCATCAGCAAACATTCTTGCACTCTTTCTATTTAAGTGTATCCCATCCCTGTAGAAGCAGTCTCTGCTGTTAACAAGCACAGACCAGGCTGAAAAAAATTCTACCCCTTGAGCCTTGCACAATCTTTCCAGGCCAGAATTGATTGACAGGGCTCTCATCATATACTCCCTCCTATCGTGTCTGGACAGAATTGCAGACACTTTCAAATTTAACCCTAATTCATGGCTATTTTTCAACAGTGACCCGTACTTGTTAAGTAATTCTGCCGGTCTCCTACTCTTAATATCATTAGTGTCAATGTGTACACCTATATCACCTTTTGTGCCTTACAAGATGATATCTGCTCTATAACGTCATCAACCTTTGACCCTGGCAGACATACCCTGGTCCTGTTCCACCTATCGTTTTCACAAAGCATGTTTCCCGTTTCCCTGACAATAGAGTCACCAACAACTACTAGTTCCTTTGGGACCAGAGGATTCTGCCTTGGGGGCTGCTGCTGTGTTGCACGATGCCCAAGTGCAAGCTTTGGCGTTGGTGTGGGCAGATGAGAGCTTGATGGGCCCCTCACTGATGTGACATAGATGATGTGACTCATGTGACACAGAGCAGTATCCATTGATTACCACTCTCTGTCGTCTCCCACTCAACCATCCATTTATCCATTATAGAAACTTATCCTTAATGCCATGCCTCTCCAATTTGTACAGCAGTCCTTCATGTGCAATAGTATCAAAATTATTTTTGGCATTCTGTTCCTTTGTGACCATATCATAGTATCCAATCAAACTGGTCAGACAAGACCTCCCTTTAACAAATCCATACTGTGTCTTAACTATTACTGCAGTCTTGTCTAGATGATCCAGCAATGCTTCTTTACCCAGTGATTCCATTATTTTTCTTGGAACACAAGTTAAACTAACAGTTCAATAGTTACTTGTATCACCTTTTGAGCCCCCTTTGTGAATTGGTGATACATTTGCACACCTCCAGTCCATGGGGACCATTTGCTTACTTCCTTTTCTGCCTCCTTTAATATAACTGGATAGATCCCTTCCACCCCAGGTGCCTTCCTTATGTTTAACTTCAACAATTTCTCCTCCACTTGTTACTTGGTTTTTTTTTCAGGAGCATTAGCGACTAAGGCCATATTGCTCCTGGGATATGCAGTGGTTATTCCCTGACCTTTCTGCATCCTCCGTATTTGGTAGTCACGGGCTCGAGCCCCAGTCTAATCAAGAAGTGTGTGTGCTAAGCACTGCTGCTCCTGCCCATCTGGGTATGGAGGCACCAATTCTCCTCCACTTTGCTCTTAGTTATTACAAAATCACTTAGTTCCCCTGTTAGCGTTTGATAAACTTATGGCACTCCCCCTCATTGAATAACCCCCTCAGTGAATGTAGATGCAAAATACTCATTCAGTTTATCAGCTACCTGAGCATGATCATCAATAGTCAACCTATCTATGTTAAGTGGTCCAATCTGATTCATTCCTTTCCTTGTACAGTTTACATAAGTAAAGAACTCTTTGCTATTTTTCTTTGCATCCTTTGCCAACATTTCTTGTAATCTGTCTTCGCCGGCCTAACCTCCTTTGTGACTTGATTACAGACTAATTTATACCTGCCATAGGCTTCTGTGTCACCTGATACTTATATGCATTCCATACATTTTTTTTCGCTGCCGCGAGCCTCATTAATTCATCTGATATCCATTTAGGCCTAAACCTTGAACAGTATTTCTTAGTTGAAATGAAAAGCCTAGTAGCCTACAAAATTAAGTCCCTGAAGGCTTCCCATTTAGAATCCAACATTGGTAGCATCATCAGTTGATCCCACTGTGCAGAATCTAAAAACTGTCTTAGACCTCTGTAGTCACCTTTACGAAAGCAAAAGCCCTTCCCTTTAGCCTTGATGGTAGTTACATCTTTAAGTAATTCCCACATCAATACATTGTGATCACTGTCACCCAGTGATTCTTTTATCTGCAAATTCTTAATGCATGAATAATCACTGCTGATTATCAGATCAAGAGTATTACTCCCTCTTGTTGCCTCTCGAACATGTTGTTGTAGTCATCCAATAAATCCATAAAAATCTTGCTTGTGTGCGAGTGACCAACTCACAAGTTCCAGTCAATATCTGGAAAGTTAAAACCCCCATTATAAGACATTCTGATTTACTGGCCCACTCTATTTCTCTGCAGAATTGCTCATTATACTCATCAGATTCATTAGGCCTATAACACACACCTACTCTCATTTTTAATTTCCCAGTGCTTATTTCACACCAAACAGGCTCGACACTGCATTGTCCACCAACATCAACTGGATGCACTTCCTTAGATTTTGTGTGTTTCTTAACTAACAGCATAGCCCCTCCTCCCTTTCTGTCTTGTCTATCCTTCCTGTACACATTGTATACCCCATATTCCAATTCTTCACTGCTTTTATCTGTATGACACCATATTTCTGATATCCCAACAATATCTGTCTTTGATGTCTTGACTAGCACATCAAGTGCATCAGAGGCTGTACACCAATGCTACACTCCTAGCATTGGTGTACATGCAAGTAGTATACATGCACCTGTTCCTACTCTTGGTTACCCTAACACAGCCCATGTATTTACTTGTTCCACTATGACTCCCAACAGTCCTGGAAATCTCCATTACCTTGCTTTCAGGCTGCTGCTCATTCTAATAGAAGTTGTGCAAGAATCACTTTTGCTCTGCCTGTTGCTACTGTTAACCTTTTAGTCTGTGCACCACCCAAAGCTGGCAGTTTTCCGACCCACCTAACACTGCCTCGATAGCATCAGTAATATTCTTGCATCCTTTCTATTTAAGTGTATCCCATCTCTGTAGCAGTCTTCTGTCATCAAGCACAGACAAGGCTGAAAAAAATTCTACCCCCCCTCGAACCTTGCACAATCTCTCCAGGGCTGAATTGACCGACAAGGCTCTCATCATATACTCCTATCGTGTCTGGGCAGAATTGCAGACACTTTCACAATCAACCCTAAATTGCAACTTTTTTTCAACATTGACCTGTACTTGTTGAGTAAATCTGCAGATCTCTTACTCTTAATGTCATTAGTTCCAACGTGTACAACATCACCTTTTGTGCCTTAAAAGATGATATCTGCTCTACAATGTCATGAACCTTTGCCCCTGGCAGACATACCCTGGTCCTGTTCCACATATCCTTCTTGCATAGTATATTCCCTACACTATAAGGTATATAGTGTAATAAAAAGTACACTATAACAAAATTTTAAAAAACCTGAGTGATAGACTTATTGGGAATTTTTTGTCAAAATAGTTAAGATTGTCTTAGTTATTGCAGAATGATCATAAAAAAGCTAAGTGAACATAATAAATTTAATTATAATGTAAAAGATGGTCGCAAAATAAAAATAAAAAAATTATAGTTGCTTTTTGTTGATGTTCTCATTTACAAAAAAAAAAAAAAAAGGAATAATTAAAGTCATCATCACTCATTCTATAATCATAAAACACTGTTACCACAAACTACTGTTTATGCTTCATGTTCTTCTTCCTCCTCATAGTCAGATAAGTGACCTAGATCAATGAACCTTTTTTGAGCTTCTAATACCTTTAAAGAAGGCATGGTGAACTGGGGGGCATGTATTTGAGAAGGTATAGCATGTTTCTTTTCTTTAGAAAGTTCAGCACTCTAGGATCATCATACATTTCTTGTCCAGTGCTTTTCAAGCTCTTAGGTTGACCCTCCTTATTGGGTTTGACATTCAGTTCCCTAAAGGGATGTCTTCATCCAACGTACACTTGTAGAAAATCGTGAATGGGGTTTCCTTTTTCATAATGGAGCCATTGTATTTTCAACCAGTTTGCTACATTTTCACCTTCAACATTCTTCTTTTGTTTTGTCATGTCTTTTTCAAGAGCTTCTGTTTTCAAAAAAGTAATCTTGTTGCATCTTTACAACCATAAACCTGATATCTCTTCTGGCAGACTTCATAGTATTATACTATCCATCCAGAACACAGATAATCTTGTTTCAAGCTTGTTTCAATGAGCCCAAAGTATGAGTCATTTGGAGGGTAAGAGCAGCCAGAAATCATGAATTCTATGACTTCAATTGAAGTTTCTTGAATCAGTTTCATTAATGATAAGGATACCTTGATATTCTGATTTTGGCCAGTGCATATGTCACTGTATATCATCACATGCTTTTTTTTTTGTTCAACTTAATATGTTTAGTCAGGTAAGAAGCTATCTCTTGTGAATCTCTGGATGCAATGGTCTCATCCCAAATGTACATGTAGCCAAGGTTATTTGTGATGTCATGCAAACCTAAATTATAGTAGTACATGTTGCACCTATAGTAGGCCTCAGAAACACTTAATTTTGGGAATGGCAGGGCTTTTTGTAAACCTATCATGATTGTATAGATGTTGGAATTTCCTCGGTCACCAGCCCTTTAGTTGATTCCTTGCATTCTCTGCTTTTGCCAAATGCAAAACATGTTGCCCTTCCAAAATCACCTGTCCTTTCTTTGTCCTTTTCTCCATCAATTGACTGTTTATACTTGTCACAGGCCTTGCAAATGTCCTTGCGAGGAAAATGAAAATGTAAATTAAATTCTGTGTTGAAGACATGTCTATAGTAATACTCTTTAGGAAGTTCAGTCTCTCTTTGCTCACATCATTCACAATAAAGCACATACATTTTTTTTTATGTTCAGATCAGGTCTAAGGAACTTCCTGTTCGGATTATCTTTTCGAGTGTAATGGCTTTGAAATGCTGGGAAAATATAAATATGATCTTTAAGTAACTGTTTTTGTTTGTCAGTTATCTTTTGTGCCGCTACATGTTTACCCCTTAAATCTTATCCTGCAGACTTCCCCTTCCTTACTTTTTCTAACGCTCTTGTCACCCTTACATATTGTGGTATTTTCTTTTTGAATGTAAGACAGATTTTTACAATGCTTTCCTCCCTAACTGCCATTCTGAGGCCACCTTTGCTTTATAGGTTCATGACATATAAGACTGCATAAATATGCATTCTGTCGAGAAAAATCAGCCATGGATATAAAATTATCATATTGCTTTCTCCTTTCCTCTTCTGTTAAGGACTCTATGCATATTTTTTTAAAACCACAATCTGTTTTCAAACTGCTTACACTCAACAAGTGTTCCTTTTGAGTTCACATATGCCTGACCTGAATTGCAAAGTCTTCTGGCTACAGCTCTTTTTGACTCTTTCTTTTACATTTTCTAGGTCTGAAGGAAGTTTCGTGGCATGCTTCTTCTACTTGGTTGGCCTCTTGACGTTCTCCATTTCTCGAGATTTCAACTTAAAATCCCCATTTATTGAGATTTCAACTTAAAAAGACACCTTGCTACATGAAAACATGAAATGTGAAAAGACATAACCTCCATCATACAAGCTTTTTAGGAACAGAATGGTGTATGTCAGATTTACTTCACTATGATTCTAAACCTTTTGTTCATATTGTTAACTATTCAAAATAAGTGCTGACATATCTTGGTTAGAACTGCAACTCTGACTTACTTTGCTATGAAACTAAACAGTGGACACCTAGAGAAGGCAGGAAATATGAACAGCTCATATATATAAAATTACTGACTACACCACTATGATTCTCAACACCCCATATATTGATTGGAAATTTTCTATCATATTTCAAATTCGCATTTAGGACAAAATGTCTTCCTTCACTAAAGGTTGCACAGGGGTTTTGATATTTCTGGGGTCGGGATGGGGTTCACCACTGTGATCCTGGAGTATTGGACTTCCTGTGTGTCAATAGTGAGGAACACATTATGAGTTTTAAATTATTTTAAATTATGTAATCTGGTTTTAACGTATCATTTCGTAATTTATTAGCATAAGGAGAATTGGTAAAGAAAAAATCTTACTGACTGAATAAAAGGTAACTCCTTGTTTATTTCTAAAAAATTGATTAAGTTCTGTCCACATCCTTGGTTTATTAGGGTGTTGCTTATTGTTAGTTTTGTGACTGAGTCCAAAGCATTTTCATAGTTGATGAGTGCTATGCATAATGGAAGGTTATGTATTTATTGTGTTGCCTCAAGTACTGTGCCTAGTCTTCTTGAAAGTATCTTGTAAACCTTGTAGAGAACTGGCAATAGGCTTATTGGTCAGTAGTTTTGTAAATTTGCCTCGTCACCTTTTTTTTTTTTTTTTTTTTTTTGTGCAGTAAGATTCCAAAGTAACTGTAGCATGGAAAAATGGAATTTTTCCATGCTACAGATACTTTGTTAAGTAAAAGCAATTTGAAAATAGTTTGGCTAGAGCTTTTCATACTGGCTGGCCTCCAGCTTTCATCATTTCAAACGTGACTTTATTGGATACTGCTGCTTTGCCATTTTTCATTGATTTTATAGCATTTTATACGTCTTCTAGCAGAACTTCTTGTACAATTTCTGTATCTGACGTTGGAGCCAGTTGTTGCTTTATATGGATATAAATATTTTAATAAAATTCTTCCACTCATTTTAGTATTTGTTGTTGCACCTTCTTCAAGCCTCAAAGCGAACATCTGGCTTTTGTGTGTAACCATTTTTCATTTTGCTTTTTTTTTTTAGCCCTTGATCTTGCTCTATTGTTCTTCTGATGAGATCAACGTTGAAACTGCACATTTCTTCTTTTATATGCTTTCTATGGTCTTGCACATTTCAACATCATGGAAAATGTGGGTTGGTCTACTGGTGTTGTACATGGTTATTCTGATCAATCCATTGGTTATCATACTTGATATTCAAAAAGTGAGAAATATCATGGAAAATGTGGATTGCTGTACTGGTGTGCATAAACCATATCCTCTGCCAATTTTCAAGGGGTCTACCAATATTTCCCACAAATTGTGTACTTCAGAAAATTCAGGAATGCCATTCCTGAAAGTTTTGCTGGTAAAAAAAAAAATAATAACCATTAAGTTTGTCCCAAGAACACCACACCAAACATTAAAGGAAAAGTAATAATAGTAACTACTGATAATCATATATGAGTTTTTCTGAAGTCTTCCATTTCTTGTAAAACATGGTTCATCTGTAACCAGGTGACTTGAGAAAATGTGGATCACATGTACATTGAAACGAGCAACTGACGAAAGTTTCTACAATTATTCTTATCTTGTGGTAACTTTCTAGTATGTACTGTGAACTTTCTAATGTACTGTGAAATAGATACAATCGACCTGAAAGAAGTCTGTTACTTGGAAAGAGATACTTGTACACCAGGAAGTATCTGCTCTTCAACATTTGCAGTTCTTCAAAATCTCTAATAACTTGGTAAAAATTAACAGATTTGTAGTGTTTCCCCTAATATCAGTTTAAGAAATGTTAACATTAGCATTAGTAGAGGTATATGATGCAAGAAAGCAAGCTTATGCAGAATCAGCCAAAAAAAAAAAAAAAAACCCACTCCCATTTAACCCCTCTGTTCATTCCAAATACCTGTCCAGCTCAGCCTTCAATTTATTTAGGCTATCAACTTCCACAACAAGAGATGGAAGTCTGTTCCACCAACCAATTACCCGTGGGCTAAAGGCAAACTTCCGCACATCTATCCTACATTTGTCTTTCCTCAATTTGAATTTATGCCCTCTCAGGTGATTATTCTGAGCAAGAGGAAGAATCCTATCAGCATTGAGTATGCTCAAACCATTCAAGGCTTTGAATGGTTTGAGCCATTCAAACACCTCAATCAGATCACCTTTATACACCTCAATCAGATCACCTCGCAGGTGTCTAGTCTCCAGACACTGTAATTTGCAAAACTTAAGCCTTTCTTCATAAGAGCAACCCTTTGTACCATTCACTAATTTTATTGCCCTTCTCTGTACTCGTTCCAGCAGCTCTACATCCTTCTTGAAATGAGGCCTCCAGACCTGTATACAGTATTCAAGGCTTGGCCTGACCACTGCCTTATACAAGGGGATAATCACCTCCTTATCCCTGCTACAAAAATTCCTGTATATCAATTGACAAGACACCATGAGCTACTCTTGCAGACCGTCTACACTGCTCAGAAAACTTCATATCTGCCTGCACAATTACCCCCAGGTCCTTTTCGTTCTCTACTACTGTCAGTGTAGTAACACAAAGTTGATATGTTACTCTGGGGTTACTGTTTCCCATATGTAGTACTTTACATTTGTCAATGTTAAACTTCATTTGCCACCTCTCAGCCCATCTGCTCAACTTTTCTAGATCCTGTTGCTGCAGCATACTGTTAGTAGTGTCCTTAACAACCCTGCCAAACCTTGTATCATCTGCAAACTTGGACATTAAGCTTGATATACCATCATCAATATCATTTATAAATACAGAAAACAATAATCGACCCAACACTGAACCCTGAAGGACTCCACTAATAACATTAGTCCACAATGAGCAGTGTCCATTGATGACCAGTCTTTGTCTTCTCACCCTCAACCATTGCTTTATCCATAGCAGCAATTTGCCTCCAATGCCACACTGCTCCAATTTGTGGAGCAGTCTTCCATGTGCAACAGTATCAAAGCCTTTCTAAGATCCAAATATATAATATCAAAGTTATTCCCTGCATCCAGTTCCTTTGTGACCCATCATAGTATCCAATCAAATTGATCAGGCAAGACTTTCCCTTAACAAAACCATGCTGTGTCCAAGCTATAACTGAAGTCTTGTCTAGATGATCCTGCAGTGCTTCTTTAACTAGTGCCTCCATTAATTTTCCTGGAACAGAAGTTTAACTAACAGGTCTATAATTACTTGTGTTGCCCTTTGATCCTCCTTTGTGAATTGGGGTCACATTTGCACATCTCCAGTCCATGTTGTCATTGTTGTTATCATTTGGTTTTTAAGAGCATTAGCAACTAAGGCCATATTGCTCCAGGGATATGCGGTCGTCATTCCCTGACCTTTCCTCATCCTCCGTATTTGGTGGTCACGGGCATCTCCAGTCAATGGGTACCTTCCCTGAGTCTAAAGAAGCTCTCATAATTATGGCTAAGGATTTGCTTTCTTCCTTTACTGCCTCCTTTAATATAACTGTATAGATCCCATCCAGCTTTCTTATGTTTAACTTCAACAATTTCTCCTCCACTTTCCTCTCAGTTATTACAAAATCATCTAGCTCACTGCCAGAGTTTACTTCACCTCTGGCATTCCCCTCCCTGAATAACTCTTCATGTGTGAATGTAGATGCAAAATACTCATTTAGCTTGTTAGCCACCTGAGCAGGATCATCAACAGTTGAACCATCACTATCCAGTGGACCAATCTGATTCATCCCTTTCCTTCTAAAGTTTACATAGGTAAAGAACTCTTTTCTGTTTTTCTTTGCATCCTTTGCCAAGGATTTCTCATAATCTGCCTTCGCCTGCCTAATATCCTTTGTGACTTAGTTACAGACCAGCTTATATCTATCATAGGCTTCCATGTCACCCATTAATTTATATGTATTCCATGCATTTTTCTTCTCTGCCATATGTCTCATTAGTACATCTGACATCAATTTAGGACTAAACCTTGAACAATGTAGTACTCTGAAGCAAGAACCAGTAGCTATGGGATCTGAAACTCAAGTAACTAACATGCATACTCTGTTACACAGATTATTCAGTGTGAGTAACATGTAATTCGGGAAACATACTTTGTAAAAAGGATAGGTGGAACAGGACCAGGGTATGTCAGGCAGGGGCAAAGGTTGATGACATTGTAGAGCGGATATCATCTTTTAAGGGCACAAAAGGTGATATAGTTGTACAGATTGGCACTAATGATATTAAGAGTAGGAGACCGGTGGAATTACTCAACAAGTTGAGGTCACTGTTGAAAAAAAGCCGTGAATTAGGGTTGAATTTGAAAGTGTCTGCAATTCTGCCCAGACACGATAGGAGGGAGTATATGATGAGAGCCCTGTTGATCAATTTGGCCCTGGAAAGATTGTGCAAGACTCAAGGCGTAGAATTTTTTTCAGCCTGGTCTGTACTTGTTAACAGGAGAGACTGCTTCTACAGGGATGGGATACACTTAAATAGAAAGGTTGCAAGAATGTTTGCTGATGCTATCGAGGCAGTGTTAGGTGGGTCGGAAAACTGCTAGATTGGGGGGATACAAGGACTAATAGATTAACAGTAGCCAATGGCAGAGGTGAAAGTGATTCTTGCACTGCTTCTATTGGAATGAGCCGCAGCCTGGAAAATAAGATGCAGGATATTTCAGAGACTGCTGGGAATCACTGGGGTACAAATAAACACATGGGTTGTGTTAGGGTAGCTAAGAAAAAGAACAGGTGCATGTATACTTGCGTGTACACCAATGCTAGGAGATTAGTAAATAAATTTGATGAATTTGAGCTATTGCTCAAAACATCAAAGGCAGATATTGTGGGTATTTCAGAGACGTGGTGTCACACAGATATAAGGAATGCAGAACTGGAATTTGGGGAGTACAATGTCTACAGAAAGGATAGACAGGATAGGAAGGGAGGAGGGGTTATGCTATTAGTTAACAAATACATAAAATCCAAGGAAGTGAAGCCAGTCAACATTGCTTGACAGTGCAGTGTCGAGTCAGTTTGGTGTGACATAAGCATTGGGAGATTAAAATTGAGAGTAGAAGTGTGCTATAGGCCTAATGACTCTGATGAGTATAATAATCAACTGTACAGGGAAATAGAGTGGGCCAGTAAATCAGAGAGTCTTATAATGGGGGATTTTAATTTCCCAGATATTGACTGCAATTTGTATGTTGGTCACTCACACACTATCAAGGCTTTTGTGGATTTATTGGATGATTGTTTTCTAGATCAGCATGTTCGGGAGGCAACTAGAGGGAGTAATACTCTTGATCTGATTATCAGTAGTGATTCTTCATGCATTAAGATTCTGGAAATAAAAGAACCACTAGGTGGCAGTTATCACAGTGTGCTGAAGTGGGATTTACTCAAAGAGGTAACTACCATCAGGGGTAAAGGGAAGGGTTATTGCTTTCCTAAAGGCGACTACGATGGACTGAGACAGTATTTAAATTCTATACAGTGGGACGAACTGATGATGTTCCCAACAGCAAATTCAAAATGGGAAACATTCAAAGAACTTATCTTGGAAGCTACTTGGATTTTCATACCAACTAAGAAATATTGTTCAAGGTTTAGGCCTAAGTGGATGTCAGATGAACTAATGAGACATATGGCAGAGAAGAAAAATGCATGGAATACATATAAATTAACATGTGACACAGAAAACTATGATAGATACAAGTTGATCTGTAACCAAGTTACAAAGGAAGTTAGGCAGGCAAAGGCAGATTATGAGAAATCTTTGGCAAGGGATGCAAAGAAAAACAGCAAAGAGTTCTTTACTTATGTAAACTCTAGAAGGAAGGAGATGAATCAGATTGGTCCACTTGATATCGATGGTTCAACTGTTGATGATCCTGCTCAGGTAGCTAACAAACTAAAAGAATATTTTGCATCGACATTCACACATGAGGAGTTATTCAGGAAGGGGAAAGCCATAAATGAAGTAAACACTGGCAGTGAGCTAGATGATACTGTAATAATTGAGAGTAAAGTAGAGGAGAAATTGTTGAAGATAAATACAAGAAAGGCACCTGGGGTAGATGGGATCTATCCAGTTATATTAAAGGAGGCAGCAAAGGAAGTAAGCAAACCCTTAGCCATAATTATGAGAGCTTCCTTGGACTCAGGAGAAGTACTCATGGACTGGAGATGTGCAAAAGTGACTCCAATTCACAAAGGAGGATCAAAGGCGACACAAGTAATTATAGACCTGTTAGTTTAACTTCTGTTCCCGGAAAATTAATGGAGGCACTGGTTAAAGAAGCACTGCAGGATCATATAGACAAGACTTCAGTTATAGCTCAGACACAGCATGGTTTTGATAAGGGGAAGTCTTGCCTGACCAATTTGATTGGATACTATGATGCAGTCACAAAAGAACTGGATGCAGGGAATAACTTTGATATTATATACATAAACGCAGATGGATTGGAGGCAGATGGGCTGAGAGGTGGCAAATGAAGTTTACCATTGACAAATGTAAAGTACTACATATGGGAAACAGAAAACCCCAGAGCAACGTATCAACTCTGTGGTACTACACTGACAGTGGTAGAGAATGAAAGGGACCTGGGGGTGGTTGTGAAATCTTAGAAAGGATTTTGATACTGTTGCACATGGAAGACTGCTGCACAAATTGGAGCAGTGGCATTGGAGGCAAATTGCTGCTATGGATAAAGGGGTGACTGAGGGGGAGAAGACAGAGTGGTAATCAATGGACACTGCTCATCGTGGACTAATGTTATTAGTGGAGTCCCTCAGGGTTCAGTATTGGGTCCATTATTGTTTTCTGTGTTTATAAATGATATTGATGATGGTATATCAAGCTTAATGACCAAGTTTGCAGACGATACGAAAGTTGGCAGGGTTGTCAAGGACACTACTGACACTGTGTTACTGCAACAGGATCTGGAAAGGTTGAGCAGATGGGCTGAGAGGTGGCAAATGAAGTTTACCATTGACAAATGTAAAGTACTACATATGGGAAACAGAAAACCCCAGAGCAACGTATGAACTCTGTGGTACTACACTGACAGTGGTAGAGAATGAAAGGGACCTGGGGGTGGTTGTGCAGGCAGATATGAAGTTTTCGGGCTGCAAGAGTAGCTCATGGTGTATTGTCGATGATATATAGGAATTTTTCTAGCAGGATAAGGAGGTGATTATTCCCTTGTATAAGGCAATGGTCAGGCCACACCTAGAGTACTGTATACAGGCCTGGAGGCCTCATTTCAAGAAGGATGTAGAGATGCTGGAACGAGTACAGAGAAGGGCAACAAGATTAGTGAATGGAACAAAGGGGTGCTCTTACGAAGAAAGGCTTAAGTTTTGCAAATTACAGTGTCTGGAGACTATGCACCAGCGACGTGATCTGATAGAGGTGTATAAAGCCTGGAATGGTTTGAGCATGCTCAATGCTGATGGGATTCTTCCTCTTGCTCAGGATAATCACCTGAGAGGGCATAAATTCAAATTGAGGAAGGACAGATGTAGGATAGATGTGCGGAAATTTGCCTTTAGCCAGCAGGTAGTTGGTTGGTGGAACAGACTTCCATCCCTTGCCGTGGAAGGTGATAGCCTAAATAAGTTTAAGGCTCAGCTGGACAGGTATTTCGAACGAACAGAGGGGTTAAGTGGAAGTGGTTATTTTTTATTTATTTATTTATTTTTATTATTTTTTTTTTTTGGCTGATGCTGCATAAGCTTGCTTTCTTGCATCAAATGCCTCTACTAATGCTAATGCTAATTCATGAACAACACTATTCATATTGGTGTTGATACGCATATTTAGTAGTGTTTAAAGTCCTTTATACAGGGTGTTTCAGTTAAACGTTTCAGAACTTCTAAGAGGGGTAAGGTACATCCTGACAACTCGAAATCATATAGCAATGTGGGGTCGGAAATGCTTTCCTGAAGCGGTATTGTACACAGAAGTCGTCGTGCAGCACAGATTCGATTTTCGGTCAATGAATGGGCCGGTACTATGGGAGATCACCTCATCGGACCTTACCTGTTACCGTGTCGTCTGACCGGACCTATCTACTTGATCTTTCTGCAGCAAGTATTGCCACAACTTTTGAGAGATGAACAGATTTCTGCATCGACGCAACAGACAATGTGGTTCCAACACAATGGAGCCCCTGCCCATTATAGCGGAGATGTTCGTAACTACCTGGATGTCACATTTGGTCAACAGTGGATCGGACGTGGTGGTCCCGTGCGTTGGCCTGCTCGGTCACCCGACCTATCATGTCTTGATTTTTATTTCTGGGGTCATATGAAATCGCTAGTTTATGACACCCCTGTTGACAATGCTGAGGAGCTGGTTGCAAGAATCGCAGTAGCTGCCGAAGAAATTCGAAATTCGCCTGGAGTATTCCAGAATGTTCGGATGTCCATGCGTCGGAGATGTGAGGCGTGCATTGTAGCCCGTGGAAGAAACTTCGAACACTTACTTTAATCCATGTACCTTTTGCTTCTTTTCATGTATTATTAAAACGATTTCTCACTTACGGTCTCTTTTCTTTATGGTGCTTCTGTGTACAACACCGCTTCAGGAAAGCATTTCCGACCCCACATTGCTATATGATTTCGAGTTGTCAGGATGTACCCTACCCCTCTTAGAAGTTCTGAAACGTTTAACTGAAACACCCTATATACAATCGTATTTTCATGACATGAACATAATGTTTTGCTGTTTTATATTGTGTAATTATCATTCATGTTTAATAACTGAGAAATAGACTTCTGAGACATATTTATATGAACTTTTTTCTTATTTTTAGGTGTAGGATATGCTCCCACAATTGTTTGGAGTAATTTTGAGACATCCTGTATGTGCAAATATATGGTTCCACGAGTTTAAAAAATCTGTTTACTACAATGGCTGAATATAATATGCAATATGACATGGTACAAATAAACACACAAAAAAAAAACCCCACCCATATGTAATCTGTATAGTTCTCAGAGAAGAATGAACGAAAAAAGCATATTATATAAAGAAAATAACAATTAAGAGCTACTGCAAAATCAACTGATGTAATTCACCACTCACTGTGCTAATTCCTCCACTTCCTCCAATGTTTCAGGTAACTGTTTTTCTGATGTCTCTGATAACCAAAATGCATAAATGCCAGCTAAAATAGAAGCTACTCCAAAAATGAGCATTGGCAGTGGCTTGTAAAATTTTCTCTGATAATGGAAGAAATATAAAGCAGAAATAAGAAGAAATGTAATCACATACATGCTAAAATAATTCATATTTAAGGACATGAATATTAATACAAACTAAACTTATATGGTAATTTTAACAGCAACTTACAGTATTTGCAGATTATAATATTATATTTTAATTACAATTGATACTGGCAATCATTGATCAGATGGAACGTTTCTAGATAGTTTAGGAGTTGGCATTTAATGGATTTCTCGATTACTTTAGAAAGAGTAGAAGTAATTGCAATGGGACGATAATTGGATGGAAGGGATTTGTCACCCTTTTTTAGGAACTGGCTGGATATGAGCAAATTTCCAAGCAGAAGCAAAACACCAGTGGAATAAGAAAGTGTAAAAAGGCAACACAGAGCAGGAGTACGCTCAGGAGCACAGGTTTGAGAACAAGTGTAGAAATATCATTGGGACATGGCACTTTCTTAGCATCAAGACTCTTCAAAATTCTTCTGACATCCTTTTGACAAATACTACAGGGACATTGAATGGAGTGTACTGGAAATGGTAGGTGGTGGTTTACCAAAGTCATCAATACAGGAGTTAGAAGAAAAGTGCGATGCTAGCAAGTTAGCTTTTATCTTTAGCTGAGGTGGTAATAGAACTATGTGGTTTTAACTGAGTTGGGAGTAGAGACAGGCAAAGGTTGTAGCCAATAGCTTTGGCAAGAGACCAAAATGCTTGACTATCATTTGGACAAGAAGAAAGTTTTCTACTCTTAGCCTCTTCAAAATCTAGTTTGGACTGATTAATAACCGCTTTACAATTGTTGCAAGCTTTGGTGTAGGCACAAAATTAATCTGGAGATCTGGATGCAAGCCAATTGCAATAAGCACAACATGCTTAACTTGAACAGTCTTGGCACATTTAGTGGAAAACCAAGGTTTAGATAAAGAACAAGATTTTTAGGTGGAGATTAGAATAAAGGATTTCATCCTGACAAGAATAATTTCACCAAGACGATTGTGAAAATATTAACATCAGAAGATTTAAAACAGTAATCCATCCAAGGAAAAGAGGAATAGAAATAGTGGTTATTTATATGGTGGTTATACAGTGGAAATACCTGCAAAATCTTGCAGGTCAACCCATTGTGCATTATTGTAATGCCAAAAAAAAAAAACATGAGGTTGAGAATGGCCACACAAGAAAGGCTCCACTGTAAAAGAAACAATCACAAAGTTGTGATCTAAGGTTCCTAGACCACTTATTGTGAGTGTGTACCTGGAAGGGTTGTTTGTGAGAAAAAGATCAAAAATGTTGGCTGTGTGGTTAGAATTGTTTGGTATTCTAGTAGGTAAATGAATAATCTGTGCAATGTCATTAGCAGTGCTTTTTTTGGGATGGTACGCAACGGTATGGTGTACCGGCACCTTTATTAACAGTGACGTGTGACATTTGGATGCATTTGTAATATTCCGTAAATTTTTTTCACATGTTTATCTACTATTCAAATAAGCTTAAAGTTATTTAACTAAATTTACATTTTTTACTGTCTATTGTTAAGATATTTTCTATACAAAACTGTATAACCATTTTTATAATTCTAAATTACTCAATCGAACCTCTGTTTAACGAAGTCCTTTTATAGCGAATCATTTTGAATTCCCCTTGGAAGTTACATTTAAAATACTTTCCGTTGAGCGAGAAAATTTTCATATAACGAGCGGATTAGGAGAGAATTAACTTGGTATGCACTGTTCGCATTTCTGGCCTTCAGGCAATTAGTGCTGCTGCGTGAATTAAGAGAGCTAAAGGGATTACCATTCTGCAACTTAGTGGTACCTGGTAAAACCTATCCGACCACCTGTCCCACATACGGAGAAGTTGCGCTCGTCAGCAGTGAGCAGATCACGGTGTATTCCCAATGGGCTCTGGTCTACCTTTTACTGCAGTGGTGTCTAAACATTTCCCTTACGGGGGCCATATTCAAAAAAATTCATAGATTTCTTTTGTGTGTTACATTTTCCGTATCTTGTTGCTTCTAAAAGTAAAATCGAAAATATTTGAAAATTTTATTAAGTACAATACACAATTACATTTACTGAACAAAACATTTAATGAGAATTTTTTTTTGATAATTAACAAGATTTAAAATGCTGTTTCAGTTCACTTTCTGGGCGGGCCGTAAGTTGGACACCGCTGTGAATCAACTGTAAGAGTCCCGTTCAAGAATTAGAAAAGTTATTTTCTTTTACCCTGACAAATAATCATTTGTTGTTTTGAGGAAGTGCGTTATCCACATTTTTCTGTAAATTTTCCTTATTTCTGTTTACATGGTCACAATACCTGAATATCCGAATGACACCGACATTTTGAACAGTCTCAAAAAAAAAAAAAAAAAAAGAAAGAAAGAAATTTAAGAACTAGTGACGATACAGATGATGAGAGAAGGAAAACGAGGACAAACCTTCCAAACGTGAAATGTTGGCATTTGGTGAAAATGAAGTTAGAAAAATTGTCAATTAGGTTACAGTTAAATGCAAGAGATACAATTCGGGGATTTCGGGAGTACCTAATTGAAAAGATGGTTTTGGAAGAATTGAAGCATTTGATGGCCGCTCTGAGTATGATACCAGTTTCATCGAGTGAATGTGAACGAGGATTTTAACAAATGAATCTGATTGTCAGCCCAACCAGAGCTTCGTTGATGACAAAAACACTTCCTTCACTACTGTTTCTTAAAATTTCAGGCCCACCTGAAATTTTAAGAAACTTTGCTGGATCAAAGCTGACCCGCTTTGATCCAGCAAAATATATCAATTCGTGGCTGCTTCGGAAACATCATTCAGCAAGAGACACAAACAGGAAGAAAAGAAATCGGCATAGGGTGTTGGTTGAAAACTTAATAAAAATTTGGAATATTCTACAAAAACTTTATTATGAAATTATTTTTACTTATTTTGAGGGGCCATAGTCGAATGAAGGACCCTTAAAATGTCACTTGGTTGTCTGTCTGTCACAGCATTGTATCTCTGGAACGACTCAACCTACTGACTTGAAATTTTGCATGGGGTTGTACATCGTGTGGGCCAACATAACACCATATTGATCGTTGTTGACAAAAATTTGTCTGAGAAATGGAGGGGGGGGGGTTAAAATGTTTTCGACAACCTATAGCTTATTATACACCGTTGGAAAGAGCTCAACGAGTATGTTTAAAATATAATTTTTGTGTCCCCCCACCTCTATTTCCGTCATAATGGAGTAAGAATTTAAAAATCACATTAGCTATGCGTTATTCGATGCTTATCAATGGAAAACTATTCCAATTGAAATCTATCATTTACTTTTTGTGTTAAAATTAAAAAAACAATTTTCTATTGCACTTCGATAGCTCACTTCTTTGTACTAAGTAACTGTCCTTTTGGTGACAAAAAGGTTGCTAAATAGTTAGTTAATAATTCTATAAAGGTCATCTATAAATTTTGCAATGAGAAGTATTTTTTAACAATTTTCAAAGCTGGAATTTTCCCTGCAAGGAGGTACTCAGAGAGCCACTGTTGAGGCAGCGGTGGTGGGAACGCACCTGCGCGAAGTCTTGAACGGCCCTCACCTGCCAGTCACTTCTCCCACCCTTGTCATTCACAACTGGAAAGACTCAAATAGACAACGTTTTCGTTAGTTCCTCAGTTTTAGGCCAAGCCGGGGTACTAGAAACTTTTTTCAGTTACGATAAAGCTCTCTATTTGAGATACTACACTAATGACCAATCGTGACTACAGACCCTTCATCCTGAGTGCACAGCACTCAGTAGTTGACCGATATATTTACTTATTTTATTCACATTTTATTTATTCTTTTATATACTTTAATAAATTTATGCTTAATAAACTGTGTTAATATACTAAATTTGTTGTTCTTATTCCAAAAACATTACTACGAAAGTAACAATATCAGGAAAAAAAATTTTAGAGTACTTTTCATATCCTTTTAATTTTCATTTTTTTATATTAACAAAGAATGAGTATTGGCACCTATTCTTTTAAGAAAAAAAGCACTGGTCATTAGTAATAGCAAAAGTCTCAGCATCTTGACCAGCTGGAGTTGTGAACAATAAAATTGCCACAGAAAATTCCCCCAGTTAGGAAAGTTGAGGTTCGCAAAGAGAGGAAGTCAAGAAGTTCCCAGTAATCAGTGGAAATGGGAGAATGATAGAGGCAACAGGGAATTTTTACAAAATGGGATACAGAGATTTTAGAATATCAAAAAAAGGAGATTTAAGTCTCTGACAGGTTGGTTTTTTTGGTGTTTATTGGCGCATTGACAACAGAGATTATAGTGCACCAGTTCATTTGTTATTTTATGTTCTTTGTATGCATATTCATTCTCTATATCTTGATCAAATGCATGGGAGTTAAATATTTTCTGTGATTATATACACATCTTTATTTATAGCAGATGATAGATGTTGATCGTCTGCATGAATCTGATACATGTTCCTTGTTGCCTAAGATATCTTTGAGGGTGATGTTTTGATTTGCTTTATATAATGATGAGAAAATCTTCTGTCAAAAATTTTCATAGGTTGGGCATTCTATCAGCATATGTTTGATTGTTTGGGTAGTATTGCATGTTTGGCATGCATTAAATAGCCATGTGTGATGTGTGTATGTCCAATTCGTAGTCTGGTCAGAACGACTTCCTCTCTACTAGATTTCCTTGTGCACGTTTTCCAATGTTCAACTTTTGGTTTAATTTCACATAATTTATTTGAAGTTTGTTTTCCAGAGTTCTTGCCATTGTGTTAGAGAGTGATTTTGGATGATTGGTTTGTAGTCCTTATACGGAACTCTGAAAGATTGTTTCTGGGGGTTAGTTGTTGATTTTGTGATTCTGTCAGCTGCTTCATTTCCTTTTATCCTTTTGTGTCCTGGCATCCAGCAGAAAAGTATTTCTTGTTTTTCTTTTGTTAAGTCTGTTAATATCTCTTTAATTTGCACGAGAACTCGATGGGTTATATTGTTTGTGGTTTGTATGGCTTGTATTGCACTTAATGAATCAGAGTATATTACTGTTCTCAAATGATATGTGGTTCTGAAGCGCTCCAGAGCTATCTGAACTGCTACTTATTCTGCAGTGCAGACACTGCATTCTTTTTGGAAGTTGGAGTGCCAGGGTAGTGTCTGGGAATACTGCTGATGCTCCCACATGGTTCTCTGATTTTTATACATCTGTATATATTGGTACATGGTTGGAATATCTAGTTATATGTACTGCATGCAGTTGTTGAAAGTTGATGTCTGACAAATTATTTTTATTCCAGATTTGTGTGGAGATTTCACAAGTTGTGGAGTGGTTTATCCATGGTGGTATTATGTGCCCTTCTAGGTTTGCAACATTATCTATGTTAAGATCATATGTTGTCAGCAGCTCTTGTAGTCTGATTCCTAGGGGCTTGTTTGCACTTTTGTAGTTCCTATATATGTTTTCCCATTTTTGTGAGAATAGGGATGTCCAAGTTGGATGGTCTCTTGTGGATCTTATCTTGTATGCATACAGTAATCCCAACTGTTGTCACCTGATGAACAATGGTAGTTCATTAGCTTCTGTATACAGACTGTATGTAGGTGATGTGTGGAAGGCTCCTGTTGCTATTCATAGTGCACTATGGTGAGTTGGATCTAACCTTTTGAGGGCGCTCTTTTTTGCCGATGCATAAATGGGTGCTCCACAATCTATTTTTGACCTTACTAGTGTTTTGTAAAGGTTGAGCAGGGTATAACAGTCTGCTCCCCCAAGATACTGATGTTAAGACTTTAAGGATATTGAGTCATCTCATACATTTTATTCATAATTGCTTTATATGCTCTACGAAGGTTAACTTGTTGTCCAAAGTGAGTCCAAGAAATTTTACGTTTTGCTTAACCGGTATTCTGTGACCTTCTATTGTTAGTTCAGGGTCGGGATGTAAGTTTCTTTTCCTACAGAAATGGTTGCAGGTTATTTTTTGCTGTGAAATTCTAAATCCATTTTTCTGGGCCTAACTACTGATTTTGCTAATTGTGCATTGTAGTTACCTTTCTATTGTTACCATATTCTGTGCTTGATACAATATACTGAAGTCATCTACATATAGTGCATGCGACACCGTGGGTGGCAGTTGTTTTGTGATGCCATTTATTTTTGACGAATAATATGGCACTCAGGACAGACCCGTGGGAAATCCTTCTTCTTGTTTATGTTTTTGACATGGTGTTCTGACCTGAAAAGTTCTATTTTTCATAAAGTTTTGGATGAATAGACGTAAATGTCCTTTGAGGCCTGTATCATGGATGTCTTGTAGTATACGGTATTTCCATGCTGTGTCATAGGCCTCTTCTTTATCAAAAAATATGGTAACATTGTTTTCAACTTATAAATGTATCTCTTATGTCTGTTTCTATTCTTACAAGGTGATCTAAGGTGGATCTATTATGTCTAAATCCGCATTGCATACTGTTGAACCAGTTGGTTGTGTCTAAATACCAGACTAATCTTTTGTTGATTATCTTCTCCAAAACTTTGCTTAGGCAGCTAGTGAGCACTATTGGTCGATAGTTGGGTTGTTCTGATCTTTATTGGGATTTTAGAAAGCTAATACTATTGCATGATGCCGCACTTGAGGATATTGCTCTTCTTGGAAAATGTGATTATAAAGTTTAAGGTTTTCTACTTTTTTTTGCTTCAGATGTTTAAGCATATCATAATGTATGTTGTCTGGCTCAACTGCACTTGGTTTTGTTTTTGATAATGCTTCATGTAGTTCATGCAATATAATTGGTTGATTATAGGATTCAATCTTCTTGGTGCAAAAATTAATTCTGCTTTTTTTCAGTTTTCTCTTTATAGGTCAAAAATTCTGCACACTATGATTTCTTTGACGATACTTTGGAAAATATTTCTCCTAATATATTAGATGTCTCTGAAGATTCAGTGATGTCCATTCAGTGTAATACTAAGGATGGTTGGTTTTTGTATTTCCCGTTTATTTTCAGTATTTTATTCCATATTGTCTGTGTATTTGTTCTATTTATTGAGGAAGTAAACTGGATCCAGGAATTTTTTCTGGATTGTTTCTGGGTATACCTAGCTAGCACTTGTGCTTGTTTATATTTTAGGAGATTATCCGTTGTAGGACCATCTCCGGAACTTATTCTATTCTTTGTTTTGTTGTTATGCAGTCTCCATTCCACCAGAACTTTAGATGTAGCAGAAAACAAGTTGAAGTTCTGGATATTGTTTGCTCAGCTGCCTGTATTAAGGTATCTGTGATGTGTTTCAGAGCTTCATCGACCGATTTTTCTTGAATAAGCTATGGATTAAATATTGCTAGTTCTCTAAATTTTTCCCAGTTGCCCTTTTCTATTTTCCAGCAGGGTGATCTGCTGGGATGGCAGGGAGGGTTTTTGGTCAGTGTAGTGATTACTGGGTAGTGGTCACTACTATATGGATTTTCTAAATGAATTTTGTTAAAGCTATTGGTACTGCAAATATCGCCTAAATGATGATGATAGCAACTATCGGGAATTGTAATTGAACAGCTTTATAGCCACATGTTTTCCATGATGAATATCAGATATTTTACTGGTTTTCTGTCTAATTTTAATATGGTGCCTGACAAACAAAGGCAGTTGTTCTCAGTGTACACGACACGGTTGAACCTTGTTTGAGTGACTATTAGTGTGAGTTATTTGCCACATACTTTAAGACATCTATATCTAGAACATTTAGGAGTACTAAATATATTTGATCTAATACAGGGTTAATAAAAGTTATTTAATGTCACTATATTTATGATATTGAGAATATAAATAACAATATGTTCTCAGTGTGCACCATGCGGTCAAGCTCTGATTGGTCGGACCTTGTCTGAGTGACCATTAGTGTGAGTTACTTGCTGCGTACTTCAAAACATCTATATCCAGAACATTTTAGGGGTACTAAATATATTTGATTTAACACAGGATTAATAAAAGTCAGGTAATGTTACTATATCATGATATTGAAAATACAGTAAACCCCCGCTATTTGCGGGGGTTACGTTCCTGAGAAATGGCGCGAATACCAAAAACGCGAATACTGAGTTATGGCTCCCATAGTAATAAAGGGGTTCCGTTCCAAAGTACGAAATATATAAGAAAAACTAGTCTAAAATTTTGTTTATGTATGTATGTATTATATGTACCTTCATAATATGACTATGTACATAGACAGTACATAGTGAAATGCAAGCATATGGCATCGAAATGAAAATAAGAAACAATTTAATATTAAATGTAATATGTATTAGAAATTTCAAACAAATCTTTCAAACCAGCGCCTTTGCTAGCTAAAAAAACTTATCCCGCCAGAGCTATCACCAGTTTCGCTAAAGCGTTGATAAAGGAGTTTTGCCTTTTCACGAATGATGAGTGAATTTAACGGAATTTTATTTTGAGTTCGGTTTTCTATCCACAGATTTAGAGCTTTTCCATTTTTTCTAATTTAACATCATGAGTTACAGAGCAAATTTTTGAAGCAATTAGCACGTTTTCACGGACACTACGGAGGATTTTTTTCTTCCAATTTCTTGATTGATCGTACCGTTGACTCATCGATTTTATAATGTTTTGCCACTGAGGAGACACTTTCACCATTAGAAATTTTGTCTAATAATTCAATTTTATTCGATAATGTCATCACCTTTGATCCTTTCAAATTTCCCTTGTTATTCGTAGCCATATTTTTTTACGGGTTAGAAAAAACTTGTCCACAATAAAGTCACTTTCTTCCGTTAACACATTCGAAAAAGTCTGTTTTACACTGCAAAATGGTAGATTTATCACTTTTGTAAGCATATCAATTTATTCAATTTATAAGCATATAAATTAAAAGCAAATGACGAAACCTTCCATGACAAGTGCATAACACATACTGAACAAGGATTAGCGAGAAACATCCAGGCTCGCGATTTTGTCACCCCTCTCCCCCCACTCACTGAGCGCTGTTTTGACCGGGAAAGATAATTTTAGCCACAACCATGTTTTTTTTTTGGCGGAAAATGTTCACGGCGCTTTAAAATTCACATTTTTTCAGGTTTCATTTTATATTAAATCAGCGACTGCAAATACGCGAAAACAGATACCACGAATAGCAGGAGTTTACTGTATATATAATAATATGCACAGTGCTGTCCTCCCAATGGCCTCCCAGAATGAATAATAAATGAAGCACAACATCCAGGTATTTTGGTATTTAGGGTTGAGACTTCCCTCCCCCCCATCTGGCAAGCTCTGGGTCAACAAATATAAAACAGAATGTGAACTAAACATTGTACTCCTGCAGCTAAGCAATCAGTAGCTGCCCTTCAAAACTCTTCATCCAGGAAACAATATGGAACCGATAAACCGAAACAATCTCAATAATCCGGACCTGGCTGCAAAATGGAAAAATCCAAGTACACCTCTGAAAAAGGCTATAAATAACAAGTACCCAATACTTATAGAGAATAATGAAGACTTGGACAGTACTCTAACAACATCCACAGCGAAGAGAAAGGGCAAGTAACCCACAGCTCCCAGATAAGAGAGGAAAACCAGCTCCAAAAGCGAGAACAACGACCAAAAGGAGCAGACCATCTCCCAACAAGAAAAAGCACAGGAAAAACAACAAGAAAACCCACTGGACCCCAGAATGCCTGAAGGCACTGCACTGGAGCAATCACTTATTCTAAGGATTACCCTAGAAAACCTATTTTTAAAGAACAACATAATAGGATTACAACTGCACTCCAGTGGGAAATAGTGGGATTATGGATGAAAATGGAGACAATCCTAGTCCAGACTAACTTGGAAAAAGAGGTTGCTTCAAGTCTATCAAAACAGTAGGGCAAATGAAATGCTATAGCACATCCCTACTTACTGCCAAGCGCTGAGGACCAACGTAAACAAGACAAATGAAAGCAAGTCAAACCAGACCACAACAGATAAGAGAAAAACCCTCATACCAAAACAGCACCTAGTTGTACTAAAGCCAGCCTCTACAGAAACACACAAGACCAGTGAAGAAGTAAAACAAACAATAGTAGAAAAGCTGAAGGGTGACTTAAAGCATACTAAGATTAGATGTATTCGGGAAAAAAAAAAAAAAAAAAAAAAAAGAAACGTAGGGATGTTAATTGAGACTGAAACTGTGGAGGAATAAAAGGTATAATTAGCAACCCCAAAATTTCAATGCTGGGACTCCTAGCAGAGCCTCCTAGACGAAAAGGGCCAAGAATCATTGTATTTGATGTAGACGAAGAGACACCCCCAGAAGAGCTAACAGAAATATACTGCAAAAACTTGAAACAGACACTCAGGAAGGAAGAATCAGGGCAACACGTTATGCCCAAACATAAAACTAAATCCAGAAACGGAAATGCTATAAGTTGGATCATAGAGCTCTCAGCAGCAGCCTGGAAATCTTTAAGCAAACAATCAAGAATTTATTTTAACTTGGGCAACCACTGTTTTCATGAGCATGTGGCTGTTCCCAAATGCTAAAGATGCTGACACTTTGGTCACACGACCTACACCTGTAAGCAAACACAGCCTACCTGTGGCCATTGCATATACACCAGATATGAATTCGCATTCTGCCCCAGGAAAGCAGAACCCCCAATTTGTGTGAATTGTAAAGAAACGAAGCTACCATTTGATCGCTCACTATGGGATAATAAGTGTCTCCAATCTACATAAAGGCTAAGAGTGCACAACAAAACAGAACTGACTATGGGAAATAACAGGTATCACTATAATCAAACAAAGATTAAATTCGCACAGCACAGCACAGCACAGCACAATGCTCAAAGATCTAAGGGTGTTGCGGCAAAAATGGCTAAAAAGCCACGGAAGAAAATTATGATATACTAATGCTACAGGAGCTTTACACCTACAACAAGGAAGTAAAAGGCTACCCCCCTACATTACAAGATCGCACAAGTCGATGGAGACAACCCATGGGCTGCTATCGCTGTCCAGAATCCTGACCTCACGGTAACCAAGATCTCGGACCTATGTACAAACTGGGCCGTATGTGCCCATATAGCCTCACCGCTAGGGGAATTTTATGCTACCTCTATATATGCCCATCTGGGAGAAGATATATGCAAAATATCCAACTACAAATGCGGAATGCCAAACTCATAGTAGGAATGGATGCCAACTGCAGATCCCCTGCTTGGCATAGTGAAAGACTAGACTAGGGGTGCAAGAAATATTTCAATCCAGACCAACACCAACAAAAAGTAACGCAGCTAATAACTGAAGCAGCAAACATGACCATCAGGAAGAAGAAGCCCATTCCCAAAGCAGACCACTGGTGGTCACCACAACTCCAGGCAATAAGACAGCGAGGGAATAATGCCCAAAAATGGTTCCAAAGGGTGTGCAGATCTTGGCCCCAAGCAGAGGTTGACATACTCAGACAGCAATAGGGGGAGGTCAGGAACCAATATACAGCTCAAATTAAAATAAGAAAGAGATGCTCCTGGGAAGACCTTGTACCGACAGAGGGAAATGCAGACCCCTGGGGAGTGGTGTATAAAGTCACCACCAGTAAACACCCCAGGAGAGAAGTCATTGCTGCCACCTTAACACCTCAAAGGACATACACCAGATCCTGGCACTCTTCCATTAACAACATATTGGACCATATCTTCCTACCTTCAATAATGCCACACATGCAGGAACAGAGAACTCTCTGCGAGGAGAATGATATATACTCCACCCAGACAGTGGAGCCCCCCTTTCGAGATAAACAAACTCATAGCTGCAGCAAAAATGCAAAACAGGAAAACTCCGGGCGAAGATCAAATAGAGCCGGAAATACTAAAAAAGGCAGTGTAAATGATTCAAGATACTATATTAAACTTAGCAAATCAATGCCTCATGGAGGGTTTCTTTCCAACTTCGTGGAAGACAGCCCAAGTCAGATATCCGGAAAAACCCCACTAAACCCCAGGATATGCCAGGCTCATACAGGGCTATCGCTGTGCTGGTGATGCTGAGCAAGCTCTTTGAGCGACTCATCTACCACAGAATTGAAAACCGATACCAGAATGCTCAACTGATGTCAAGAAACCAATTCGGTTTCAGGAGGGGATCACTGATGCAGCCAGAAACTGTAATAGGAAATATTTTCTCCTCATCTCAATTGACTTCGCTGGAGCCTTTAACTCCCTCTGGTGGCCCAGTGTTCTGGCCAGGCTCCAGCGGGATCAAATCGCATCAAATCTATTTCGCTGCCTGAAATCTTACCTGGAAAACCGAAGAATCACAGTCAGCACTCCCTTTACCTCTGTATCCAGACTGGTTTACAGGAGCTGCCCCCAGGGATCCGTTCTGGGGCCACTCCTGTGGAACCTGATGCTTGATAAGTTTTTAAATCTGGATATTCCAAATGTCACTACACAGGCATATGCTGATGATCTGATTATGATGCTTCAAGCTGACAGCAGGACTGAACTGGAGGCCATAGGCAATCATGCCACACCCATGCTACAGGACTGGGCTAAGAGGAATCTTCTAACGATCTCAACCGAAAAAACAAACTCAATACTCTTCAGGGGTGCTCTTGACCCTGGTAGACCTCCATTAATCAAAATAAATGGAGAGACCATTAAACTCAAACAGGAACTAAAATATTTAGGAATAATACTAGACCAAAACTTGAACTTCACATCTCATCTCTGAACCAAAACAAGGAGGCTCTCGGCCCTGATAACCAAAATCACCAGGAGGTACTGGGGACTAAGGAAGAGGGACTCTCCCTTCTATACAAAGCTCTCTTCATCCCTATCCAGGCCTATGGTGCAGGTGCCTGGTATCAGAACACCTGCAGTCAATCCACACTATTGACAACAACTAGAGCCTGCTGCATGGTGAGCAGCCATATGCTCCAGGTCTTGGCAGGCTTCCTTCCCCTGGACCTGGAGATTGTGCACGGTGGGCTGCTGCACCAACATTTGAAAGGAAGAACCACAAGTTATCTAGACTACACAACAGATCCACAGAAAAGCAAATCTTCAGAAAACAAGAGGTTAATGGAACATCTGCAATCTATCTGGAAAAATAGATGGAATCTTACCACAAAAGGGCAAGTCACCAAATAATTTATACCCTGTGTCAGCAAGGTATATCCTATCTCCCCATCCTGGTTTTCCCCTGGCCTGCACACCTTTCATTGTCTTTGCCCGTGAACTCTTTGAAAGACAAAGATCCCTGCCACATCATCACTAACCTATGAAAACACAGAAGTGACTACTGGAAATGACTGCAAAACTCTGAACTAGTGACCACCTGAAGTAGATACAACACATGAACGTGACGAACTGGACCTGACTTTTGGACTTGGACCTCCACCGGACTAACGCAAAGATGAAGACTGCAACTTGGACTCGGACTTCCACTGGACTAACACAAAGGTGAAGACTGCATCTTATGATGCCATACAACATCCTGGCTGGACACTGTCTAGCCTGCTTTTTACTCCTCCTGCTACCCCTCTGGTGGGGCATGCTCCACTGTTTCAACAGGGGTCATCTTCCCTATTGACCCCTAACTTCCAATTTCCAACCCCCAGTCTTCTGCCTCCCCTCCCATCTCTTTCCCCTTACACAGCACCTGCCCTGTACATCCAAATTTAAAATACCGAAATTCATGCCTGACCTATTAGGAAATCTTATCACTTCCAGTGCATATCCCTTATAGCCCCTCTAAACAGTGTATATACCATCCCAACTGTGCCCTAAAGAAAAGATTTTTTTTTTTTTTATGTCCTAGCCACTGAAATCTCAGGAAAGTATGTGGCAGCACCTACCAGAGAGCAAACTTTAAGGGAACACCTGGCTGGCCTCTCCTTGGCGGAGTATGTAAATGTTAAGTCCCATCAGGGGCCCGGCGGCTAAGAAGGGGCACAACATATTACACAACACATGACCCACACACTTTTAAACCTATGGCCTTGACAGCGTACGCTCCTCAATACAAAGAACACATGCAGAGATGGGATAAATCTCTAGTGCCATTAGACCTGAAAGTACTCTGTACTTGCCACTTTAATTCTGGTAGGAGTGAAGGGGTGCATATGGTTAGGTCTACTGCTGAGGTTGTATGACTAGGAAAGTGAAAATAAGCATGTTTACCATTGTTGAGTAGAGAAAGATTATGGTGATCTATTATTCTTTCTATTATTCATCCTCGTCTGTTGATGTCAGTGTTTCCCCACAGATGGCTATATTCATTCAGGTCTTCCATTATACAGTACGGTGAATGGAGTTAGGATAATTGGTCCATTTCTCCAAATGGTATATCTGGTGCTGGTGGAAGGTACACTGAACAGATTGTTACCGGAAATCTTAGTGTTATTCTTATAGCTATCACTTCTGAATTGCTGTTTAAAGGAATGTGTTCAGTTGAAATGTGGTTATGGACCAAGATGGCCACTCCTCCATGTGTTAGCATTAGTAGAGGCATTTGATGCAAGAAAGCAAGCTTATGCAGCATCAGCCAAAAAAAAAAAAAAAAAACCCACTTCCACTTCACCCCTCTGTTCGTTCAAAATACCTGTCCAGCTGAGCCTTAAACTTATTTAGGCTATCAACCTCCACCACAAGGGATGGCAGTCTGTTCCACCAACCAACCACCCGCTGGCTAAAGGCAAATTTCCGCACGTCTATCCTACATCTGTCTTTCCTCAATTTGAATTTATGCCCTCTCAGGTGATTTTTCTGAGCTAGAGGAAGAATCCCATCAGCATTGAGCATGCTTAAACCATTCAAGGCTTTATACACCTCTATCAGATCACCTCGCTGGTGCCTAGTCTCCAGACACTGTAATTTGCAAAACTTAAGCCTTTCTTCGTAAGAGCACCCCTTTGTTCCATTCACTAATCTTGTTGCCCTTCTCTGTACTCGTTCCAGCAACTCTACATCCTTCTTGAAATGAGGCCTCCAGACCTGTATACAGTACTCTAGGTGTGGCCTGACCATTGCCTTGTACAGTGTTGGCCCATCTCTTATTCTGTCTTTCCTATACATTGCATAATTTTTACTGAAAAGGTGTCTTGTTGTCTAAGGTATGTCTCTTGAAGACAAAAGCATATTGGCACATGGAGTGTTATTAGATACTGGACATCGTCGTCATTGGCTCTTAGTTCTCTACAGTTCCACTGGATGAACTGATCCATTATTTGGTTTTCCTAGGGCTTTTGGGTTGCTTCTGAAATGGAGCACCCTTATACTTTGTCTTATCTTTTTTAGGGTAGTTTGGCTGGTCCATGTCCATATCTTCTTCTGTGAAAATTTCTAGTAGTGGTTCTTCAGATGTCTTTATTTTTTCTATGTCCATCTGTTTGGTTGCTTTGGTGTTTGTAGGTTTAGGTGGTCTTTGTTGTGGTGCTGATTTGTGGATATCTGTTCTGCGTGAATAGAAATCGTGGTATTCACTGTTTTCTTCCGTTTTTGTGCCTTCAATTCAATAAGTGATTCTTTTGGCATCATGGAAATTTCGGTTTGAACTTCTACTGATTTATATTGGATTACTGCTTGTGCAAATGTTGGCTTGTTTGTAGGCCATGGCTGTATTATTCTCCTTGCTTCTTGGTATGTTGTTTTGTGTTCTGTTTTGTATTTCTGAATTAGTTTCTCTTGTTTCCATTTTTCGCATATTTTTTGAGTAGGCTGTGTTCCCCTTTACAGTTTGTACATTTCAAGATGTTGGCAAAGCAAACTGTAGTCTGGTGTTCTTTAGAATCACATTTTGCACAGATTGCTGACTTTCTGCATGCCATTTGCAAATGTCCAAATTTCTGCTTTGACTGATGTTAGCCTGCTTTGACTGATGTTGGAGGTTTCAGAGTATCAAAGGTTATTATAAGGGTTCTTGTTGGAATTATATTTCCATCCCTTTGGATATTAATTCTCTTCACTCTTTATCTTCTCAATTCTTCTCTGAGCTCTTCCTCTGACACATTTAATTGGTCCCATTCGGAGATCTATGGAAGAATTCAGCATGTTGTGTGGTGTTACAACTACTGGTATTCTTCCAAAAATTGTTTGCAAGAGAGGTGCCACTTAGCGACCAAGCGGTTACTGTGTAAGTTAGATTAGTAAAGGTGAGAATAACAGAAAAAATAAGAAAGGCAAGTTTCCTTTCTGTATCTTCACTTACTGATTGTAGGACAAAGGACTGTTTCACAAAAATAAAAGGAAGTAAATGATGAAAATTAAAGAAACTGGTATATTTTTCAGAACGCTCTATAAATTGCTGGGAATCGCTTAGTCATTAATAAATTCCTTGGCACCTGGGGCCATCTCTGACAGGGAATGCCAGAACGGACTAAACTATAAGTACCAACTTTGAAGTAAAAGGAATTGTAGAGTGAATAATTAGGGCAGCTGGGATAAGCAGAGGTTGAATCAACTGATAACTTGGATTCTGTCAGAAAAGTAAGTAGGGATTGGCAGACTAAGTGGAAATGGACAACATTCAGATTGGAATTGAGACCACATATATTTTTGAAATGAATGACAAAGTTTTTGGAAGGTTTAGATCTTTTATCTGCTAAGATTTTTGTATTAGTTCGACTAGCCATGGCATATTTAGTGCCAAAAAAAAAAGGTGTGAGAACAAGGAGAGGGCGCTAACTCTGTTTAAAAATTACAGCTGTGAGTTACAGGCTCCGAAAAAGCGATAAGTGTTTGCCTTTTTATTTACATAATTGTTATTTTATATTGTACTTAATACGTAGTTTTATAGTTACGCTGATTATTTTTATTTTAATTTAGATAAAAAGGTTTTGTGGATTGCTACTTAATATACGTAAAACTGTTATTTCGTTCGAATCTTGCAGCCATTGTTTTTGTATATAGTGGTAGGGAATTCAAATTTTTAATTGAGGTAGCAAGGTAGCTCTAACGCATAATTATATAGAGTAATACGCTTCACTGTTTCTATTAGATAGCGTAGTATTGACATTTAATTAATTTAATTTATTGATCTTATTAATTTAAAATAGCATGCCCCAAACTAGAGCAGCAAAGCAATGGGCACAAAGTGGCAGGAGTGCTGTGACTTGGGGGGAGAACTGAGGGGGGCGATTCTCCAACGCATCACAGCCTAAAAAAATGTGCAACTTGTGAAATGTTTGCCGAACTCTCTGGAACGGAACATGATATTGCCATGGGGGATGTCTTTGTGTGTGCGCAATGTAAGGATGGTAAGGAAATCAGGCAACAACACAGCGTTCTTATGGCCTATATGAGAGTTTGAAGGACAGGGTGGATGCCCTCGAAAGATCTAAATTGAGGGGCCCATCAAGTTCTCAGCTGCCCACATCAACGCCAGAGCTTGCACTTGGTCATCACGCAACACAACAGCAACCCCCCAAGGCAGAATCCGCTGATCCCACAGGAACTAGTAGTTGTTGGTCACTCTATTGTCAGGGAAATGGGGAACATGCTTTGTAAAAAGGATAGGTGGAACAGGACGAGGGTATGTCTGCCAGGGGGAAAGGTTGATGACGTAGAAGTGATATCATCTTTTAAGGGCACAAAAGGTGATATAGTTGTACACGTTGGCACTAATGATATTAAGAATAGGAGACCGGCAGAATTATTTAACAAGTACAGGTCACTGTTGAAAAAAAGCAGAGAATTAGAGTTCAATTTGAAAGTGTCTGCAATTCTGCCCAGACACGACAGGACGGAGTATATGATGAGAGCCTTGTCGATCAATTCGGCCCTGGAAAGATTGTGCAGGGCTCAAGGAATAGAATTTTTTTCAGCCTGGTCTGTGCTTGTTAACAGGAGAGATTGTTACCTTCTACAGGGATGGGATATATTTAAATAGAAAGGGTGCAAGAATATTTGCTGAGGCTATTGAGGCAGTTTTAGGTGGGTCGGAAAACTGATAGCTTGGGGGGGGATACAAGGACTAATAGTTTAACAGTAGCCGTAGGCAGAGGTGAAGGTGATTCTTCAACTTCTATTAGAATAACTAGCGACCTGGAGCGAGGGGTGTTGGGGGTTTCAGGGATGGATGGTAGCCATCCTGAAATAGGTGGTATACGGGATGTGTTAGGGTAACTAGTAATAGGAATAGGAGCATGTATACCAATGCTAGAAGTATAGTAAATAACTTTGATGAATTTAAAGTGTTGGTCAAGACATCAAAGGTGGATATTGTTGCGATAGCAGAGATGTGGTGTCACACAGATATAAGGAATGCAGAACTGGAATTTGGAAAGTACAGAAAGGATAGAAAGAGAGGAAGTGTTATGCTGTTAATTAAGAAAAACATAAGATCAAAAGAAGTGCACCCAGTTGATATAGATGAACAGTGCACTGTTGAGTCATTTTGGTGTGACATAAGCACTGCGAAAGCAAAAATAAGAGCAGGAGCGTGTTATAGGCCTAATGACTCGAATGAGTACAATGAACAATTGTACAGAGAAACAGAGTGGGCCAGTAAATCAGAATGTCTTATAATGGGGGATTTTAACTTCCCAGATATTGACTGGAACTTGTGGGTTGGTCACTTACACACTAGTCAGACTTTTGTGGATTTATTGGATGATTGTTTTTGCAGCAGCATGTTCGAGAGGCAACCAGAGAGAGTAATACTCTTGATCTGGTTATCAGCAGTGATCATTCATGTATTAAGAATTTGCAGATAAAGAAACCACTAGGTGGAAGTGATCACAGTGTACTGATGTGGGATTTACTTAAAGATTTAATTACCATCAGGGGTAAAGGAAAGGAAAGGGTTTTTGCTTCCATAAAGGTGAGTACAGCTGTATCAGAGAGTTTTTAAATTCTGTACAGTGGGATCAACTGACGATGTTACCAACAGTAAATTCTAAGTGGGAGGCATTCAAGGAATTAATCGTGGATTCTACTAAAAGTTTCAGAAATATGAAAGTTAAGAAATTTTGTTCAAGGTTTAGGCCTAAATGGTTATCAAATGAACTAATGAGACTTGTGGCATAGAAGAAAAATGCATGGGATTCATATAAATTATCAAGCGACTCAGAAGCCTATGGCAGATATAAGCTAGTCCCTAATCAGGTCACAAAGGAGGTTAGGCAGGCGAAGGCCGATTACGAGAAATCCTTGGCAAAAGACACTAAAGAAAAACAGCAAGGATTTCTTTACTTATATAAACTCTAAAAGGAAGGGGGATGAATCTGATTGGTCCACTTGACATCGATGGTTCAACTGTTGATGATCCTGCTCAGATAGCAAACAAACTGAATGAGTATTTTGCATCTACATTCACACATGAGGAATTATTAAGGTTTGAAAATGGTAGAAGGTTATCAAATTGTAGCAGGATACTTAATGATTGTGTAATAACTGAGAGCAAAGTGGAGGAGAAATTGTTGAAGTTAAACAAAAGAAAAGCACCTGGGGTGGATGGGATCTATCCAGTTATATTAAAGGAGGTGGCAAAGCAACTAAGCAAACCCTTAGCCATAATTATGAGAGCTCCTTGGACTCAGGGGAGGTTCCCACGGACTGGAGATGTGCAAATGTATCCCCAATTCACAAAGGGGGATCGAAGGGTGAAACGAGTAATTACAGACCAGTTAGTTTAACTTCTGTTCCGGGTAAAATAATGGAGTCACTGGTTAAAGATGCACTGCAGGATCAGCTAGACAAGACTGCAGCAATAATTCAGACCCAGCATGGGTTTAAGGGAAAGTCTTGTCTGACAAATTTGATAGGATATTATGATGTGGTTACAAAGGAACTGGATGCAAAAAATAATTTTGATATCATATATTTGGATTTCAGGAAAGCTTTTGACACTGTTGCGCATGAAAGACTATTGTACAAATTGAAGCAGAATGGTATTAAGGGTAAGTTGCTACAATGGATAAAAGGATGGTTAAGTGGGAGAAGACAGAGGGTGGTAATCAATGGGTGCTGCTCTCCTTGGACTAATATTATCAGTGGAGTCCCACAGGGTTTGGTGTTGGGTCCACTGTTTTTTTGTATATTTATCAATGATATTGATGAAGGTATATCAGGCTTAATGTCGAAGTTTGTAGATGATACAAAGGTTGGCAGGGTTGTTAATGACAGTAATGGCAGTATGCTACTGCAACAGGATCTAGATAATTTGGGCAGATGGGCTAAGAAGTGGCAACTGAAGTTTAACCTTGACAAATACAAAGTACTGCATATGGGTAGAAGTAACCCCAGAGAAACGTACCAACTGTGTGGTACTACACTTAAGGTGGTCGAAAATGAAAAAGAATTGGGAGTAATTGTGTAGGAAGATATGAAGTTTTCTGAGCAATGCAGATAGGCTGCCAGGGGAGATCATGGGGTTTTGTTAATGATATATATAGGAATTTTGCTAGCAGGGAAAAGGAGGTGATTATCCCTCTGTATAAGGCAATGGTCAGGCCACGCCTTGAGTACTGCGTACAGGTCTGGAGGCCTCATTTTAGGAAGGATGTAGATTTACTTGAGCGTGTACAGAGAAGGGCAACAAGAGTGGTGAGGGGAATGAAGGGATCCTCTTACCAAGAGAGGCTTAAGTTCTGCAAATTGCAGTGGCTGGAGATTAGGCACCTGCACGGTGATCTGATTGAGGTGTATAAGGCCTTGAATGGGTTGAGCACGCTGAATTCTGATGGGATCCTTCCATTTGTTCAGATTACGAACCTAAGGGGGCTTAAATTCAAATTAAGAAAGGACAGATGTAGAATAGATGTGCGGAAATTTGCCTTTAGCCAGCATGTGGTTAATTGCTGGAACAAACATCTCATCTGTCGTCGTGGAAGTTGACAGGTTGAATAAATTTAAGGAGGAACTGGACAGGCATTTGGAGGGAATGGTGTGATTTTTTTTTTTTTTTTGGCTGATGCTGCATAAGCTCATACACTTGCTTTCTTGCATCACATGCCACTACTACTACATGTACAAAGTAACGAAATTTTTGGATGTGGCATATACATGACAAGAATATACCCAGCTCCGTGACATTTCAGATTATTCTTAGACTACTTCCTGTAGTCTTTTAAGAAATTAAAAACAGATTTTACCCTATGCAGGTTGAAGCGCTTAGGTTTTTATGATTCTCCATTTTAATTTATATTTATTTATATTTGCTTGCTTACTGTGCCACCAAAGAACAACTTAGATGTCTGTAGATATCAGCTGATTATGATTGCTTTGAGAAAGGTACTGTTGCAGACGTTGCCTTCTTTAGAAATGCTTAGTCAAAGTTTTGTTTATAAAAATGGCTCTACTGTCGAGACTCAGCATTTCCAAAGCTTCACCAGAAAGGGAAGATATGAAGTGCATTTTTGTTTTTGTTTTTAACCTTGCTGAATATTATCTGACACACAGTACTGCTATAAGGAAATGTTAATATACCAAGCATCATTTAGGACAATTTGTTATATTTCAAACTTTCATGCAATCTTGTCAGTTCCCCAAACAAGAACCACTATACATCAGTTCTTTCTTTCTTCCTTCATAGCAGAATCTGGTAGGATCTCACACAAACTGATAAGGCAAAACATCTATTACTTCATCTGCTACATCTGCAATGATATTGAGAAGTACTGGAAAGTTTCCTAATCACAACTTAAACAAGTTGTTACCTTTAAAGTTTAATTACATTAAGGTATAACTACTAATTCCATTCAGGTATAATGTAACTCGGAGATAATATTCAATACTGAAAAAAAAAAAAAAAAAAAAAAAAAAATATATATATATATATATATATATAGTGTTATAACTGCATTGGGATATAAGTTTAGGGTTATATTTTGTATTGGAATTTTATTTGAAATTGAATAGAAATCATGACCCAGACCAGAGCAACAAAGCAAAAGGCTCAAACTAATGGGAATGCTGTGGCTCAGGGGAGAATTGAAATGCACTGCTTGTTTGATGTTTGCAGAGCAGTCAGGAACGGGACATGTTATTGCCGAGGGGAATGTCTTTCTGTGTGGCGATGTAAGGAGTGTGAGGAAATCAGGTGCCAACTCTGTGTTATGGGCCTATATGAGAGCTTGAAGGACAGGCTGGATGCCCTAGAAGGATTTAAATTGAGGGGCTCATCAAGCTCTCAGCTGCTCACATCAATGCCAGAGCTTGCACTTGAACATCATGCAACACAGCGGCAACCCCCAAGGCAGAATGTGCTGGACCCAAAGGAACTAGTTGTTTTCGGTGACTATTATCAGGGAAACGGGGAACATACTGTGCCAAAAGGATAGGTGGAACAGGACCATTGTATGTCTGTCAGGGGCAAAGGTTGATGACATTGTAGAGCAGATATCATCTTTTAAGGGCACAAAGGGTGATATTGTTGTACACATTGGCATTAATGATATTAAGAGTAGGAGACTGGCGGAATTACTTAAAGTAGAGGTCAATGTTGAAAAAAAGCCGTGAGTTAGGGTTGAAATTGAAAGTGTCTGCAATTCTGCCCAGACACGATAGGAGGAAGTCAATCAATTCGGCCTGGAGAGATTGGGCAAGGCTCAAGAGGGTAGAATTTTTCTCAGCCTGGTCTGTGCTTGTTAACAGGAGGGATTGTTACCTACTACAGGGATGGGATATATTTAAATAGAAAGGGTGCAAGAATATTTGCTGATGCTATCGAGGCAGAGTTAGGTGGGTCGGAAAACTGCTAGCTTGGGGTATTACCCAGCCTAATAGATTAGGCTGGGTAATACCCAGCCACTTGCAGAGGTGAAAGTGATTCTTGCACTGCATATATTGAAATGCAATTGAGCAGCAGCCTTGAAAGCAAGGCAATGGGGATTTCCAGGAGTGCTGGGAGTCATAGTGAAACAAGTAAATACATTGGATACATATAAATTAACAAGTGACACAGAAGCCTATGATATAAGCTGGTCTGTAACCAAGTCACAATGAAGGTTAGGCAGGCAAAGGCAAATTACAAGAAATCTTTGGCAAATGATGTAAAAATAAAACAGCAAAGAGTTCTTATGTAAACTCTAGAAGGAAGGGGATGAATCAGATTGGTCCACTTGATATCGATGGTTCAACTGTTGATGATCCTGCTCAGGCAGTTAACAAACTAAATGAATATTTTGCATCTACATTCACACATGAGGAGTTATTCAGGGAAGGAAATGCCAGAGGTGTATTAAACGCTGGCAGTAAGCTAGATAATCTTAGAATAACTGAGAGTAAAGTGCAGGAGAAATTGTTGAAGATAAACACAAGAAAGGCACCTGGGATGGATGGGATCTATCCAGTTATATTAAAGGAGGAAGCAAAAGAAGTAAGAAAACTCTTAGCCATAATTATGACAGCTTCCTTGGACATGTGGAAGGTACCCATGGACTGGAAATGTGATCCCAATCCGATAAAAGAGGATCAAAGGGAGACATAAGTATTTACAGAACTTTACTTTAACTTCTGTTCCAGGGAAATTATTGGAGGCACTGGTTGAAGAAGTATTGCAGGATCATCTAGACAAGATTTCAGTTATAACTCGGGCACAGCATGGTTTTGTTAAGGGAAAGTCTTGTGTAACCAATTTGATTGGATACTATGATGTAGTCACAAAGGAAGTGGATGCAAAGAATAACTTTGATATCATATACTTGGATCTTAGAAAGGCATTTGATACAGTTGCACATGGAAGACTGCTGCACAAATTGGAGCAGTGTGGCACTGGAGGCAAATTGCTGTTATGGATAAAACGATGGCTGAGTGGGAGAAGACAGAGAGTGGTAATCAAAGGACACTGTTCTTGGTGGACTAATGTTATTAGTGGAGTCCCCCAGGGTTCAGTGTTGGGTCCATTGTTGTTTTCTGTATTCATTAATGATATTGATGATGATAATCAGGCCCAACTCCAAGTTTGCAGACATTAAGAAGGTCAGCAGGGTTGTTAATGGCACTAATGACAGTACTGTTGCAACAGGATCTAGAAAAGTTGAGTAGATGGGCTGAGAGGTGGCAACTGAAGTTTAACATTTACAAGTGTAAAGCACTGCACATGGGAAGCAGTAATCCCAGAGTAACGTGTCAACTGTGTGGTACTACACTGACACTGGTAGAGAGTGAAAAGGACCTGAAGGTAATTGTGCAGGCAGATATGAAGCTTTCTGAGCAGTGCAGTCAGTCTGCAAGAGTAGCTCATGGTGTCTTGTCCATGATATACAGGAAATTTTTATAGCAGGGATAAGGAGGTGATTATTCTTTTTTTTTTTTTTATGTGAACCCCAAACACGAGAGGTATTAGAACCTATAGTACTTAGTACTGTGCTTGGGTTGGAGGTTGAGAAGACGAAAGAAGATATTTGTTGACATTGCACTTGAACTTCTGTAGATTGTAATTTTCAGGAAATACATATGAAGGAAGGTTGTTCATGAAAACGGCAGTTGAACGAATAAATGAGGAAGATGAAAAGTTGGTTCTGTGGGTTTGAAGTTGGACAGTAAATGGATGTTGGCTGGTGGCGGCATGTTCGGACTGTTTTGAAAGAGAGAGCAGGAATTATAGAAGCCAATTCAGAAGAACAGTGCCCATGGAAGTATCTGTAGAAAAGGCATGCAGCAGAAACAGTATGTCTATGTGAAAGCGAGTGGAGAGACTCTGTTAGAGATGAATCATTAATTAACCTAATTGCCCTCTTCTGAATGGAATCAAGAAGCTTGAGAGAGGTTTTGGGGGTACCACCCCCAGTTGTGGGAACAATATTCCATGGCAGGGCGGATTTGCGATTTATACAGAGTGAGCAGCTGTTTGGAAGAAAAGTAACGCCGAGAGCGAAAGAGAAAACCAAGTTTTTTAGATGCAGAGGAAGCAATGTTTGTAATGTGCTTGTGCCAAGAGAGATTAGAAGCCAGAGTAATCCCCAAAAGAGATATATCATTTTGCCTAGAAATCAGAGTGTCACTAAAGAGAAGCATAGGAGCAGAACAATCCTTTTTGTGAGATATAAGACAAGACTGAGTTTTAAAAGGGTTGAAATCAACTAAGTTGTCTTTGTCCCACTGGAGAATTACCTGAAGATCGGCAATTGAGGAATTGGTAGAAGATTTTCGAGTAGTTGAAGCTGATTGAGCAGGACAAGGTTTCTCAAAATGGAAAGTGGAATGCAATGTGCTATCATCGGCAAAACTATGGATAGGATTTCCAGTCAGTGGAAGAAGGTCATTGATATACAAGAGGAAAAGAGTGGGGGGGAAAGAACTGAACCTTGGGGGACACCGGCATTAGTGGAGAAGTTAGAAGACAGAGAGCCATCTACCATCACCCTCAGTGAGCGATCAGAGAGAAAACTGGATCACCAATTACTAAAAACAGTTGGCAAACCATAAGATGGAAGCTTGGTTAGAAGACTTTTATGCCAAACACGATCAAAAGCCTTTGAGATGTCAAGAGCAACTACCTGTGTTTCACCGAACCTTTCCATTGAATTAGTCCATAAATGGATAACATAAGTCAGAATATCACCAGTGGATCGACACTGACGGAATCCATACTGGCGGTTAATTCATTTCTCCATTACTTTAGAAAGAGTAGAAGTAATTGCAATGGGACGATAATTGGATGGGAGGGATTTTTCACCCTTTTTAGGAACTGGCTGGATATGAGCAGAAGGAATAACAACTTTGGAATAAGAAAGTGAAAAAAAGAGGGCAAAGAATAGGAGTAAGTTCAGGAGCACAGGTTTTGAGAACAATTGGAGAAATTCCATCAGGACCTGGAGCTTTCTTAGCATCAAGATTCATCAAAATCCTTCTGATATCCTTTTGACGGAAGACCACAGGAGGCATTGAATGGAGCGTGTTGGGAATGGTGGGAGGTGTTTTACCAAGATCATTAATACATGAGTTGGAAGAAAAATGGGATGATAGCAGGTCAGCTTTATCCTTGGCGGAAGTGACAACAGAACCATCTGGTTTGGACAGAGGTGGGAGCAGAGATGGGCAAAAGTTGCGGCCAATAGCTTTGGCAAGAGATCAGAATGCTCGGCTACCATTAGGGCAAGAAGCAAGTTTTCTACTCTTAGCCTGTTCAAACTCTAGTTTGGACTGATTTATAACTGCTTTACAATTGTTGCGAGCTTTGGTGTAGGCAGAAAATGAAACTGAAGAATTAGAAACAAGCCAATTACGATATGCAACATTCTTCTCTTGAACAGCCTTAGCACATTTATTGAAAAACCAAGGTTTAGATAAAGGACGAGATTTTAAAGTGGAGTGTGGGATAAAGGATTCCATTCCTGCAAGAATAATTTCACTGACATGATCTGAACAAACGTTGACATCACGAGTTTTGAAACAGTAATCCGACCAAGGAAAAGAAGAAAAGAAGTCTCGCAGATCATCCCATTTTGCATTCTTGTAATGCCAAACAACATGAGGTTGGGAATAGCCATGAGATAAAGGTTCCATTGGAGAAGAGACAATCACCAAGTTGTGATCTGAAGTGCCTAAAGGACCTCTCACTTCAACCATGTACTTAGAAGGGTTGTTTGTGAGAAAAAGATCAAGCGTATTGGCTGTGTGATTAGGATTGTCTGGAATTCTTGTAGGTAAATGAACAATCTGTGCTAGGTCATTAGTAATTGCAAAAGCCTCAGCATCCTGACCTGCTGGGTTGGTGTGATTAGAAAACGGAAGCCAGCTGGAGTTGTGAACATTAAAATCACCAAGGAAAATTACCTCACTATTAGGAAAGTTGGACTGGAGAAAGTCAAGTTGCAAAGAGAGGAAGTCAAAGAGCTCCAAGTGATTAGTGGAGTTGGGAGAACGGTAGAGACAACAGATGAATTTGACACAATGAGGTAGAGAGATTTTAAGCCAGAGAAGATAAAAGAGAGGAGATTCCAAATTATCAAGTCTCTGACAGGGAATATCAGAACGGACATATGCACAAGTACCACCTTTGAGGCGAAAGGAATCATACAGCGAATAATTTGGGCATCTGAGATGAGCAGTAGTTGAATCAACCGATAACTGAGTTTCTGTCAGAAAAAGTACATGGGGTTTGGCAGACTGCAAGTGGAAATGGACATCGCTGAGATTAGAATTGAGACCACGTATATTTGTGAAATGAATTAGGAAATGCTTGGGAGGTTTAGATCTTTTCGCAGATAAGCTTGCTTTATTATTTTGACAATTCATGGTGTATTCAATAGTAAGAAAAAGTGGGTGGGACATGCTGTATGAAGTAATGAAATTTTTGGATAGGGTGTACATGTGGTAAGAATATACCCAGATCCTTGACATAACGTGGCCTCGACAATGCTCCCCGCATACACACTACTCGGACTCCCTCCAGTCACTACTGGCAGAGTAGAGGTAGCAAGATTATACACTAGCTGATCCGGAAGCCTCCTAGAGTTACCAATAGGTTTGGTCCGGTGTACTAACTAGCGGCCGGCCTGCGAACACCGTTTTAGAGCTGTACCCTCGAAATGTAAGGAATATTGGATCTCTCCACGACGTTCATCATAACCTCAAAAGTCATCAATAATACTGCATGATGGAAGAGATAGGGAAGGGTTGGCCAGAACTTAGCTCTAGAGACTAAACATGGGTTCCACCACTTCAAGCCTCCAATAAGCAAAGTGGTGGTATTTCACCGGTTGATGAGAGTCATCTACCACCTAGTACTGCCTGGTAACATAGAGGGCCGGCGTTCCTCCATGTGGTGTGGGCGCCACACCTCGACCCCTGCTTACATTGGTTCACACCTGGATGGTCACCCACCATGTACTTGTGCACGGGGAGGTTATACCCAGGATTACTAACAGTCCCACCATCGTGAAGGTGCAAGCAGAGGATTTGGCTGTCACAGACCGTCCGGACTTCGCCGAAATTGGGTCCACTTGACTTGAGTGTCACCTGAATATCAGTTCCATCAGCGTTTTAGACTCCCAGGTCAAGGACCAATTTCCCTCAATCCCCTTGTATTAGGCAATGGTCAGGCCACACCTTGAGTACTGTACAGGTCTGGAGGCCTCATTTTTAGAAGGATGTAGAGCTGTTAGAATGAGTACAGAGAAGGGCAACAAGATTAGTAAATGGAACAAAGGGTTGCTCTTACGAAGAAAGGCTTAAGTTTTGCAAATTACAGTGTCTGGATACTAGGCACCTGCGAGGTGATCTGATTGAGGTGTATGAAGCCTTTAATGGTTTGAGCATGCTCAATGCTGATGGGATTCTTCCTTGTGCTCAGAATAATCGCCTGGGAGGGAATAATTTCAAATTGAGGAAAGACAGTTGTAGAACAGATGTGCAGAAGTTTGTCTTTAGCCAGCGGGTGGTTGACTGCTGGAACAAACTTCCATCTGTCGTTGTAGAAGTTGATAGCTTAAACAGAATCAATGCAGAACTAGACAAACATTTGGAGCGGGTGGATGGGTGAAATGAGATGGGGATTTTTTTTTTTTTTTTGGCTGATGCAATATAAGCTTGCTTTCTTGCATTATGTGTCCTTGCTAATGCTATAATTAAAAAAGCACTGCTATTCTACAATATTTACCTGTATGGAGAGTCTACGTTCTCTTCAAAGAGTCTGGAAACTTGTTAATGAACTTGTCATATTCAGCAATGAAGTACTTCCTTAGTGGAAAAAAGAAACCATAGACAGAATCTTCTCCTCTTTGTTATAGATTCTCCACAATCCAGGCAGTATAACCACCTATGACTATGTTAGAATTACCCAACTGATTCTGTCTAGTTTGGTAATCTAATTCTAAAATGGAAGGGTAACATTTAAACAGAGTTGGTACAACAAATTTATGCATCACATTCTTCACCCTATGTAGGAGTAACGACCTCAATAAACTCATGAGTGCTACACTGGATCGAAAATCTATGACTTAAGTTTCACTGACATAACATATAAAAGAAACGAGAAAATTGCTTTATTCCAGCCAGAAGAGAGTAATATGAATAGCCTTTCTGCACAAGGGGATCACATGCCTTTCACCATCAAACTCTCAGCTGCCCACATCAATGCCAGAGCTTGCACTTGATCATCAAGCAACACAGCGGCAAAATGCGCTGGTCCCACAGGAACTAGTAGTTATTGGTGACTCTATTGTCAGGGAAACGGAGAACATGCTATGTGAAAAGGATAGGTGGAACAGGACCAGGGTATGTCTGCCAGGGGCAAAGGTTGATGACGTTGTAGAGCAGATATCATCTTTTACGGGCACAAAATGTGATATTGTTGTACAAGTTGGCACTAATGATATTAAGAGTTGGAGATCGGCGGAATTACTTAAAAAGTGCAGGTCACTGTTGAAAAAAAGTTGTGAATTAGGGTTGAATTTGAAAGTGTCTGCAATTCTGCCCAGACTTGAGAGGAGGGAGTATATGATGAGAGTCTTGTCGATCAATTCGGTCCTGGAAAGATTCTGCAAGGCTCAATGGATAGAATTTTTTTCAGCCTGGTCTGTACTTGTTAACAGGAGAGATTGCTTCTACAGGGATGGGATACACTTAAATAGAAAGGATGGAACAATATTTGCTGATGCTATCGATATGGGTCGGAAAACTACTAGCTTGGGGGGATACAAGGAATAATAGATTAACAGTATCCACTGGCAGAGGTGAAAGAGATTCTTGCACTGCTTCTATTGGAATGAGCAGCAGCCTGGAAAACAAGATGCAGGGTATTTCAGAGACTACTGGGAATCATTGCAGTACAAGTAAACACATGGTTTGTGTTAGGGTAGCTAAGAATAGGAACAGGTTCAGGTATATTTGCATGCACACCAATGCTAGAAGTTTAGTAAATAAATTTGATGAATTTGAGGTACTGCTCAAAACATCAAAGGCAGATATAGTTGGGATATAAGAGACGTGTTGTCACACAGATATAAGGAATGCAAGACTGGAATTTTGGGGGATACAATGTGTACAGGAAAGATAGGAAGGGAGGAGGGGTTATGCTATTAGTTAAGATAGGAGTATGTTATAGGCATAATGACTCTGATGAGTATAATAAGAAACTGTACAGGGAAATAGAGTGGGCCAGTAAATCAGAGTCTTATAATGGGGGATTTTAATTTCCCAGATACTGACTGGAATTTGTGGGTTGGTCACACATACTAGCAAGGATTTTGTGGATTTATTGGATGATTGTTTTCTACATCAGCATGTTCGGGAGGCAATTAGAGGGAGTAATACTCTTGATCTGATTATCAGTAGTGATTCTTCGTGCATTAAGAATCTGCAGATAAAGGAACCCTAGGTGGCAGTGATCACAGTGTGCTGAAGTGGGATTTACTCAAAGCGGTAACTACTATCAGTGGTAAAGGGAAGAGTGTTTGCTTTCGTAAAGGCGACTACGGTGGTGTGAGACAGTATTTAAATTCTATACAGTGAAACCAACTGATGATGTTACCAACAGCAAATTCAAAATGGGAAGCATTCAAAGAATTTATCTTGGAAGCTACTAGGCTTTACATACCAACTAAGAAATATTGTTCAAGGTTTAGGCCTAAATGGATATTTAGGCCTAAACCTACATATAAATTAATGTGTGACGTGGGAGCCTATGATAGATATAAGCTGGTCTGTAACCAAGTCACAAAGGAGATTAGGCAGGCAAAGGCAGATTATGAGAAATCTTTGGCAAAGGATGCAAAGAAAAACAAGAAAGAGTTCTTTACCTATGTAACTTCTAGAAGCAAAGGGATGAATCAAATTGGTCCATTCGATGTTAATGGTTCAAGTGTTGATGATCCTGGTCAGGTGGCTAACAAACTAAATGAGTATTTTGCATCTACGTTTACCCATGATGAGTTATTCAGGGAGTAGAATGCCAGAGGTGAGTTAAACTCTGGCAGTGAGCTAGATGATTTTTTAACAACTGAGAGGAAAGTGGAGGAGAAATTGTTGAAGATAAACATAAAAAAAGGCACCCGAGGTGGATGGGATCTATCCAGTTATATTAAAGGAGGCAGCAAAGGAAGTAAGCAAACCGTTAGCCGTAATTATGAGAGCTTCTTTGGACTCATGGGATGTACCCATGGACTGGAGATGTGCAAATGTGACCCCAATTCACAAAGGAGGATCAAAGAGTGACACAAGTAATTATAGACCTGTTAGTTTAACTTCTGTTCCAGGAAAATTAATGGAGGATCATCTAGACAAGACTTCAGTTATATCTTGGACACAGTTTGGTTTTGTTAAGGGAAAGTCTTGCCTGACCAATTTGACTGGATACTATGATGTGGTCACAAAGGAACTGGATGCAGGGAATAACTTTGATATCATATATTTGGATCTTAGAAAGGTTTTTGATACTGTTGCACATCGAAGATTGCTGAACAAATTGGAGCAGTGTGGCACTGGAGGCAAACTGCTGCTATGGATAAAGGGATGGTTGAATGGGAGAAGAGAGAATGGTAATCAATGGACACTGCTCATTGTGGACTAATATTATTAGTGGAGTCCCTCAGGTTCAGTGTTGGGTCCATTGTTGTTTTCTGTATTTATAAATGATACTGATGATGGTATATCAAGCTTAATGTCCAAGTTTGCAGACGATACGAGGTTTGCAGGGTTGTTAATGACACTAATGACAGTACGCTGCTGCAACAGGATCTAGAAAAGTTAAGCAGCTGGGCTGAGAAATGGCAAATGAAGTTTAAAATTGACAAATGTAAAGTACTACAAATGGGAAGCAGTAATCCCAGAGTGACGTATCAACTCTGTGGTACTACATTGACAGTGGTAGAGAACAAAAAGTACCAGGGATTAATTGTGCAGGTAGATATGAAGTTTTCTGAGAAGTGCAGACAGTCTGCAAGAGTAGGTCATAGTGTCTTGTCAATGATATACAGGAATTTTTCTAGCAGGGATTAAGAAGTGATTATCCCCTTATATAAGGCAATGGTCAGTACACCTTGAGTACTGTATACAGGTCTGGAGGCCTCATTTCAAGAAGGATGTAGAGCTGTTGAAACGTGTACAGAGAAGGGCAACAAGATTAGTGATTGGAACAATGGGTTGCTCTTACGAAGAAAGGTTTAAATTTTGCAAATTACAGTGTCTGGACACTAGGCACCTGAAAGGTGATCTGATTGAGGTGTATAAAGCGTTGAATGGTTTGAGCATGCTCAATGCTGATGGGATTCTTCGACTTGCTCAGAATAATCACCTGAGAGGGCATAAGTTCAAATTGAGGAAGGACAGTTTCAGGATAGATGTGTGGAAGTTTGCCTTTAGCCAGTGGGTAGTTGGTTGGTGGAACGCACCTGCATCCTTTGTTGTGGAAGTTGATAGCCCAAATAAATTTAAAGCTGAGTTGGACAGGTATTTGGAACGAATGGAGGGGTGTAATTGGAGCATTTTTTTTTTTTTTTTTTTTTTTTTTTTTTAAGGGTGATGATGCATAAGCTTGTTTTATTTGCTGTTCTCTCAAAACTTATTTTGGATCAGGAACTGGATTTGGATACTACACGCACTAGAGTTTGCCTTTCAGTTTTGTATCTCCGAAAATTTATCATATGGCTTTTTCACTACTTTTAACTCCTTCTTTAGATATACTTGTCAGAGGTTAGCACCATTGTACCAGCCTAATTAATCCTGCAATGGTGGAATGCCCAAGTATTACAATCTTTGTAGTGCTGAACCTGACAGGTGGAAACTTTATTTTTAATTTTTGGAAGAAGTTTTTGGCTTTTTGTATCCAGCTTGGGGTATACCAATATTTCATTTTTTATTAATGGATTGAAATACTTATTGTTTATAATTTTTTAGTTTTTAATAATAAAATTATATATTTAAAAATGCCATATTTTTACACCCACTGGTTTTTAAATAAAAAAAATAAAAGGTGTAAAAATATGATACCAATACCAGTCAGTGAGCCCATGCTGCTGTAGATTTGATGATTTTTTTTTCATTAGAAAAGGTCACCGCAACCATATTTTTTGTTTTTCACTGTTGTTGTAAAAAACAAAAATATCGTGACACATATTTCTTAAGAATGCTTCTACATGATTATCCCAACTCACAGGAAGATAAAAATAAAACAAAATTTCTGCTTACATTTTAGGGCAACCACACATTAAGAGTTCACAAAATAGCCAGAAAAGAAGAAACAGCACCATATTTAGTAGTCACAGAGACTTGAAGTCACTCAAAGCAAGTGAACTTATGTATCCTTGAACTGACCACTCAGCTAGAGTGGTATAAAATACATTTTCTGTTTATACTCTGGGATGACTACATGGTCAGAGGAGTTTACAAGGTAGAGAGAATATAAGAAAGAGCACCATATTTAGGATTCACATAGGCTTAAACTAGTCACTCAAAGCTCGTGTACCCTTGTGCCTGACCACTCAACTACGGTGACCTCAAATAATGCAAATAAACTTGTTGCATGTATGACAATATTATCTTCACTGTATGCTAAAATGCTACATCTATTTTTGTATTTCCTCCTACACAGTGAATGTTCTTTTTACAAAAAGTTATTAAGTCGGCTGAAATTAAAAAAAAAAAAAAAAAAACAAATACATGCCTAAAACATAAAGCTATTAGCCTCTTCCATTTTCCATCCATTTAACGTGCAAAATTAAAAATATGCAAATGTGCATGTATAAATACAGTCAAAGCTCCTTAAAGCAACCCTCTTTTTTAACATCTCAGCATGTTACAATAATGTAAGTGATAGGTCCTGGCAGACAATAAATTAATGCTATTTTACATACATTATAATGACCTTTAAAGACAAACTACTTTGCTATAACAAAGCAAAAATTTCCACCATTCTATCTTTTTTTAATTTCAATATGAATATTTCAAAATGAAAAAATAATGAAACCAGTGACTAGGATAGATGTGCGAAAGACAGTTGTAGGACAGGTGTGCGAAAGGCAAACTTTCGCACATCTCTCCCACAACTGTCTTTTTTCCCTCTCAGGCGATTATTCTGAGAAAGAGGGAGAATCCCATCAGCATTGAGCATGCTCAAACCATTCAAGGCTTTATACACCTCAATCAGATCACCTCGCAGGTGCCTAGTCTCCAGACACTGTAATTTGTAAAACTTAAGCCTTTCTTCGTAAGAGCACCCCTTTGTTCCATTCACTAATATTGTCGCCCTTCTCTGTACCCGTTCCAACAGCTCTACATCCTTCTTAAAATGAGGCCTCCAGACCTATATATGTTTGGCATAATGAAATAGCTTCAAACAGAAGTTTGCCATACAATATGTATATAGACTATGTTTATCAAGAAGCTGCTTATGAAGTAGATAGTTTTGGCAATCACTGACAAAATTGATTTTGCAAGTTTAATGGGTTGGATCAGTCGGATCACTATCTGGTTCTTAAAAAGATACTCATGGAATGGCTAATGATGAGGCATACAAAAAATATTCACTTGGATGGAAATCTTTTAAAACTAAGGCTGAATTGTATGTGCATCAGATGCACAATGAGAATTTCAAGTTTTCCAATGGATGGTATCAGAAATTTAAGACTAATCACGGGTTGTCTTTCAGAAAAAGTATAACCAACAACATTAAACTAGGAGTGGGTGGAAGGGGACTCGTTTTAAACATGTATTTTTGACATAAGACTAAAATGACATCTTCAATTCCAATTAAACTGGACTTTGTTTTTTTTTTTTTAAGTTGCTATCAGATAAAATACATTTAAAGGTGAAAAACGTACTAAAGGAAAGAGGGCAAAACAACGATTACCGTTCTCTTAGAAGCAAACATGTCTGACACAGAGAAGCTTCATCTTGAAATTGCTGGGAAAGCTGTGAAAACCCTGATGCTTTAAAGGTTTGAAGACATTGCCAACTATGTATCGAGCAACCAAATAAATTGAAGCAGTATGGCATTAAGGGAAAATTACTGCTCTGGATAAAGGGATGGTTGAGTGGGAGAAAACAGAGCGGTGGACACTGCTCTGTTATCAATGGACACTGCTCTTCTTGGACTAATGCTATTAGTGGAGTCCCACAGGGTTCAGAGCTAGATCCATTGTTTTCTGTATTTGTTAATGATATTGATGAGGGTATATTAGACTTAATGTCTAAGTAAGCATTTGATACAAAGGTTGGGAAGATGCCTATTGACAATAATGAAGGTATGCTGGTGCAACGAGATCTAGAAAACCCCAGAGTAATGTACCAACTCTGTGGTATTACACTCAGGTCAGTGGAAAATGAAAAAGACCTGGGAATAGTTGTACAGTCAGAAATGAAGTTCTTTCAGCAATGCAGAGAGACTGCCAATCCAGTTCATGGAGTTTTGTCAATGATATACAGGAATTTTGCTAGCAGGGATAAGATGATTATCCCATTGTATAAGGCAAGGGTCAGGATACATGTTGAGTACTGCATACAGGTCTGGAGGCCTCATTTTAGGAAGGATGTAGAGCTGCTGGAATAGGTAGAGAGAAGAGCAATGAGACTGGTGAGGGATGACAAAGGGATGCTCTTATCAAGATAAGTTTCATTTCTTAATATGCTGCAATTTGCAGAAATGAAGCCTTTAGGCACCTGTGAGGTGATCTGACTGAGGTGTTTAAGGCTTTGAATGGCTTGGGCAAACTCACTGCTAATGGAATTCTTCCTCTTGTTCAGACTATGCACATGAGGGGGCATAAATTCAAACTGAGGAAGGTTGTTGCAGAATAGATGTGTGGAAGTTTGCCTTCAGCTAATGAGTGGTTGATTCATGGAACAGTTTCCATCCACTGTTAATGAAATGGACAGCTCAAATAAATTCAAGGAAGAACTAAATAAACTCCAGAGGGGAAGATTGTGATTTTTTTTTTTTTTCTGATGCTGTATAAGCTTGCTTTCTTGTATCATTTGCCACTAATTATACTAATACTAAAATCCAAAGAAATTAGGTTGAAATTGTTCCCTACAACCAAGGTCATGAGTAACTCTGCCAAAACAGCAGAGTTTTGATGAAGGTATATCGGACTTAATGCCTGAGCTTGCAGATCATACAAAGATTGACAGAGTGGTTAATGACAGTAATTAAGTTATGCTACTGCAACAAGGTCTAGAAAAATTAGGCAGATGAGCTGAGAAATGGCAATGAAGTTTAATATTGATAAATAGATACTGCATATGGATAGCAATAATCCCAGAGTAACGTATCAACTGTGTGATACTATTCAGGGTAATGGAAAAGGGCCTGAGGGAAATGTACAGTTAGATAGGAAGTTCTCTGAGCAGTAGAGACAAACTGCCAGGACAGCTCATGGTATTTTGTCAATGATATACAGTAGGCCTGGGCAATTTTTTTTTTAAGAGGGCCACATTGAGACATTGGAGTGCTTGTGGGCTGCAGTCATTGTGGATGCAGGATCTATCTGACAGTGATGAGAAAGTCACCTTGTAGTTGGCCTCAAGAAGATTTACCAAGATTTTTTGAAGCAACACAATCAAGAAATACAAGAAACATAAATAAATTAACAACTTTATTTTAATGGGATTTATGAAGCTGTTTACAATAATTAATCATCTTATTCCAGTTGGGTATTAAATTTTGAAGTAGCAACTCTCAGAACACAATGAAGGTTGGTGTCCGTCAGGGATGCTCGGTGTTTGTTTTTATTAATGTTCATTATAGAGATTGTTTGTTCACACTTATAAGTGGAACTTAAAATTGACATTTTTCTGGCCAAATTTTTCAGGTAACAAAACTTGTTTGGGTCAAGAATGTTATAAAATTCTCTAATATCATTCTGGTTATGAAGTTCCAATATGCTGCAGTCACATTTTAAATCAATGAGCTCAAGCTGAACTTTAGCTAGTGTATTATCAATGCCTGAAGAGAATGGATCCCGCACAATTGATAAATATGATTCAAATTTTTCGAAAGTCGATGAATCTGGTCTCAAATTCTTCAATTAAGTTTTTGATTGCGTTGTATAACCAACAAATTTTATTTCTGAAATATTTCTTAGAGATGCCATTGTAGAAAAATGGACCAGGTTCTTAGAATTCAATTGGCAAGAAAACAAGCACAGTTTAAGAAGGAAAGAATTCAAATTGATTATTATATTGTGTGCCAATTTATTTTCCCTTTGTAGCTCTTTGTTCAATATATTGAGGTGTGTAACAATATCCACTGTGAAAGCAAAATCGCAGATCCAACCTTCATTTCTGAGCTCGGTGAAATTGCAGTTATTTTTCATTTAGAAAAATATAATTTCATCTTTCAGCTCCCATAATCTATGAAGTACTGTTTCCTAAACTTAACCACCATACGTGACTATGATAAGGTACATCAGTATGCTCACACTAAAGGTCTTTAAGTAAGTACATTAATTGACATGTAGGTTAGCACAAATGTATCATTTTAACATAGCTACCTACCAAAGTAGTTAAATTAATTAAATTGGCATAATTTTGATTATATCACATATTGTGACTGCCTTCATAACGAGTTGCCATGGTACTGTGCTACCTAAATAAATAACACTTCACCAGTGGAGAAGACTATTGTTATTTATTCTCAGAGGATATCATCACCCAGATGGCACCATTTCAAAGCTTTTTGGCTTCTCTTCGGTGGGTGGGCAGGTACCCTGGTGTTGCAAAAGTGACAACCCAGTTAGTTATGAAGTATAATTTCATAATATGAGCGATGCCTGATGGTGTGTAGTGATATACACTATAAAGTATTTAGGGGCAAAGGCCTCATGCTATGAGGTAGAATGACTAACATGTAGGTTAGTGCAAATGCATCATTTTGGTCATTTTGGTTATATCTCATGTTGTGACTGCCTTCATAACGAGTTGCCATGGTATTGTACTACCTCAAATAAATAACACTTCAGTGAAGAAGATTATTTTTATTTATTCTCGGCAGATACCACCACCGAGATGGCACCGTTTCAAAGCTTGTTGGATTCTCTTCGGTGGGTGGGCAGGTACTGTTGGTGTTGCAATAGACCTGCCCACCCACCCACCAAAGAGAAACCAAGCTTTGAAATGGTGCCATCTGGGTGGTGGTATCCGCTGAGAATGACAACTCGTCATTCTCAGCGGATACCATGGCAACTCGTTATGAAGGCAGTCACAATATGAGATATAACCAAAACGATGCCAATTTAATTATTTAATTTAATTTAACTACATTGGTAGATAGCTATGTTAAAATGATGCATTTGCACTAACTTACACGTAAGTCATTCTACCTCGTATCATGTGGCCTTTGGTCCTAAATACTTTATAGTCCTAAATAATTTGGTCCTAAATACTTTATACTGTCGGTGATTTAATCCCTTGGATAGAATAAAATTTACAATTTTTATGATAGGCATGGTTATATGCTCCACACTGAGTACAGTTTTGCATAAAACTTTCTGATGAATAATACAATGAACTGGTATTATTTTCTGTTTTGGATCAGTCTCATTAATTTTGTCTTGAATCAATTTCAATAATCTGTTATTTTTATTAGTCAAATACGGTGCACCATCCGTTGTTACTTTAATAATTTTATTCCACGGTAAATTTAACCACTTAAGACAATTTTCTACTTCAAAAATATTTGATCCAGTTGTGCAGTCTTGCATTGATTCTGTGGATAACAACTCTTCGATAATTCCAAAATCGGTGTTACAAGTGTGAATGAAAATTAGCAACTGTGCCTTTTATGTCGGTAATTTCATTGAGAGCCAGGAAATACTATTCCTATGGATTACAGTTCTGCTGATAATTGCTCTACCAAGTTATCAGCGATATTTTCGACACGTCGAGCTGTATTATGCTGAGACAAACTTATCTTTTGGAATTTAGACTTCATAACTGGACATAACATTGTACTAGATTCTAACATGCATTCCTTAATGAACTCTCTACCTGAAAATGGTTTCATGCTTTTGCATTTTTACTGGCAATGATATAGCTTACTTTTGTCACAGCTTCCTGTTCATCATTTTGTCGAATAAAAACACTTTGCTGTAGAGATAATTTCCTAATGAGTTGATCAAACATTGCTTTTCTTGCATCATCAGTTAAGTTTCTCAATGCATAGGGTGTTTAGACATGTAGTGTCTCTTAATGTGAAAACTGAAACATTTTCATTGCAAATTAGACACACACTATTTTTAATGCTTGTGAGAAAATATTTAGTTTTCCACTCCTCATTAAATGTACGACACTCATCCTTGATTTTTCATTTTTTTATTCATTTTATGAAATATACAGGGATAACAAAATTAAAACAAAGAGATACAAAGTATGCTCAAATTATAGGCTAATAAGATAAGCTTGTCACAAGTTCAAAAGATACATCCAAATCAAAATATCACAAAATAACTTAAAACATCAATTCAATCCAGAAAACACCATAACTGTTAGCAATTAACGACTAATCCAACTAGGTGGTAATCCAATCATCTAATCACTGTCAACTTCACCACACTGATTTTTATATAAACTTTGTAAATCCAAACATGAGAAAACTGTTACTGTAAAGAGGTCCATACTATGACTGTCTGACTCGAACCAGAGGTAGAAAGTATGGATTCATTTCCCTATTGGTCCACATGCCTGCGACTACTCAGAAAGTTTTTCAAAATAGTATTTCTTGGAAGCTCCATCATAGCATTGTGAAGATAGTATTGTTTATAATCTACTGCTGTTGATAGTATTCATTATCTTGATAAAGTTATTAGTGAATTGACGGCACAAGATGGGCAGCACAAAAAAAAAAAAAAAAAAACAGACTCAGGCCGTATGACACCTGCAGTTTGCCCAGGCCTGATATACAGGAATTTTTCTAGAGGGGTAAGGAGGTGATTATCCCATTGCATATGGCAATAGTTAGGCCACATCTTAGGTACTGTATACAGGACTAGTTCTCATTTTAGGAACAACGCAGGACTCCTGGAACTGATACAGAGAGGGGCAATGAGATAAGTGAGAGGAAACAAAGGGATGCTCTTACTGAGAAAGGGTTCAGCTCTGCAATTTTCAGTGTCTAGAGACCAGGTGCCTACGAGGTGATCTGATTGAGGTGTTTAAGGCTTTGAATGGACTGAGCAAACTCAATGCTGATGGGATTCTTCCTCCTGTTCAGACTACATACATAACCAGGCATAAATTGAAACTGAGGAAGGATGGTTGCAGAACACGTGTGCAAAAGTTTGCCTTTGGACAGCGGGTGGTTGATTGCAAGAACAAATTTTCATCCATTGTTGTGGAAGTGGATAGTTTGAATAAACTGAAGGAAGAACTAAATAAACAGTTGAAGGGGATAGACAAGTGAAATGAGAAGTTATTTTTTGGTTGATGGTGTATAAACTTGCTTTCTTGCATCATTTGTCACTGCTAATACTAATACTATAACACAATGCTCAATTCAAGCTGCAACTTCAGTCCTGCACAGAGGTCTAAAGGACTTATTCTGGGAAAAGCTAGAACCTGGTGGAATGGGTGAAAAAAAGGGCAACAAAGTTAGTGAAGGGAATGAAAGAATGGTATCAGAAGTACAGGCTTCAGTACTAGATATTGCAGCATCTGGAGACAAGGCACTTACACACTGATCTGTTTGATGTGTTTAAGGCTCAAGTAAGCACAAGTAAGATGGATCAAGTAAGCTCAATGCTGATGACATTCTTCCTCTTGCCTAGACTACATACATGAGGGGACCTATATTCAAATTCAGGATGAATGACAGATATATAAAGGTTTGTCTTCAGTCAGCAGGCGGTTGATTGTTGAAACAAACTTTCATCATTTGCTCTGGATGTGGGCAGTCTGAATTAGCATTAGTAGGGCATATGATGCAAGAAATCAAGCCTATATAGCATCAGCGAAAAAAAAAAAAAAAAAACATTTCCACCCTTCCCATTTCATCAGTCCACTCCAAATGTTTGTCTAGTTCTGCCTTAAACTTAAAATTGTTGACCTCCACTACAACAGAGGAAGTTTATTCCAACTAACAACACCCGCTGGCTAAAGGCAAATTTCCGCACATCTATTCTACAACTATCTTTCCTAAATTTGAATTTGTGCCCCCTCAGGTAAGTAATCTGAGTAAGAGGAAGAATCCCATTATCACTGCGCCTGCTCAATCCACTCAAGGCATTATCACCTCAATTAGATCACAACGCAGGTGCCTAGTCTCCAGAATCTGCAATCTGCAGAATTTAAACCAGGGTTGGTAACATCAACCCTTTGTTCCACTCACCAATCTTGTTGCCCTTCTCTATATTTGTTCCAGCATCTTTCCTAAAATGAGGCCTCCAGACCTGTATACAGTACTCAAGGTTGGCCTGACCATCTTATTCACGGGGACAATCATTGCATTATTCCTGCTAGCAAAATTCCTCACTATATATATAACTGACAAGACACCATGAGTTACTATTCCAGCCTTTTTGCACTGCTCAGAAAACTTAATATCTGACTGCACAATTACCCCTAGGTCTGTTTCATTCTCCACAACCCTGAGTTTAGTACCACTATCCAGTTGATAGGTTACTCTGCAGTTAGTGTTACCCATATGCAGTACTTTACATTTGTCTATGTTAAACTTCAGTTGATGCCTCTCAGTTCATCTGCTCAACTTTTCCAGATCCTGTTGCAGTAGCATACTATCATTATTGTCATTAACAACCCTGCCAACCTTCGTATCGTCTGCAAACTTATATATTAACCCTGATATACCTTCATGATATCATTGATAAATATAAAAAACAACAATGGGCCCAACACCAAACCCTGTGGGACTTCACTAATAACATTAGTCCATGAAGAACAGTGTCCATTGATAAACACACTCTGTCTTCTCCCACTCAACCATCCTTTTATCCATTGTACCAACTTGCCCTTAATGCAATACTGCTCCAATCTGTAAAGTAGTCTTCCATGTGTAACAGTATCAAAAGCTTTCCTAAAGTCCAAGTATATGATATCAAAATTAATCTTTGCATCCAATTCCTTTGTGATCACATCATAATATCCAATCAAATTTGTCAGACAAGACTTTCCCTTAACATTCTGAATTATTACTGCTGTCTTGTTGAGAGTATCCTGCAATGCATCTTTAACCAATGACTCTATTATTTTCTCTGGAACAGAAGTTAGACTACCAGGTCTGTAATTACCCATATCACCCTTTGATTTCCCCTTTGTGAATTGGGAACACATTTGCACATCTCCACTCAAAGGGGACCTCTCTTGAGTCCCAGGAAGCTTTCATAATTATGGCTAATGGTTTGCTTACTCACTTTGCTGCACCCTTTAATATAACTGGATAGATCCCATTCACCCCAGTTGCATTCCTTATGTTTAACTTCAACAATTTCTCCTCGGCTTTGTTCTTAGTTATTACAAAATCACTTAGCTCTGTTAGAGTTTGATAAACATCTGGCCCTCACTTACGTGAATAGTTCCTCACGTGAGAATGTAGATGCAAAATACTTATTTAGTTTGGCAGCTATCTGAGAATGATCATCTACAGTCAAACCACTGATATCAAGTGCACCAATCTGATTCATCCCTTTCCTTTTAGAGTTTACATAGGTAAAGAACTCTTTTCTGTTTTTCTTTGCATCCTTTGCAAAAGATTTCTCGTAATCTGCCTTTGCCTGCCTAACCTCCTTTGTGACTTGATTATAGACTAGCTTATATCTGCCATAGGCTCCTGTGTTCACTGATAATTTATATGCATCCTATGCATTTTTCTTCTCTGCCACGAGCCACATAAATTCATCTGATTTCTATTTAGGCCTAAACCTTGAAAAGTATTTCTTAGTTGGATTGAAAAGCCTAGTATCCTCCAAGATTAAGTCCCTGAAGGCATCCCATTTAGAATTCACCATTGGCAACATCATCAGTTGATCCCACTGTATAGAACTGAAAAACTCCCAGACACCACTGTAGTCACCTCTATGAAAGCAAACCCTTCCCCTTACCCCTAATGGTAGTTAACATCTTTAAATAAATTCCACATCAGTACACTGTGATACTGCCACCTAGGGATTCCTTTATCTGCAGATTCTTAATGATGAAGAATCACTGCTGATAATCTGATCAAGAGTATTACTCCCTCTGGTTGCCTCTCGAATGTGTTGCTGTAGAAAACAGTCATCCAATAAATTCATAAAAATCTTGCTAGTGTGTGAGTGACCAATCCACAAGTTCCAGTCAACATCTGGAAAGTTAAAATCTGCCGTTATAAGACAATCTGGTTTACTGGCCCACTCTTTTTTTCTGCACAATTGCTCATTATACTTATCAGATTCATTAGGCCTATAACACACATATACTCTCGTTTTCCCTTTCTCAGTGCTTATGCCACACCATACCACACCACACTGACTCAACATTGCACTGTCCACTAATGTCAATTGGATGCAGTCCCTTAGATTTCATGTGTTTCCAAACTAACAGCATGACTCCCCTCCCTTCTTGTCCTGTCTATCCTTTCTGTACATACTGTACTCCTCAAATTCCAATTCTGCACAGCTTATATTTGTGTGGCACCATGTCTCTGATATCCCAACAATATCCACTTTTGATGTCATGACCAGCACTTCAAATTCATCAAATTTATTTACTATACTCCTAGTAGTGGTGCACATGCAAGTATACGTCCACCTATTCTTACTCTTAGTTACCCTAACACAACCCATGTATTTACTTGTTCTATGACGACTCCCAGCAGCCCTTGAAATCACTAGTACCTTGCTTTTCAGGCTGCTGCTCAATCCAATAGAAGCAGAGCAAGAATCACTTTTGCTTCTGCCTGCGGCTACCATTAATCTTTTAGTCTGTGAATCTCCCCAATATAGCAGTTTTCCAACCCACCTAACACTGCCTCGATAGCATCAGCAAATATTCTTGTACCCTTTCTATTTAAGTGTATCCCATCCCTGTAGAAACAATCTCTCCTGTTAACAAGCACAGACCACGCTGAGAAAATTCTACCTCATGAGCCTTGCACAATCCCTACAGGGCCAAATTGATTGACAAGGTTCTCATTATATACTCCCTCCTATCATGTCTGTGCAGAATTGCAGACACTTTCAAATTTATCCCCAACTTGCAACTTTTTTTTCAACATTGACCTGTACTTGAGTAAATCTGCAGATCTCTTACTCTTAATGTCATTAGTTCCAACGTGTACAACAACATCACCTTTTGTGCCTTAAAAGATGATATCTGCTCTACAACATCATCAACTTTAGCTTCTAGCAAAAATACAATGGTTCTATTCCACTTATCCTTTTTGCACAATATACAGTATTTCCCATCTCCTTGACAATAACTAGCTCCTGTGGGACCACCACATTTTGCCCTGATGGTTGCCACTGTGTTGACTGATGATCAAGTGCAAGCTCTGGCATTGATGTGGGCAGCTGAGAGCCTGATGGATCCACCAATTCAAGTCCTTCAAGGGCTAAACCCTATCCTTTAAGCTCTCATAAAGTCCCATAACAATGCTGAGTTGGCACCTAACTTCTTCTTCACACTGATTACATGAGACACACAAAAACATCTCCCTTGGCAACATCATGTCCCATTCCAGAAAGATCTGCAAACATTTCACAAGTTGCACATTTCTTTAGCCTGTGATGCGTTGGAGAATTGCCCCCTTCGGTTCTCCAACCAAGCCACATCACTCCCACTACTTTGTGCACGTTGCTTTACTGTCTAGTCTGGGGTATGATTTCCATTTAAATACGATTTAATTAATTAACAATGAAAATTAATATGGTTAATAAATTTAATTGATTAATTTACTACAGGGTCCAGTCACATTATTATGACCACCTACCTAGTATCCAGAATATGTGCCTTTTGCAGCATGCACTTGCAGCCAGCTGCCATGGGAGGGACTCAACTCAACCTTCACAACGAGATAGCTGATATTGCACTACTTCTAATAAATAACGCTTCTCTAGTAAAGAAGACTACTGTTATTTATTTTCAGTAGATACCACCACCACTCAGACGATCGTTTCGAAGCTAGTTGGCTTTATCATCAGTGGGCGAGCAGGTACCCCTCATCATCGGTGGCCACCGATGATGAAGCCAGTTAGTTTTGAAACGATCAATCTGGGTGGTGGTATCCACTGAAAATAAATAACAGTAGTCTTCTCTACTAGAGAAGCATTATTTATTCAAAGTAGTGCAATACCAGCCATCTTGTTGTGAAGGCACACACAATATGAGATACAATTAAAACGATGCTTTTACACTAAATACAGCATTCAAATTTATGGGTAAACTATGGTGTATCTACACCGATACTATATAGTAAATATCTAAATACAGTACCTGATCAATTCAACTGCAACATCAGCGAGGTTATATAAGAACTTTCTGCACCCATTATGCAAAAGTTTGATCTAATGCCTTCTCTTTGTATTCACATATGTGAAAAACTCCATTTCCATGCCTTTTGCTCTCTCTCAGTCAGATTTCTCTTAATCTGCTTTTCCAGCCTAGCCTTTTCTGTGGTACTACAGATCAATTTGTAGATATTATAGGCTTCCGTATCTTTTCCATGCTATCCTCTTCTGCTCTGTTAAACTGGCTAGCTCATTATTCATTCATCTTGGCATCCACCTTGTGCTATTTTTTTAATGGTTTATTTGCATTCTTGGCTTTTGTGGTCCTAGCTTTAAAGGCATACTCCAGTTGGTAGATGCCAAACTAACACCTTAAGCTGTCATAATCACCTTTCTTTAATTCTTAAGGAATTAAAACCCATTCCTTTGCCTTTGACATTGGAATTTTTTTTTTATTTTTCTGATTTTTAAAGGTAAAGGAAAGGAAAAATTTCTTTGATTTTAACAAAATTTGGGATGGTTAACTGATCTTCCTAATAATCTTTCTAATTAATTTAAAATACTAATATTTCTTAACTAACCTAAAATACTAATTTTTCTTAACTAACCTAAAATACTAATTTTTCTTAACTAATCAGTCCACTGGGAGTCAAATTGTCAAATGCATATAGAAGAACTTGGTGAAGATAACAGGCACTTTACACATAAGTGCCTAAAACTGTAAAAAAATATATACAAATAGAATGCAAAATACAATATGAAAACAGACTAGAAAATTAGACTTCGCAAATCTAATGGCACTGTTGGGAACCACTATCCTAACTGATGAATTTTATAAGGGTGCGTGAAACTAAGATTATTTCTTGAAACGAAAAGAGGCCTCTGGATAACTATGTTATTGTTGCCTGCCTATGCTTGATATTAACATCTTAACTCATTGCTACTTTTAGTCTGATGAGAGTGGGATACGTTGTGCATTTCTTCTGCACTCTCCAGTCATTATTTGAAGTTGGTTGAATTATTGTACCTCATAGTGGTAATGTGTGGGGGGGGGGGAGAATATTGGACCTTTGTTTGCTTGGGTCAACAGTGCTGTTTCATTTCAGTTTATGTGCACCTGTAAATAGGTAGCATTTGCTACCTATATGCTATTGAATTCTGGCTGCTGAAGTGAGCAAACAATAAACAACATCTCCCCCATCAGTTAAGGACTATACAGCTTGATAAACAGCTTAAACTACAGCGTTTACCAGACATCATTGCCTGGGAACGATTGATCACTACAATAAATATGATGACTGGTGTGATATCATCACCATGCTTCTGCCATCTATGTGAGTGGCACATTCCGCTATCTGCCTTGAGAGGCACAAAATCCATGAGGATGAAAGCCAACAGACTGAAGATGGCCAATAGATTTATACCAGCCAGAGTGGTGCAGTCAATTCACAGTAGATCCTAATATAGCAGACAAACTGTGGTTGGCTTACTCAGGCTACTGTTACCTAGCAGTTGTGTGAGTTTTTGTCAACAATTTTGTGTATGGAATTGTGTGTGTGCTCATTTGAATTATTACAAAGTTTTTACAGATCTCTCCTTTGTACTCAATAAACGTGGTTTCTGTGGTCGCACTGCACGTATACATGCTCTATATGCCTTGCAATGCTCACAATTAGTCTTCAGCATGTATTCCCATGCTGAAGACTAATTTTGTATAAAATTGGACTGCTAGAAGCTGAGATATAGTGATTTAAAACATAAATGCAAATATGCGCATGAGTTGCACCATGGCTGCACTGTAGAGGTACTGATACGTCATGATGTACTCGTGCGTTGTTGCTATGTCATTCTTGATTGCATCATTTCCTGTTACATTTTTGTTGCGATTTTTGTCAATTCACGGACAAAAGTTACTCTCATGTGTAAACTATCTGGGTTCGCCTAAAGAAGTTTCACTTCAAAATGAAGTGCTTTGTCCAAGTTTAAAACAGTAAGTGGAGTACATATTCTTAATAGGAGCCATGAAATCTGACAGATAAGCCCAGTTCTCCAAAATGAACTTTGGTGACTGTCAATTTCTTATAGTAGAGCACTTCCATATTGAGGCATTGTTTACAAAGAAACCAATTAGCAATACACGCCTACTAAACAGAAAAAAAAGGGATGGCTGGGTTCTATAATCAAAGCTTCTCGTGTGCATGTATATTATTAATAACGTATTAGAAGATGAAATACACAAGGCATAATTCCTTATGGGTTTAGGTAATTAACTTTATAATATCGGTGTAGATACACCATAGTTTACCCATAAATTTGAATGCTGTATGTAGTGTAAAAGGCATCGTTTTAAATGTATCTCATATTGTGGGTGCCTTCACAACAAGATAACTGGTATTGCACTACTTCAAATAAATAACACTTTTCTGGTAGAGAAGACTACTGTTATTTATTTTCAGAGGATACCAGCACCCAGACAATGATCGTTTTGAAGCTAGTGGGTCATCATCATCATCATCATCAGTGGGCGGGCAGGTACCCTGGTAATGCAACGTGCCATCACAGTTGTGAAGTTATTTCCACAATATGAGAGATGCCAAATGGTGTTGGAAATAATGTATTAGAAGACGAAATGCACAAGGCATAATTCCTTATGGGTTTCGTTGTGAAGGCACCCAACAATATGAAATACAATTAAAACGATGCCTTTTTACACTACATACAGCATTCAAATCTATGGTGTATCTACACGAAATATTATATAGTCAATTACCTAAACCCATAAGGAATTATGGCTTGTGCATTTCGTCTTCTAATACATTATTGTTTATCACCATTTGGCATCTCTCATATTGTGGAAATAACTTCACAATTGTGATGGCATGTTGCAATACCACGGTACCTGCCCGTCCACTGATTATGAAGCCCACTAACTTCGAAACGATCATCGTCTGGGTCGTGGTATCCTCTGAAAATAAATAACAGTAGTCTTCTCTACCAGAAAAGTGTTATTTATTTGAAGTAGTGCAATACCAGTTATCTTGTTGTGAAGGCACCCACAATATGAGATACAATGAAAACTATGCCTTTTACACTATTTACAGCATTCAAATTTATGGGTAAACTATGGTGTATCTACACTGATATTATATAATTATTAATAACAGCAATGGCACATCATCTATTCTTAGGGTTCTTTTTTTTTCTTTTTTTTTTTTTTTTTTTTGGTAGTTGTTGGCACATCGGCTTCTGTGGCCATAATGCACCTCCCAAGGTTTTTGCAGTACTTTGATCCAAGCCAGAGGTTCTGTGACCTACAAAAGGGGGTGCTGCATACCTGCATTCCCTTATGAAGATGGTCAAGAAAGCAAATAGCAAATTCCACTTTCTTCATAGTTTACTCAGTAGTGTAATAAAAATTTCCCAATGTAAATTTGTAAAAGAGAGAACAGAAATAATTAAATTAAAAAGAAGCAATGGTTCTAATGCAAACTGTTCTAAATGCATTACTATAATAGATGCGAAAGATGATTATATTAAAAAGGGGGGGGGGAGTAGACTTATATTATGATAAATTTTCAAGGCAAAAAACTGAACACAATTTATATGCTGTGATATATGATAATATAGATAACTGGAGTTTTCAGTTTAATTTTTTAAAGATTTGTGGAGAACCTTCGTTATGATTGTGCAGCACTGTTTCAATGAAATACTGCTGTAATTGATGTTTAACAACATAGAGAAATACAGTTCAAGGTTTAGGCCTAAACGTATGTCAGATGAATTGATGAGATTCGTGGCAGAGAAGAGAAATGCATGGGATGCATATAAATTATCAGCCGACACAGAAGCCTATGGCAGATATAAGCTAGTCCGTAATCAAGTCACAAAGGAGGTTAGGCAGTCAAAGGCAGATTATAAGAAATCTTTTGCAAAGGATGCAAAGAAAAATAGCAGACTTCTTTACTTATATAAACTCTAAAAGGAAAGGGATGAATCAGATTGGTCGACTAAACAAATGGTTTGACTATCGATGATCATGCTCAGGTAGCTGATAAATGAGTATTTTGCATCTACATTCACACAAGAGGAGTTATTCAAGGAGGAGAAGGACAGGTGTTTTTCAAATTCTAACAGGGAGTTAAGTGATTTTGTAATAACTGAGAGCAAGTTAAAGTGGAGGACAAATTGTTTAAGTTAAACATAAGGAAGGCACCTGGGGTTGATGGGATCTATCCAGTTGTATTAAAGAAGGCAGCAATGGAAGTACGCAAACAGTAATGGCCATTTTCTTTTGTTACTAAATATAACGTTAAGATTATTTTATATTGTGTAAAATCAAAGTTTCTGTTCGTACAATCCAAAGATGTTACATCTATATAAAAGGTGTTTACAGAGAGAGAGAGAGAGAGAGAGAGAGAGAGAGAGAGAGAGAGAGAGAGAGAGAGAGAGAGAGAGAGAGAGAGAGAAAAAAGCTCCAGTTTTAATTATATATATTTATCGAAATGTATATGACATGCCTCATGCAACACGTCATAGTCTTGGGGAAATGGTTTTCCTAGTGGTACTGAGCAAGATGGCGGCATACAAAACAGAGCAGATTTTCTTAACGAGTGGATTTTATCAAACTGCTAGTGTTTTTAAAGTCCAGCATAAAAGTTGAGTGCAGGAAAGCTCTAAACAAGTGTAAAATGCCCACATTTTTCATATTAATTTACAGATATTTCCCATGCATTTCCCTCCCCTCCCCCTTTGCTGTGCCCCTTCTTGCTAAAGAGTTGTTTTGACCGTTTCAGCAGAAAATATAAATGCCAATCGTACATGAGTAACCGCTATCAGTTTCTTGTCAAATATAGAATGGTAAAATTCGACTTAGTTGCTTTCTCAGTTATAAATTCCCTTTGCCATTATTTTCCTAACTGAAGATAACAGTCGCTACGTAGAAGTAAGTTCACAAGTCCACGAAAATACGAGCTTCGCTCTCCCTGACAAATACTGGTCAGTGTGTCTGATGTTGACCGCGTGAGAAAAGTGTCCCACCCTAGTTCAAGCTCGGTGTGAGGCGAAAGTTCATGCGATAAGGAGCATATACCCTGGTGGACGATGAGCGAAAGGTTGTTGTTTTGTGGTGGCTTTTGGTAGAAGCAGTCGGTTAGTTAGTCTGTATGAGAGAGAGTGAAAAAATACAGTAGTTTTTGGAAACGGGAATTACGTTACAGAATGACTGTACAGAGAGAAGCTTGAAGAACAGCGCAAGAAGATACAGAATGAGCGAGCGAAGATAGCAGAACCCGAAGGAAGGCTGCGAAAGCACGGAATCCCCTCACCGAGTTCCGCCCCCCGTAGAATGAGTCATCCGTATTTAGGTAAGTCATCCCACAGCTATACATAAACCTTACTCCTCAATAATATAATTAATTATGTTAGCATTGATAAATTGTAAAATGTCCTAATACCGCTATCTTAAATAGCACATCATTTAGATGGTCGTCTATCACAATTAACGATAGATAAAATAGTGCACAATAAGTTAAAACACATCTTATGCGCGATAGTTTAGTATTGACACCCATCACGTTTGTATAACTATGTCACATGCCAGTTCTTGCCTGAGATGAAGTATCCACACGAAGAACACCTATGTGAAGAGCCCATTAATTTCCAAAATATCAATAGTGCTAAGAACTCTTAAATACTTCCATAAAAATCAATTTATATTATTGTAACCAAATGATTTAGGATTTGCTTGTCACTGCCACTAGGGCGGTAGTTATTAAATATGTACCATTTCTGTAATAGATTGCATTAAACTATGTTTTGTTTTAAACATATGCCTCAAGCCTATTCTCCATTCACACGAATGAGTAAGTAAAGAATTATATATAGAACTTTTATTGCGGGTACTCGAATTTCTGCCTAGAATTGGAAAGAGTTTGGGTATTGACACAACGCCCTGGTCAAAGCTGCAGTTTTCCTATTCCCTGCCGTTGAATAGGGTTACCGAGGGCCGAGACCATTGTCCTAATATGAAAAACCACTAGACAATCACATGAGTATACTGGGGTTATCATTGAACAAATGATTAAGGAAGGAAAACGTCCCGCCATACAGATGTGTTGTCCAGAGAAGTCCGAACGAAAATAATAATAATAAATAGTAAGAAGTATATATAACCCCCCCCCCCCAGTATAACACTTGTGCCAATTGTGTCCAGGATTAAATATTTTGCGGGATGAAAAACTGTCTACACAGAAGAAGAAGTCACAAAGAGAAAGAATCTAAAGGGATTACTGATAAGTAGTAAGATTGTTGATTTCGTGCACTAAGAGAATAGGTAGGAGGCATTACTCCTTTGCAACAACACAGGACATCTACACTAATTAATAAATTATTGCTATTTTTATAATTAGATTTAATAAACAAATGACTACATGCTATAACACACTCTTGTTTTAAATAAGTGATTACTAACATCATAATTTTGTTTCAGCAACAGGTAAGTCACATTATTTTGGAAGACAGGGGCCCAAAATTAGCAATTAAATTTCCCAATTCCTAGTAAATTTAATTAAAAAAAAAAAAAAAAAAAAAAAAATGGAGGATCAGATTCCTCAAACAACAGGAACATCATCCCCCCTACCTCAAACACAACAGCCACCACCCACCCCAGAACCAGACAGACCGCATTCAGCAAATATCGCAGGTTTTTTAAGTCTTGTGCCATTATTCTTTGGCAAAAATGATGAAGGCCCTTCAGTCCAATTGTTTTTCGAAACTTTGGAGAGTGTTGGAGAATTAGCACTCTGGGGACACAGAGAACTGTTGGCAGTCTCGAAATCTAAACTTCGCTCTTCGGCAGCAGACTTTTTAGCCCAATCTTTTGAATTACGCGGGGAAAAGAATTACAACATATTTAAGAATGCTTTTTTAGCTCAGTTCGAAAAAACGGAACCAATTATCACTTCCCTTCAGCAGTTCGCCAGTGCTGTGCAAGAACCTTCGGAAACCATTGCGAGTTATAGCGTGCGCGTGAGGAATTTGGCAAGGGCAGCTTTCAAAATTCAGGGAGAGACACCTGAAGTATTAAACATTTTAGACCAGGCAATGCTGGCCCAATTCCTTAGGGGCATAACGGGAAAAATTAGAAAAATGGTGCTCACACACAATCCTTTAACTTTTTCACAGGCAATTGAGATTTCGAAGAGAGAGGAAATTAATGACCAACTTACTCACACAAAAACTCTCCCTGTACATGTTATTAATAGTCCTGTAAGGGCCGAGAATGAACGGGAGCGACAGGAAAACAATCCCAAACACATTCTTGAACCCATTCAAGATCAAATACGCGACTTACAACAATCGTTAAGTTCATTATCAATAAATCACGCAACAATCAACAATTTAGAGACACAGATAGCCGCCCTGAGTCAGCAGATGCAAACTATGAAGGTGGGCAAATTTTCCCCTCCCCACGGTCAAGCAGCATTAGGCGCTACCTACCTCCACTCAGACAGCGCAGTAGATCCGCTAACCGACGCTAACGTGACCTTCAGACCAGAGGTCGTTGACCGCCCGGAAAGACGCATAATCTTGCCATACTACGGCCGGCAGCAGGCAGCCAGAAATATGGTAAACAATCGCGAACGAAGGGAAAGACGCATTTTTGACGACCGTCCGAGCTTCCATCAACCCACTCAACTTTTCCGCAGTCGCCCGTGCACAAATTACGAAACGGACATGTACACTGCATCCCCAAAAATTAGGACGCCCTATGCTAATAATCAATATTGTAATTTTAATGAAAATCGAGATCAAGCTGCCAATAGAATGTATTATGCTGATCATAATAGGAGTAATATAGACTCTTATTCTAGGATAAGGAGAGGAACATATAGGAATGAGCATATTCAGGGGCAAATTCGGCCAAAAACATTTCAGGGCAGACAAAATAATTATACAAATACTGGAAGCTACAGGCGAGATAGAGATAGAAATTTATGACTAAAAAGGGGTTCTAAACTTAATAAGAAGGATTCGCGATGTAATAAAACCCTTTTGCCAACCCCTAACTTTAGTAAAGTTAGTAAGCCAGAAGTCAGAGACATCAGAACACAACATGGCATTTACATTCTGGAGGATAATACTAAACTACCTGTGGTATTGGGTTCTGTACAAAACATTAAAACTAGATTTCTTTTAGACACAGGTGCTGGCGTTTCTTTAATGAGTGCAGATTTATTTAATAAAATTAAAAATGATACATCGTTAGATTTCAGACCTCCAGAATTAACTGTAACCGGAGTTTCAGGAAATATTGTGCCTATACACACTACAGTAACTGTCAATATTAAATTAGGTAATGCAACTTTTAGGGAGAAAGTTTTGGTAACTTCAAAAAATTTTAGTGGCAAATATAACATCATCCTCGGCTTGAACATATTAAGGAAGTTTTCATTCAGCCTAGACTTAGGTAAAGGGATCATACGATCAGTTCCATTAGGGATTTGCCTGAGGGAAGAGGATATTCGGCAACAATTGGTGAATTCCACACCCACAGTTGCTAAGCTTACATGTAAACATGTGCTCCCAGCAAGCACAGAACAGGTGGTAACAGTATCTTGTGACCAGCTTGCTGCTCCTCCCAAACAACTAGTATTAGCAGGGCCAAATTCAAACTTAAGCCGGGATGATTTAGCAGTGAAATATTCGGTAGACCAGGTAGACGAAAGTGGGAAAATATCTGTGCTCGTCGCCAATTTAACAGCGGAACCGCTGCATCTTCCAAAAGGCATGGGTATTGCGTGTCTGGAGAACCTGAATCCTCAATCAATTAACCCTAAGAGCCAGGAAAGAGGCAAAAGGGAAGTTTCTCCAGTGACCATAGAGGACTTTAAGCTTGATCACCTGACTGCCGATCAAAGACACCAATTATCAGACCTGTTACGCAAATACTGGGATGTGTTTGCCAAATCACCAGCCCAACTAGGCAACTCAAAAGTTATCCAACACAGAATTAAATTGACAGACAACATTCCTGTTAGACAGAATGCTTATAGAACCCCCTTTTTACTAAAGGATGAGATTCGCAACCAGGTCCAAGAACTTCTAGATTCAAACATTATTGAACCCAGCTGCTCTCCGTATGCCGCGCCCATCGTCCTGGTGAAGAAGCGAGGTGGGGGATACAGGTTATGTATTGATTTTAGGAAACTTAACGCCAAGACGATCTCCGACGCATACCCGATCCCTTCCATGAGTGAGATACTTGAACTTCTGGGAGGCGCGCGCTACTTCAGCTCTTTGGACCTCGAAGCCGGATTCCACCAGATTGAAGTGCACCCCGCGGACCGCCACAAGACAGCTTTTACTACAGGGGAATCGCTGCTACAATACCGGCGCATGCCTTTTGGGTTAAAAAACGCGCCATCTAGTTTTGTGAGAGCAATGGGGCTTGTCTTGGATAATTTACAACGAGATTCCATTTTCGCTTACTTAGATGACATAATCATAGTGTCGAAATCTTGGTCCTCACACCTTTCGAAGCTTGAGAAAGTTTTCCAGCGCCTGAGAAAGTACGATCTGAAGCTGAAACCAAAGAAGTGTGAGTTCCTAAAAGAGCAAATAAAATACTTAGGTCATCTCATTGATAAGGACGGTGTCCGTCCCGATCCAGCGAACGTGAAGGCCGTTCGAGAGTGTCGAGAGCCAAGAACAATGAAGCAAGTGCGATCGTTTCTTGGGATGACAGGATTTTATAGAAAGTTTGTCCCAGAGTACGCAGAGATAGTCAGGCCGCTAACCCAACTTACAAAAAAGAACACCCCCTTTTTATGGAACAGTGCCGCCCAAGAGGCATTCGACAAGCTGAAGGTCGCTTTGACCACACCACCCCTATTGATTTACCCTGACTTTTCTAAACCATTTTTTGTGTCCTCTGACGCATCTAATTATGCAATCTCGGCTGTGCTAGAGCAACAAGTTGACGAAAATCAAAGACAGCCAATCGCTTACGCCTCCAGACTACTAAAGAAAGCAGAGACTATGTATAGTACCACAGAAAAGGAAGCTTTGGCAATAGTCTTTGCGGTATCACAGTTCAGACCATTCTTAATAGCCTCCAGTTTCACACTAATAACAGACCACCAACCATTAAGCTATCTTCTTCACTTAAAGAATCCATCCCCCAGATTAGCTCGCTGGAGTATGCTTCTACAAGAATACAATTTCAAAATCATATACAGGCCGGGTCGACTTCACTCAAATGCCGATTTCCTTTCAAGGCCAGTGTTAGAGGAAGAGGAAAGACAAAAGGGGCTTAAGAAATCCAAAACTGCTGAATTAGTTGCTCCTATAGCAGCAAATCCCACCATAGAGTCACTGATCATGCCGCAACAACAAACCAGAACTTTGATTAGGAATCTCCAAAGAGAGGACCCTAATTTGCAGGAGTTAATTGAGCAATTAGAAGGAACACTACAGGCAACAAGCAAAGTCCCAGATTCCTTCTATCTGAGTGAGGACAGGATACTGTATCACTACACTTTACCTGACCATGGAGCTACTCGCTCAGAGCCCTGTGAACAGTTAGTAGTTCCAACCAGCTTGAAAGCAGAAGTGTTGAAGTCCTGTCACGACGGTTTTCTCAGCGGGGGCCACCTGGCCCTACACAAGACGTTAGAGAAGGTTAGAAAACACTTTTTCTGGCCAGGCCTTTTTGGCGACGTCAAGAATTATGTGGAGTCTTGTCCCTCGTGTTTAGAGCGTAGAGGGTATAACCCTAAGGCAAAAGCAGCCCTGATGAGAGTTCCTAATGAGAACTCACCTTGGGTCCGAGTGTCCTTGGACATTTTGGGACCCCTTCCAATGACTTTGAAAGGACACAAGTATCTACTGATAGCAATAGACAACTTTACCCGTTACGCAGAAGTGATCCCACTGCATACCCAGAAGGCTGAGGAAGTGGCCACAGCTTTCATAAGCAATGTGATCTCGAGACATGGGATTCCTAAATACATCCTAACAGATCAGGGCACTAACTTCATGTCATCACTGTTACGACAGGTGTGTAAAAAGCTAGATATTCATCAGCTTCATACGAGTTCCTTCCACCCCCAAGCCAATGCAAAGGTCGAACGTCTAAACCGCACCTTGGCAAACATCCTGTCTCATGTAGTGAACGAGTCTCAAACGGACTGGGATGTCATGGCCCCACTAGCAATCGCTGCGTACCACGCGGCAATTCATAGTTCCACACAGGAATCGCCAAACTTTTTAATGTATGGCAGAGATTTGGTGTTGCCATCTGACTTATGGCATTCCAAAGAGAGACATTCATATGCGTCTTTGGAAAACTATGCAGAACTATTGTGTGCACGCCTTCGCAGATCCTATGAAATCGTCTCCCAACACTTGGAAGAGGCAGTGCAGAGGCAAGAGGATCGTAGAGCATCCGTTGCAGTAGACAAAAACATCCGTGTAGGAAGCCTTGTTTATCTTTTTACCCCTAAGATAAAACCGGGCACTACAAAGAAATTGGCTCGTTTGAGCACAGGTCCCTACCGTGTGATCAGTCAGCCATCATTAGTGAATTATGAAATACAGCACCTGTATAACCCAAAAGATAAACAAATTGTGCACGTGGACAGATTGACAAAGGTTATTGACAGGAAAGTGTTTCCCGAACTGAGAGTAGAGGAGTCAGGGGAATCAGAGGATAGCAATTCACCAGACCAAACAAGCACTCCATCAGTGCCCAAAGAGACATGGATCTTTGATGAACCTTTAGTGGAGGATTGTGATCTTATCCCACCTATAATTCCCCGACCAACAAGGATCAATCCGACAAGCTTACCCATATCAATCCCATTGTCATCCCTCCCACAAAGAAATCAGGAGGGCCAACCAAGGACAGAGCATTCAGTGAGACCTGAGGGAGCTGAGCAAGTACCTACTCAGACCCATGGATATAATTTACGTAGTCGCGACCGAGTAATTCATGCCCCACCAAAGGAAATTGTGGTGTCCCAGTCACAAACTGAGGAATTAGTACCAGAGACAGCTTCAGTGGAAAGAGCAGATACAGTGGTTGACACTCCCAGCAATGTAGCTGAAGCAGAAAGAGGTGTCACCCCAGATCAGAGTAACAACACTCAAGCAAACACAAGCCAAAGCGAGCCACCAGATAGGATAGAAAGAGCAGTTCAGTGGATATTGGGTCCACATCTTGCTGAGAGATACCTTCGACCAAGCGATGGCAGTAGTTCTGATCTGGCAGGTATTCTGAGAGATGCCTGGAGAGACTAAAGTGAGGATAGCGAAGTGTATCGATTTCAAGGAGAAACAAGCCATAATTGCAGTTGCTAGCAAAGTGAATGCTTTGGCAAGACAGTTGTGTACACCGAACGACCAGTTTGAGAACCAGTACCAGAAAATTCAAAAAAAAAAAAAAAATCTTTTTAGCATTCTTGTAAGGCATTCAATGTACAAAAGGTTCGATTCCGATTCTGTATCTAATAGCTAAATCGGAGAAGGAGGAAGGGATATACACCTGTATACACATCCCCTGCATAATAATGCATGAGATGAAAGGGACAGAGAATACTGAGAACTATAGGAGCAGATGTGAAGAGAAAGCACAAGTCTTTTTTTTTGAGGAGAGTATGAGGAATGATTGGGAATGTAATTTGCATTTCTGCTTAAACTGTGGTAGGACTATTGAGAAAAGGGTTCTTTTTAATTTACATACCACTTTACCAGTACAAAAAAAAATTTATGACATCAGGAGATCAAGATTTTAGATAAGTAGATCATCTTCCTGTACTAATGTGAAAAAAAAAACACTTGTGTTATTTCAAGAGAAAGAGAGAGGGGATAAGCGAAGTTATGATAAGAAAAGGATCAAAGTACATAACTGACCACAGAGGTGAAGAAATTGATCAGTTTTGTTGGATTCTGGCAGTGTGTTTTATCAGCAGCCAGATAAATGGATGGCAAATTGAATGACATGGCACAAGTAGGAAAATAGAATTAATTTATCTTTATAAATCTCACACAGAAGCACGAACCACTCCAATGAACCTTGAAAAAAAAAAAAAACCAGAGATTTTGTATCCGAATTCTATTCAAATATGACCATTGAGCTAATACTATTAAAGCAAACACCTTTCTCCACCAAATATATCTAGACTTTATGAAATTATGCGGTATAAAAATGGAGAGAGGAAGGATACAGGTGGCTGAGGGAATGTCCGGAAATCCCCTAGTCACTTTTTGTTTTCCCTCTCTCTCATTGCACATCGAAATCCAAAAGTCAAGAGAGAGGATCCTAAAAAAAAAAAAAAAAAAAAAAGGAGAACAAGAGGGAGATAATATTTGGTTTCTTTTGGAGAGAGGATAGGGCAATTGGCCTGGGGACGGCTGGTTCCTCCCAGTCACTAGTTGTTTTTATCACTTTCCAGAGAAAAAAAAAATTTAAGTGAATAGGAGGTAACTTCTGAACTTCAAGATCTAGACTTGGGATCCATCTTCTTGTACTACATATATATAAATAATATATATTAAAAAAAAAAAAAAAAAAAAAAAACTTTACTGTGGAAAGAAATCCTCAAAACAATATTAATCAGAATTCTAATTCCGTCAATAATTTCTTTTTGAATAAAGTTTACCTACTAATGAGAACTTCATCATGTATGACAGTAGGGAGTAAGTGATAGTGCATTAATGTAAGAAGGTCAATATAGAACAAAACATATAGGTAATATTGACTATAAAAAAAAAAAAAAAAAAAAAAAAACAGAAACAAGATTGCTGAAGTAGTGTACTCATGTTCGTGCCTTCAAAAATCCAGACTGCTGATAAACAAAACATTGTGCTAATTAGGAGAATCAAGGGCTATTTTAAAATAAGAGAATGATTTCTAAAGTTTTTGTTTTCTGATGGGGATATTATTTTTTTTTCCATGCATGGCATGTTTGATTTTGCAAATGAATTGAGTAATTCGTCTTCGGAGAGGTATGCAAGGAAACCAAGAAAGTGACATTTGAGGTTGTGAGTGAGAGCAGGAAGAATGAATGAAAGGTAAATGCGGAGTATGTATGGTACCAAATACTCCCTCACCCGGGATTCAAAAGTATAAGGAGGAAAAGATGTGTAAGTGGGGCAAATCTTTAGTATGGAAGAGAGGATGGATGGAATGCATAAACAGAAGTATTTTCTTCACTAACTAGTCGTGTTTATCCGTCCTTGTTTAGTCGCGATGGTGGAGTTTCACAGGTCTGTACGATGCCTCATCGCTAGAATGCTGACCTTCCTCCTAGCACCTTTACGTTGGATACAGAGGGTGACCACCACAGAAAGGGAGATCCCAGCGCCTAATCAATCCATAGGTCCTTGTCAGGAGTCTTCTGGAGCTGAGCTGATTCTAACCCCGCAGCAGCTTTCCCAGCAAGAGCGGAAACAAAAGGAAGTAAGGCGGTCTCAACCCATGAGGAGGAAACTTAAGGCAGCCCTGGAAATGCGTTTTCCCTGCCACTATGAGAACCATGGCACGAGAAGTTTCCTAAATTGGAAAGGTGAGGTGCAGGTTTCAAAACATAGACTTGGGATGGTGAATCGCTTTGTCCGCCCAACCTGGTGCACACCTGCCCTTCCCCGGTCACCAACGACACACCCCCTTGGATCACTTCCTCCTTTCTCGAAGTGGATCGTCATTGATTTTCTATTTGCCAGTAACCAAGAAAGTGCACTCAAAGTAGAGGAGATTGCCCTAGTAAGTTGGGACCATCAGTATATTGCATCAACCCCAAAGGCAGGAGCGTTTGCATCTCAGCATTTCGGATCATGGTTAAGCATCCTTACGAAGCCATACCAAACGATCATAGCTATAGGAGAAAGAAAGGCACGAAGCCTGGAAAAAGTCCTTCCCTTCCGGACTGTGGTGGATGCTAAAGTCTTCTCCTGTCCCGATCCAGAATTCTTGCCTGATGCAAGAAACAATCCCTTTCATTATCCCTGGAACCACCTGGCAGACCACTGTGCAGTCCGCACAGTGAACCTTTGCACCCAGTGGCTGGAATTCATCGGTCTAGTGAAGGCAAGAAAAGCTCTTCCTGAGAACTGAATAGTGAAAGTGGTTTACCACAAGGCCATGTGTTAACAGCCAAGAAAGACAAGGCCAAACGTGGAGACAGAAGAGATTGTAATTCCATTCATTTCTGTGTAAGGATACTGCTAATGTCTACAATAGTCAAAAATAGACCTAACTTTAGTATTCTTGCACAACCTTACATATATGATATTTCTTTTATGTATGTTGCAATGATCCATTTTAGTTATTAGTTCATGTTTATATTATTGTGATGTTTAGTTACATGTATACAATTACAATGTACTTGTTAATTAACTTCAGATGCTTTGTGTCCATGACCTGAGGACAGTTTCTAATTGTATGATTGTTTATGTTTTATGTCGTCTCTGTGAGACAAGTAAGGACTATGAACAAAAGCAGTGCCCAGAACATTCCTTGGAGGGATAAGCTCCCTTAGTGTGTCTCCAGCCTGCTGAAGAATAACCTCACCGAATCATGGACCACAGAAGAACTTTTCTTTTACTGCCTGACAACCTCAGCCTGGAAGTCCAGATCTGTTTTCTGTTGTGCTTCAAAATGCTCACTTATTTAAACCAGGGAAACTGTTAACTGAAGCACGGACTTTAGTGGTGAGAAAAAAAAAAAAAAAAAAAAAAAAAAACAATTTCTCAACAGATGGGTGCAGACAATGGCCTCCATGTGGAGAGCGAACAGCATTGAGAAGTGTGAATACATTAAGTCCACACAGTGAACTAAGTGCTATACGCTTTGTTTTGTTTGTCTTGTATTTTATTTGATTATATCCATATAATATGTTAGTAATTAAGTTTCTTTTACATACTGTAAGAGGAGGAATGTTTATGTTGTCCCCCCCTGACAAAAGTCAAAGCCCCAGTAGGGACGTCGAGAATTTCAGTCTTAGTTGTGTACCCCGACTGAAATCCTCAGCGGTAGTGGCGAGGAGTGTAAAATGCCCACATTTTTCATATTAATTTACAGATATTTCCCATGCATTTCCCTCCCCTCCCCCTTTGCTGTGCCCCTTCTTGCTAAAGAGTTGTTTTGACCGTTTCAGCAGAAAATATAAATGCCAATCGTACATGAGTAACCGCTATCAGTTTCTTGTCAAATATAGAATGGTAAAATTCGACTTAGTTGCTTTCTCAGTTATAAATTCCCTTTGCCATTATTTTCCTAACTGAAGATAACAGTCGCTACGTAGAAGTAAGTTCACAAGTCCACGAAAATACGAGCTTCGCTCTCCCTGACAAATACTGGTCAGTGTGTCTGATGTTGACCGCGTGAGAAAAGTGTCCCACCCTAGTTCAAGCTCGGTGTGAGGCGAAAGTTCATGCGATAAGGAGCATATACCCTGGTGGACGATGAGCGAAAGGTTGTTGTTTTGTGGTGGCTTTTGGTAGAAGCAGTCGGTTAGTTAGTCTGTATGAGAGAGAGTGAAAAAATACAGTAGTTTTTGGAAACGGGAATTACGTTACAGAATGACTGTACAGAGAGAAGCTTGAAGAACAGCGCAAGAAGATACAGAATGAGCGAGCGAAGATAGCAGAACCCGAAGGAAGGCTGCGAAAGCACGGAATCCCCTCACCGAGTTCCGCCCCCCGTAGAATGAGTCATCCGTATTTAGGTAAGTCATCCCACAGCTATACATAAACCTTACTCCTCAATAATATAATTAATTATGTTAGCATTGATAAATTGTAAAATGTCCTAATACCGCTATCTTAAATAGCACATCATTTAGATGGTCGTCTATCACAATTAACGATAGATAAAATAGTGCACAATAAGTTAAAACACATCTTATGCGCGATAGTTTAGTATTGACACCCATCACGTTTGTATAACTATGTCACATGCCAGTTCTTGCCTGAGATGAAGTATCCACACGAAGAACACCTATGTGAAGAGCCCATTAATTTCCAAAATATCAATAGTGCTAAGAACTCTTAAATACTTCCATAAAAATCAATTTATATTATTGTAACCAAATGATTTAGGATTTGCTTGTCACTGCCACTAGGGCGGTAGTTATTAAATATGTACCATTTCTGTAATAGATTGCATTAAACTATGTTTTGTTTTAAACATATGCCTCAAGCCTATTCTCCATTCACACGAATGAGTAAGTAAAGAATTATATATAGAACTTTTATTGCGGGTACTCGAATTTCTGCCTAGAATTGGAAAGAGTTTGGGTATTGACACAACGCCCTGGTCAAAGCTGCAGTTTTCCTATTCCCTGCCGTTGAATAGGGTTACCGAGGGCCGAGACCATTGTCCTAATATGAAAAACCACTAGACAATCACATGAGTATACTGGGGTTATCATTGAACAAATGATTAAGGAAGGAAAACGTCCCGCCATACAGATGTGTTGTCCAGAGAAGTCCGAACGAAAATAATAATAATAAATAGTAAGAAGTATATATAACCCCCCCCCCCCCCCAGTATAACACAAGTGTACAATCAACAAGTGTAAGGTGATTAGGTTCATGGTCGATAATCAGAGGACTGGGACACCGTACTCACCAGCTCCAAATCCACGTAACTCGTTTTTATCTTCATTTGCATATTAGCCTATACGAGAGAATATATATATATATAATATATATATATATATATATCTGTAAATATATTAAATTAAAACTGTAGTTGTCTTTTTTGGAAAGGCTTGTATATAACAAACAAAATGCTAATATACGAAGATGAACTTTGATGATTTGGTTCATATTAACATCGAAAAGCTGTATTTTTCTTCTTTATACTTCTATGATAGTGCACTTCCGGATTTGGAAAATCCGGAGGTGCACTATCATAGGATTTTATATTTTTGTTGTCATTTGTCGTCAAGCATGCTACAACTATCACAAAATGTTTCGAAAATGCGCTCTGGAAAAATATAGTTGTTTCTGGTGTAGAATAGTCACAAGACCTGTTTTGGAATGCTTTCTGTGTGTATACATACCATATAGCGATGGTGTACTTATAAACAGCAGAGAAAGCATAATTCAAATAGCAGAAGACTACTATAGAGAATTATACAAGGAACGAGGGAATGATACCAGCAGTGAGGAAGATGGATTGCAAAGTAGCAACACATACGACATACCCGATATTCTTCCTGATGAGGTAGAACATGCATTGAAGAAAATGAAGAATCGGAAAGCCCCGGGGGAAGATGAAGTTACTGTAGAGTTGTTAAATTTGGGAGGAAGAGACATAACACAAAAACTGGCAAGGCTCTTCACAAAGTGCATTAGAAAAGGTGTGATGCCTAAGCAGTGGAATAATGCAATCATAGTTTTGCTGCATAAGAAAGGAGATAAATCAGAAATTGGAAATTATAGACCAATTAGCTTGTTATCCCATATCTACAAGTTGTTCACAAGGGTCATTACTAACAGATTAGAAAGAATACTTGATGAGAATCAACCGAAAGAGTAAGCTGGCTTTAGGACAGGATTCTCAACTATGGATCACCTTCACGTAACATCACAGCTAATGGAGAAAGCAAATGAATATAAAACACCATTATGCCTGGCATTTGTGGATTATGAAAAGGCATTTGACTCCATACAGCATAAGGCAATGTTTCGGGCACTGGAAAGACAAGGCACAGATACTCCATATATTATGATTTTGAAGAAAATATATGAGAGTGCTACATCCTTTATTAGACTAGACAAAGACAGTAGGAAATTTAAAATCGAGAAAGGAGTTCGACAAGGAGACACAATATCTCCGAAGCTGTTTACTGCTGCCCTTGAGGAAGCTTTCAGAAGATTAGACTGGTCGCAGAAAGGAGTCAATGTGAACGGAGAGTACTTAAACCATTTACGATTTGCAGATGACATTGTGGACATAAGCCATGATCCCAAAGAATTAGAGGAAAATCTTAATCAGTTATGCACAGTTAGTAAGGATTTTGGACTAAAGATGAATATGGCTAAAACAAAAGTAATGATGAACAAGTATGCCACGGAAAGGGAAATAATGATTGAAGGAGCAGTAATTGAAAAGGTGGAGTCATATACTTATCTGGGACAAGTTATTAGCTGTAATAATGATAAATGGCTGGAAGTCAAGAGAAGAATAAATTTTGGATGGATAGCATTCAGGAAATATAGTCACATACTGAAGAGCAATATCCCAGTTTGTCTGAAACGTAAAATAATGAATCAATGTATACTCCCCACCATGACTTATGGAAGTGAAACTTGGGCACTCACCAAAAGAATGGAAGAGAAGCTAAGAACTACACAGCGAAGAATGGAACGAATTATACTGGGAATCAGACTGTTAGATAAGAAGAGAAACACATGGATTAGGCAGCAAACTCAAGTAAAGGACATTCTTATCAAAACTAAAGAACTAAAATGGTCTTGGGCAGGACACATAGCTCGAAGACATGATGATAGATGGACTAAGAAAATAACAGAATGGTACCCAAGAGGAGCTAGAAGAAAACCTGGAAGACAAAGGCGGAGATGGATAGATGAAATTCATGAGTTTTTGAGTAGTAAATGGACGGCCAGTGCTCAAAACAGAAGAAACTGGAAAGTTGCTGGAGAGGCCTTCATCCTGCAGTGGATTGAAAATGGCTGATGATGATGATGATGATGATGACATACCATAGATGACAACTACATGGTCAAAAACTTGTTTAAAACATTAAATGGTCTTCCAGAATTGGAAAGGATTTTGCTTGGCATATTTTATAAAAAAATAGATGCCTGCCTATCATTTTTTGAAATGTTTTTTGTTCCGTTAATTTCAAGAGATGGTAAGGTTTTAACTTATATACGTTTGGTAACTGAATGGTAATCAACATATCATAACAGTAACTGTTAAGTAACTTATGATATTCTCTTCTAATATTTGGTTGGCTAAGTTACTTAATATTAATCTAGCTCATTTCATTTCGATAACAAAAAATTGGCTAATATTTTATCTATAACAATTACCAACTGGTGCCATGGATTTATGCTTTTTTAACTTTCCAATTTTGACCTCCTAGGTCAGTCAATGTGATCGTAGAGTTCATGGATCCTTTTTCTTTCTCGCTTGGCTGTTATGACAATATTTTGAACAAGTCATCAGCAATGAGAATATTGGATAATTTTTATTGATTTATAACTTGGGGTTGCATGAAATTATTCAAATGCATTTTAAATTTCAATAGAATTATTAAATGTATAAAGTAATTTTAATAGTAAAGATGCATGTTAAATTGTGTAAATCTGATAATTCTAATATACATTGTATTTGGTTATTCGGTGCATTGATATAAGGAAATAGATTTTATCCGCGATAACTGGAAGTCAGAACTTTGTCAGTAGGCTATTTTGATTCATTTCTGGAGATGATTGAAGTTCAAGCATTAACAGTCGATAGACAGAGTCAGTACAATGTAGAATTGTCATCTGTAGATGTTTACATAGGGGCACAGTTGTCTTATGTCAAAGGAAGTCTTATTAGTATCAATTTTGAGATTAGTTATTTGAAGAAATAAATCGCCTGTGATTTTTATTCTATAGATTTTAACTTTTTATAGATTGCTTAACCAATAATCCATGTTTCTTCCCCGCCACCAAAGGTTTTTCTTGATAGTTTTGTTTCTAAGGGAGATAGGCATGATATAGCTGAGTGGTCAGAGTCAGAGCGCAGCAGCAGCACACGCGTTTCAGTTGACCATGGTTCAAGTACACGTGATTGCTAAATTTGGTTAATGATTGTATTCATGATCAAAATGTTTAATTGCAAACTTCTATGAGTTAGTGATAAAATGCATAGTATAAACATAACTTTTTTTTTTGTTTATTTCCTTCTGCCATGCTGGGCCTTGAACTGTACCCTAACTCGGTGGTACGCAACTTTTCTTTACCCGTTGGATATTTTAGCACTTTTTTTATGAAGGGTTCCTTGGGCTCATGGGAGGTCCCCATGGACTGGAGGTGTACAAATGTGTCCCCAATTCACAAAGGGTGACACGGGTAATTACAGACCTGTTAGTCTAACTTCTGTTCCAGTGAAAATAACGGAGTCACTGGTTAAAGAAGCGGTGCAGGATCATTTAGACAAGACTGCAGTTATAGTTCAGACACAGCATGGGGTTGTTAAGGGGAAGTCTTGTCTGTCAAATTTGATTGGACACTATGATGTGGTCACAAAGGAACTGGATTCAAAGAATAATTTTGAAATCATATACTTGGATTTTAGGCTTTTGTGGCACATGGAAGACTATTTTACAGATTGGAGCAGTATGGCATTAAGGGCAAGTTGCTACAGTGGATAAAAGGATGGTTGAGTGGGAGAAGACAAAGAGTGGTTATTAATGGACACTGCTCTACATGGACTCATGTTATTAGTGGTGTCCCTCAAGGTTCAGTGCTGGGCCCACTGCCGTTTTGTAAATTTATCAATGATATTGATGAAGGTATATCAAGCTTAATGTCAAAGTTTGCAGATGATATGAAGTTTGGAAGGGTTGTTAATGACAGTAATGATAGTACGCTACTGCAACCAGATCTGGAGAAGTTGAGCAGTTGAGCTGAAAGGTGGAAAATGAAGTTTAACATTGACAAATGTAAAGTACTACATATGGGTAGAAGTAACCCCAGAGTAATGTATCAACTGGGTGGTACTACACTAAAGGTAGTGGAGAATGAAGAGGACCTAGAGATAATTGTGCAATCAGATATGAAGTTTTCTGAGAAATGCAAAAATGCTGTGAGAGTAGCTCATGGTGTCTTATTAATGATATACAGGAATTTTGCTAGCAGGAATAAGGGGATAACTGTCCCCTTTTATAAGGCAATTGTCAGGCCACACCTTGAATACTGCGTACAGGTCTGGAGGCCAGATTTTATGAAAGATGTCGAGCTGCTGGAACGAGTACAGAGAAGGGCAACAAGATTGGTGAGTGGAACAAAGGGTTCGTGTTACCAAGAAAGGCTTAAGTTCTGCAAATTACAGCTTCTGGAGACTAGGCACCTGTGAGGTGATCTAATTGAGGTGTATAAGGCCTTGAATGGATTGAGCAAGCTCAATGCTAATGGATTCTTCCTCTTGCTCAGATTAAGAACCTGAGAGGGCATAAATTCAAATTGAGGAAAGACAATTATAGAATAGATGTGCGGAAATTTGCCTTTAGCTAGTGGGTGGTTGATATTTGGAACTAACTTCCATTTGTTGTAGTGGAGGTCAGCATCTTAAATAAGTTCAAAGCAGAACTAGACAAACATTTGGAGGGAATGGATGGGTGAAATGGGAAGGTGTTATTTTATTTTATTATTTTATTTTTTTTTTTTTTTTTGGCTGATTCTATCTAAGTCTGCTTTCTTTCATGGTATGCCTGTACTATTGCTAATGCTAATACAGCACTAAATTACAGAATTGATTCTTACATGGGGTAATTTTTTATTCAGCATACGATTTTATTCAGCTGAAGAACATAAAATATAGTTTAGAAACAGAAATTAACAACTGAATTATTGGGGAAATATCTGGCAGTGTTGGGAAATTCATGCCATAACATGTTTAATGCGTCACAGTCGGAGAGTGAAGCTGCAAAAAATGTGAGCCAATATTTCCCCAACGCAAAACAAAAAATGTATCTTCATTCGTTTTCTTCAGCAGAGGAATGTTTCATGGATTCTTCAGAATCACTTAGTGTTTTAGATAACCGCAGAGGTAAAAATCACATGGGTATATTCATGTGACATTGGAGGCCACACCAGTCCTTTGCCATACACCTCAGGACAGCAATTAAAAACCATCCTGCTGTCAAAAATTTCATCCAGATAACTTGGTAGTTTTCAATGTTGCCAATCAAACCTCCAAACCATTTGATACAGAGTAATGATGATGTTTTTGGTAAGAAAAATTTTAAGCTTATGAAACTGCAAAGAAAAGAAATAACATGATGAATAAAAATCATGTTATATACCCCATAAAAAATATAAATGAGAAAAAATAACATATATCTTACCAATTCTCGAATAGAAACAGCAAAAAAACCACCAAAGTAACCACACATGCTTCCTAGTCCAATTCCTGTGGATCTCATTGTTGTTGGATATATTTCAGAAGAATATACAAATATGACTGCAAAAGCAGCAGCAACTGCACTTTTGCCTGTCACAGCAAGCAGAGCAGATAGCCAGGAATATACTGAAATAGAAAAATTCTTTTAAGGACATTCTTTAAGGAAATTTCAGAGCCAGTATTAAATGATTGTTATGTGCATCTATATACAGCATTTCAGAAATTTCCTATATAGTAACACTGTCACAAAACAGTTGCACAAGTGAACTCACATTACACATAATATTTGCAATGATTCTAAATTTCTATAAATAGACAACAGTTGCAAGTTGTGGGGGAAGCACGTTTTTAGTCCACAGCTATGGATCATTTTTAGGCAAATGGGTTTAATGGATGTTCAGCCACTAATTAACTTTTATAAGGAAAAATTACTTCTGAATGTTTTAACCAATTAAAGGATGGCTTAGGGACAGATTTCCTTTTCAACAGGCATTCAGATTTGTGTGAAGTAATTATCCCTACCAACATATGGAATTATTGTCAGAACACCTTTAAATGTGAAACTCACACTTGCATCTTTTCACAGTTCACTACCAAAGACAAGATTTTCCATATTTACTATTTATACGCTATTAGAATATTTACTATAAAAATCCATCCAATGGGAGTATTCCAGTAAAATCTATGATATGCTAGTGTTCTCATAAGGAATGAGAACACTAGCATATCAGAAATGCCCCTTATACCAGAAAAATCATGATTTGTGAATTACATACCTTAAGATGTCTGTGACTGACATTGTTAAAGGCTTATGTAAAAGGGGATCAAGCACCTCACTCATGAGATATTGTTGTATCTCATGAGTGTGATACAAAAATAAAGGATAAAATAAAAAATCAGTTTACCAAGAAAAGATGCAATCTGCTAAGATAGTGGTGGATTCAGGGTAGGGGCACCGGGACACGTGCAACCCCTGTCAATTTTCGGAGAATATACACCAATCGTTTAAATTCCCTTCAGCAAAAAAAAAAAAATAAATAAAATAAAATAAAAATATATATTTTTTTTTTTCTTTCATTCTTAACATAGGATTTTATCTATTTTTGCATTGTGGCTCAGCTATTTTCAACTGACCACAGTTGGCAATAGTGATGTTGATGTCATCACCATTCTAGCTTGAGGCGTCATGCAGTTTGGTTGTGCGTAATATTTACTTCAAAGTAATTCAGACTTTAGTTGTGTGCCTGTGTCTACCAATCACATTATGTTTGAGTGTCACATATGTTTTATTCTGTGCATCATTTTGTTCTTTGTTTGTGCAAAAACAAGGCACAAAATCGTGCTCCCCTGTCACAAATGGTTCTCCTCCTGTCATTTTTTTCTGGATCCGCCACTGTGCTAAGAAGCACATTATGCAAAAAAGTTTAAACAATTAGCAAGAAATTGACATTATTATTTAAACTGCATACATTATTTCTCAGAAAATTGACAAATGTCCCTGTATATATTAGAGTATTAATATATTATTACTAAACAAATTTTAATATATTCATATTAGAATGTAGAAATATCGAAGACATGGTACATCTCAGTCGTATCATTATCAGCCATTATCAATCTACTACAAGACGAAGGCCTCTCCAGCAACTTTCCAGTTCCTTCTGTTTTGTGCAATGGCCATCCATTTACTACCCACAAAATCTTGAATTTCATCTGTCCATCTCTGTCATTGTCTTCTAGCTCCTCTTGGCTACCATTCTGTTATTCTCTTAGTCCATCTGTCATCATGTCTTTGAGCTATATGTCCTGCCCAAGACCATTTTAGTTCTTTAGTTTTGATAAGAATGTCCTTTACTTGAGTTTGCTGCCTAATCCACGTGTTTCTCTTCTTATTTAACAGTCTGATTCCCAATATAATTCGTTCCATTCTTCGCTTTCATTCTTTTGGTGAGTGCCCAAGTTTCACTTTCATTAAGTCATGGTGGATAGTACACACTGGTTCATTATTTTACATTTCAGACAAACTGGGTGAGGATGATAGATCTGCAAAAAGCCCCACCATATGAATGGAAGAGAGAGAAAGAGAGGGGCAAAATTGTAAAATTTGTATTAAAAAAAAATATATATCTGTGTGTGTGTGTGTGTGTGTAGATATTTTTTTTGTCTTGTTTTTTTTTTTTTTTTTTTTGTCTGTCTACCTTGAATTGAATTGTTTAATCAATTAATTATTAGCTTAATTTTCTCCTACTATCCTATTTCTATTACTATTTTTTGTCTTTACTTATTTAAAATATTCCTTTTTCCCTTCCAATCCTCAATTTAATACCTCGCCCTCACCCAATTTATTTATTGAATCACTGAATTCCTATCTATACAAAATTAAATCCTACACTAAATTCTATATATATATATATATTAAACATATTTATTCTAACTTGATCCTTATTTTTACCTATATAAATTACACTGTGTTGGGACTACCTTGTCCATACTGTATTAGAATGTGCTAATTTCATTTTTGTTGCTTTTTGGCCATCCACTTTTCTTCTACTACTACTATGGACAAGTATGGACAACATCCCTTGTCGTGGAAGTTGATAGCCTAAATAAGTTTAAGGCTCAGCTGGACAGGTATTTCGAACGAACAGACGAGTGAAGTGGAAGTGGTTATTTTTTATTTATTTATTTTATTTATTTTTTTTTTTGGCTGATGCTGCATAAGCTTGCTTTCTTGCATCAAATGCCTCTACTAATGCTAAAGTATAGAAATGTAGTTCCTGATACATGGTCAGGTGTAGTCCCTTGATGAAATACCTGATCATGTATTTATCAGGTATTTCAATATTTATTTCAGCTGACATCAGATCAAGCATATTTGCCTTACCTACATTCGACCATTTTCTAAATATGTTTCCCCCATATCTGATGACAGCTATACTACTTTAATTTTTTTTCATTTTAATAGTATTTTGATGTACACTAATTTTACTTTACAGTTCTTCCACTTTCTATTGGCTTGGTAATTCAGCCCATAATTTTCTTAATTCATCATAACCTTTAGGATATTAACATTCTTTCACCTTTCACAAATCTACTACAATACTTTCCTCACCTTTCTAGTTACTGGCACTTTGTGCAACTTTCACATCCATTTATGCAAACTTTATTCAATATATTAATACAAACTTTTACATATATATATATATATATATATATATATATATATATATATATATATAGAGAGAGAGAGAGAGAGAGAGAGAGAGAGAGAGAGAGAGAGAAATTGTTGAAACAGAAAAAAAAAAAAAAAAAAAAAAAATCTATACACACACATATATATATTTTTTAATACATATTTTACAATTTTGCCTCTCTCTCTCTCTCTCTCTCTCTCTCTCTCTCTCTCTTCCATTCATATGGTGGGGCTTTTTGCAAATATCAATTCACTTCCAGTCACTTGTAATGTTAGTCTAATTATTTAGTGAGAAATGTATTTCATAGAAATACACTAAAACAGATCTATCATTAAAATAATTAAATAGATCAGTCAGGAAAGATGTGTATTAAACCAATAATGAGAAATTAATATAGTTTTAATCAAATATGAATCAACTGCATACAGAATGATTTTCTACAACAGCACAATCACTGAAGATGAGACCTGAGTCAAACAGCAGCAGCAGTCCATGGATTGGCAACACAGCATTCTACAATAAAGAAGAAATTCAAAGCTCAGTGCCATCTGCTGGAAAAATCTGTGTTCTTTTTGAGGCATGAGAGGGATATCTTGTGAATTTTCTGGAACAGGGAAAAATGATCAATTCTGTCCACTATGTGAAGATACTAGAGAAGCGAAGACAAGAATTGCAAGGGTGAGGCCAGGGAGGAAAGTAAAATTTCTTATTCAGCTTGATAGTGCCAAACCCAATGCCAAGGGAGAATTCAGGGGGACTGTTCATACCTGTCTCCTGTACAGTGCTAACCTTGCACTATTAGTTCTATGAAGGATGAACTTTGTGGGGTACACTTTGTCAAAGATAATGCTGTCATTGACAAGTAACTTCTGCATCCCCACCTCTTGTAAAAGCAACTTTTACAGGAGGGAGATGCAGGCTGTGGAGAAAACATAAAAAGTAGTGGTGAATATTTGTAAAATTAAATGTAAGTATTTATTTTTATGTGTCTGCACATGTGTATAGGAGGGTTACTCTGAAACAAAATTTTGGCTCCAATTTTTTTTTTCATGCCCAGGGCGACTTTAACCCACCCACATATGAGAGAGAGAGAGAGAGAGAGAGAGAGAGAGAGAGTGTCCAATGTGTTATGCAGGTAGACAGGTTAGAGTAAGATACTATCAAACAGTTCTGGGAGATGTAGGCTATGGAGAAAACATATAAAAACTTCAGTGAATAAAATCATACATAAAAGCATATAAATGACTGGCATATCATGACAAGGTGGGCAGTGAGCCACCATTTAGAAAACCTTGTAAACTGAGCCAAGGAACAATCAGGTTACATATTAACAAATTGCCCCACCTGCATGTTGGATTTTATAGTAATAATAAAAAAAAACCCTTATAATCAAATAAAAAAAAAAAAAACAAAAAAAAAATTTATCAACATAACTTATAAATTGTGAATGAATTTGACAAAATTCCCTTAAAATGAGTATTTTGACAGATTCAGAATATAAAAGGAAAAAAATAATAAAATAAACAAAAATACCTACTTCGCCAACGAATAGAATAAACTGAAACAAAAAGTTGATTTCCCATGCTTAGCATAAACAGTCTTTTCTAAGCATGACACATTAATGCTTAAATGTAGATGCTTTAATGTCCATGTTTCTGTATAGACACTAGTGTTAGATGGATTTTATATTTATACATTTTATTATTTTTTTTTATTTTTTTTGTCCCAGATAAGCTGGCTAAGTTAATTATACTTACATTTTGGCACAAATGCTGATGATCCACATAGTAATCCACCAGTTATCATAACGATACAAAGTACAGTTCGTCGACCAGTATATTTCAGTGCCAATACTGTTAACAGAATTGCAGGTATATCAACAGCCGTTAGTATAACAAATCGAATTATCACGTTATTACTTAAACCAGAGGCACTTAAAGACAGCCCATAAAAAACCATACTATTTACGAGCCTGGGGAAAGAAAATGAGTGATATAACATTACTGAGCTGACAAGTGTGTAATCAGTTTCATGCTCTAATAATATTTAGAAAAATATTCAAAACAAATAAGGAAATTAGGTAGTTTAACCCCTTCAAGACAGTTTTCTGCTATGAACCAAATCCTGGACATTGGTTCCTAGCAGAACAAACTCATTCCACAGAGTTGGTTCTAACTCTGTGGAATGAGTTTGTTCACGAATTTTGCAATTTTGTAAAATAAGTGAAACTTCATACTTTTAAAATAAATAAATAAAATAAAAATTTTAAAAAAATTCTAAAAAGAAAAAACTTGCCATTGCTTTTTTTGTTTTTTTAATGCAATACCATCTACAGTTATTTATGTATTTAAATTTCACCAATTTCAGCTTGTGCAAGTTCAAACTAAAAAACTGAGGCCAACAACTGCAATCTCCTTCAATTTCAAAAGTATTTTTGCGCTGCCATCTATTATAAACTGTGTGTATATTATTGGGAAAACAGGAATAAGAGATGCCAGCAAGTACTGAAAGAGTTCATGACAATTCACATAATATAAGACATTGTTTCAAACAATCTACAAAATATACATATTTATATATATATTTTGGCAACCCTATAACATGGTACTTCTACAATACAGTTTCATTATAACACAGAGAGAATTGAAACAAACCTTGCATAATATATGGTATTTTTGAGCTTTTGTGCGGGAGGAACCCTGCTATTATGTTGGATGTAATTTTTCAACATTTCTACTCTTTTTGTGAATCCCCGCTGTTAGTTCGCTAGTCGTTATGCAAAAAATATTATTATTGGGAAATCCCCATATTTTGTTTTGTTAGGAAATCCCCATATTAGGTTCTGTGCTCTTGAATTAGTGCTTGTTTGAGATCACAAAAAATTGTGACTTCGAAGCGTGCAGTTTGTGACTTAAGGTTATTTTGATTTTTATTTGATTGTTTATAAATTTTTCAGAGTATGTATTACTAAACTTTGTAAGAACTGTACTGGAATAATTTATTTGTTGTGTATTAAATCCCAGTCCTAAATTATGCTTATGGAAAGTAAAACATCACCACTCAAAAGAAACTTTATTTCTCTAGAATCAAAGATACAAATTTTGTATCGTCTTAAAAAAGCAAAAAGGTTATCAAACATTGCAAAAAGTTTAAATTTATATGAAGCAACGATCTGGACCATAAAGAAAAATGAACAGAAATAAGAACTGCTGTTACTGCAGGATCTTTCATTTTTGCAAATATTGACAGCTTATCCATGAGCACCAATAATTGAGAAAATGGAAAAAGCGCTCAGTATTTGGATTGATGATAGAAGTAAAAAATGGATCCCATTAGATGGCAACATAATTAACCAAAAGGAACTAAAAATTTATAACCATTTAAGAGAAAATGGAGAATTTTCTGTTAACCCAGAGTTTGTTGCCAGTAAAGATTGGTTTGAGTGATTTAAAAAAAACTCATTACAAAACATAAGAATACAAGGGGAAATCGACTGATAATGCAGCTGCCAAGAAGCATGCAGAGGAATTTTAAAAAATTATTGAAGAGCACAGATACACACCACAAAGTTTTCAATGCCACTGAGACAGGTCTCTGGGAGGAAAAATGCCCACCAGAACGTTTATTTTAAAAAGAGAAAACTGCACCAGGTTTTGAGGCAATCAAAAGATTGTGTAACATTACTTATGTTGAGCAACACATTAGCGATAAAACTTATGCTATTTTATAAATCCTCTAATCCTTGTGCAATGAAAGATGTAAATAAAATGAGTCTGCTGGCGAGGCTAGTGGGAGCACAGATGTATTCAAAGCTTCTAAGTGGATGTTTTTATTAATTTATTTGAAATTGTTTTTTTATAACTTTTAATTTAAATTTAGTAGTATAGTATTTTTTTATGATTTTCTGATCAATATGGTGTATTTATTCATTACTCGGCCTTGTAATTGCATAGAAAACCACAGTCGATTTCTGCTGGCATTGTATCGATAGTAGCATTCGAATTCTGCTGCCACTGTTTTTGTATCGATATAGCAGATACTGGAAGTTTCTAAGTAACTTGTAGCAGTGTAATCAGTATCAGAAGAGGATTATAAACTATAGCACTACTTACATGTTTTAATAATTTAACTTGTCACGCAAACCATAACGTATGACAGTAATATTCGTAGAACTCTTAGAATCGATGATTTGGCATAGCTATAATATCACAAATAGCTAGCCTGAGAGTTCAAACCATGTAGGTGGCATTAGACAATTAAATTTATTACACTATTCTTTTGTATTTGATGATAGTGGCTGGCTGAGCTGAATTTTGTAAGGATATGCAGATAAGTAGTTTCAATAAATCTTCCTTACTGTCAGAAAAACATCCTCATACATTGTGAAAATCATGCAAACTCTGCCTTAGCTTCACAGTAAGATTTCTTGATTTTTATCAACTTGCTCTGGAGTTACTAACAAAGGTTGGCTGAATGACCTTTCTTTTCATCTAAGGCACTGTTTTATTCTGAAACTAATCCACTAATCTCAACAATGTTTGGTTTGCTGGTCCATCAAGCATGAGGAAGTGTTACAGATATCTTCCTTGGGCTGAAACAACTGAATTGCCACTTCTGCAGTATTCCTTAAAAAAACAAAAAACAAAAAACAACATTTTTTGATCACTGCTACACATTGCCATTTTCTTTAAATCAGCTGAGGAGTATTCAATGTTGCCAACCAAATATTCAAACCTTATCTACTACGTAACAGTGTTGTTGGTGTGAAAAGTTCGAAACTGGCAAGGCTGCTAAAAAAACAAATAGTATGATGAATAAAAAATCATCCTGTATAAGACTACTACTGAATTTTGTGGATTCGAACATAGTGTGTGTGTAACTTTAAACTCAAACCATGACCATTTGGCTATGGTCATGTCTCTCTGCCATGTTGCAATGAAATTCACAAGGATAGTTCACTTTTGATAAAATTACAAGGATTGATTTGATCAATTAATAAATTTCTGGAAATCTATCCTGAACTATCCTTTTCGATTTTTAAGTTTATGTTCCTTATGTGTACTGTTGAAGAATGAGTAAAGATGCCACCAGCATTCATTTAAAGACTTAAATATTTCAATCAGGTCTCCTTGAAAATTGCCCATTTTCCAGACACACTGCAAATTTGCAGAACTCATCTCTTGGATAAAAAAAAAGAAAAAAAAAAAGAAAAAAGCAAAGTGCAACCATTATCAATCCACTGCATAATGGAAGCCTCTTCAATGATTCATGCTGAGGGAAATGATTCATGTTGACCATATTTAGCAGTCAAGGGCTTGAACTCCAGCTCTACACAAAGAGCGTCTGCTACTGCACTCCCGCTCTTGACCACTTTGCTACGGAGGCCTAGGTTAGGCTCTAGGTTTTGCTACAATTAAACTCATTGTTCTTCTCTGCACCTGTTTACCAAGAAATCTACAATCCTTTCTGTGGATTACAAAACTACATGCATTGCCTAACTATTGCATTATGCAATAAGATAATCATACCTTTGTCCCTGTTCGTAAAGTTTCTATACACACTTGAAAGGATATATGAGCTATTCTAGCAGCCTGTTTGTACTGCTAAGAGAAGTTCACGTTGGTCTGTATAATTACCCCCAATTTTGTTATCAAGAATCTTCAGTTGGTGCTATCCAAATACAGTCAGTTCTGCTATAATGTGGTACATGTGTTCCACATGTACTGTGTTAAAAACAACAGGGCTTATGGGAAAAATAGGGATAGGAGCAGAGCACTCAAAAAAAATGTTCAGTCTGGTAAGTAAAACATTAAAAAAAAAACCAAATAAAATTGCTAACACTGGTTTAAACAGCTTAAATTTCTAATAAATAAATAAATATTACATTAAATATAGCACTGTAATATACAGGGTCATTCTGAACTCTACAAACAAAGGGGGTATTCAGAGGAAGTATCTGAATGTTTTGAGATACGGAACCCATGGATGGTGACGCCTCCTGACTATGTAATCGGACAAAACGTGCTGAGCCGTATACAAGTTAATAAGATATGATAATTGTATTATGGTGCATTTAATTATGACAATAAACATGCTTTACAATAGTTGTTCAAAATGTCGACCATGAAGATTGCAACAAAGTGTAAGTGCCACACCATCGACTGATGTATTCGCTCTAACATCCCAGGGGTTGTGCACACCTCCTCGCAGGCTATGATAATACGAGCAACAAGGTCCATCTCATTTGAACAGGAGTGTCGTACACCAAGCTTTTGGTAAGCCCCATAAAAAAAAAAGTCCAGCAGTGTTAGGTCAGGTGATCTTGCTGGCCATGCGACAGGACCACCACAACTGATCCATTGGTGCTCAAACCTTTTGCTGAGGCAAAGTGTGGTGGAGTTCCATCATGCTGAAACTACATACGCCTTTGGATTGCCAGAGGCACACAATCTAGCAGCTCGGGAAGGACTTCTTCCAGAAAAACTCTGTACACAATACCATTCAATATGTTGGGGAAGCATGTAAGGTCCTATCACATAGTCAAGTATACTTGTCCAAATGTTAACAGCAAATGTAAATGTCTATTTTGGTGTGTGACATGTGGATTTTCCTCATCCGAGATGTGGCATATTCAACATTCCCCTCTCTTGTGAAGACTGCTGTCTACATGTGATACATAAGCTGGAAACTGTGGGTCTACTGTATAGTGCTGAAGAAACCAATTTGTAAACACCATTCTGTGCGGAAAATCTTCTGGTAGGAGTGCTTGCACCTTCTGAGGATGGTAAGGGTGCAACTGTTGCTCATGTACAACCCTTCAAACAGTTGAATGACTTATGTCTAAGGCACATCCAACACGGCAAGTACTTGTAGAGAGGATGTCGGCAAATGTATGCAGAATCATTTCTACCAAATGAGGTGTTCGAACATGCCGCAGATGACCAGTATCGTACATAGGAACACGGAATGATCCAGCCTCTCATAGTCATTGGTCTACCGACGAAAATGTGCTGTGATGAGGATGCCATCGCAATGGATATTTCACTTCATAGCATCATCTAGCAGATCTCCCATTGCAATCAGCTCGACCATAAAAAAGGTGGTCGAGCTGATTGCAATGGGATACCCTTCTTATTATCAGCCAGCTCTGCATATGTAATACGTTCCATCGTACTAACTGTTAAAGTAACGAGCAGGGCGGTGTGTGACACAGTGAAGCAACATGAAAGTAGGGGGGAGTGGAAAGAGGGGTGGTAACAATGACACTAGTACAAGACAAAGTTGTATACCTTAAGGGGTATACTATTAAACAAATAAACTCTTATTACTTCAAATCATGGCTCCGGCGACTGTTGGTTCCTTATCTCAAAACATTCAGATACTTCCTCCAAACACCCACTTAAAAGTTTGTTGGTAGAGTTCAGAATCATCCCATATTGTTTGTTTGTTGTTTGGCATGTGCTATGCACTGCTGCTCCTGCCCATCTGGATACGGAGGCGCTGCTCATCCCATATACATATTAACTGATATTTCTGTTCACTGACATTTTTTTTTTTTTTTTTTTTTTGGATTTTAAAATTTAAAACAGTAAAAAAGATAACCAATCAATAACAACAAACATGGGAAGCACAAATTGTACAAGTGAGACAAATTTATGAAGCTTACAAAATAGGAATGAAGAGAAGATTCTGAAAATTTATTTACGTTTTTTATATAATTGAGGATTTCATGAAGGGAAACATTTCAGAATTCCAGCTATCAGTGTTATCGCAAATGCAGTAAGACAGAGTTTACTACCCTGTTTATAATAGATTTCACTAACAGGAATGCCCAATAAACTGGAAGCTGCAAATTGTTTTTATTGTTTTATGGTAGTGATCTCCAGAAATTTGCTTCTCTGTTCATGCTATCCCGCCTCATGAAATTTCTGTTCGAACAGAAAAATATAAGCTCCTGAAAATATGAGTCAGCCTACAATATCCCATGTTATCTTGTAACACGGGATATTGTAGGCTAACTACAGGAAATGGGAAATCTCACACACTTGACGTTTGACATTTTTTAAGTATCATAAACTTGTATGTATTGCTGCTCAGGTCACTAAGTTCAATTTAGTGTCAGGTTTTGGGTTCACCTGGTGTTACTCACAAACGAAAGTGCACATGAGCCAACGTGAAAACCGCGTTATACTCACAGTGTTCCCTAATATATCAGTCGTGTTGGAGCAAATTCACGTTGCGAAAATGCGCATTACCACAACTGACCGTACAGTGTTTTGCATTTACAATGTTAAACTTCAATTGCAATTTTTCCACCCATCTCCCCAAACTTATCCAGCTCTTCTTGACGTAGAATACCCTTCTTATTATTTGCCACCCTGACCACCTTTGTATCATCAGCAAACTTAGACATCAATATTAATAAATATTAAAATAAGTAAAAGGGGTTCCTGCTCCCTCTGGTACCTCATTCATCATATTACCCCACAAAGTAGTGCCTATTTATAACCACAATTTGCCTCCTATCACTTAACTGTTATTCATCCACAATGTGCAGTAACTTACCCATAATGTCACTCTGTTCTAATTTATACAACAATCATTTGAGTCGTACAGTATCAAACGATTTACTGAAATCAAAGTATATGCCAAAATTATTCTTTGCATCCACTTCTTTGTGCAGACCTCACAGTAGCTGGTTAGACTGGTTATGCATAATCTTCCTTTAACAAATCCATACAGTGATTATCTTATAGCTCTATGTAGCGACTTCCCCTGAATCTAAGGTGTTCTCATTATTATGGTTAAATGTTTGACTAACTCTTTTGCAGCTTCACTTAATATAACTGGATAGATTCCATTAGCCCTGTGCACTCTTTCGCTTGGAGGTACAGTTGTAGGTAATTTCACTTCCGTAAATATTAAACAGATATTGGTATCTTCATCTCTAAAAATTTCTTTGAGTGGATACAGATGCAAAAGATTTGTTCAGTTTGTCAGCAGCCTTACACAGTCATCAATAGTTACATCAGTCATATCCAATATACCAATGTCACCCATCCCTTCCCTACTAATATTAATATAAGCAAACAATTTCTTGCTGCTTCTCTTTGCACACCTTGCTATAGTTTCATCTGCTTTATCATGCCTGAGAGTACCATGATTACAATTACAGACTAAGCTTTGCTTCAATCTAAGTTAGACCCACTCCTCATATATGGCACATAATGCCTTAAAATAATCTGCTATCTGTAGCTGTATATAGCATACTGCAGTTTGTTTGTTTTTCTTTCTTTTTTTTTTTTAAAACAAAATAAAAAAAATTAAAAATATGTATCATTATTATTACTAGTATTAGAATTGGCAAAGGATGCAGAAAAGCAAGATAATACAGCATCAGCTGGGGTGGGGGAACTTCCCGCATCATCTGTCCATTCTCTCTGATAGTTTGTCTAGTTCTTTCCTTCAATTTGTTCAAACTACTCACTTCAACAACACCACATGGAAATTTGTTCCAAAAATTAACTATCTGCTGGCTGAAGGAAAATTTCTGCACATCTATCTTACAACCATCCCTCTTCAATTTGAATTTATGCCTCTCATGCGTATAGTCTTAGCAAGAAGGATGCTATCAGCACTGGGCTTACTGAATTCACAAACCATTAAACATTTCAATCAGATCTCATAAATGCCTATTTTCAGTCTGCAATTTACAGAATTGAAGCCCTTCTTGGTAAGAGCACTCTTTTGTTCCCCTCACTAATTTTGTTGCTCTTGCACGACCACCAAGTCAGTGAAGTTTACAATCAATACAAACGTTAATCGTATTTAGCAGTCAAGGGCTTGAACCCCAGTCCACTCAAAGAGCACGTGCTATTGAATTCATGCTCCTGACTACTCGGCTATGTCAGGTCTAATCATCTTCTTATCCCTGTCGATCTGCACTGCTCAGAGAAAGTCATATCTGACTGCACAGTTTCCTCAAACTTATTTCAGTCTCCACTACTGTGCATTTAATACCGCACACTTCGTATATAATTCTGAGATCATTACTACACATATGCAGTATCTTATATTTGTCACTGTTAAACTTCAAATGACACTTCTCAGTGTGTCTGCCCTTGTCCAGATCTTGTTGAAGTACCACACCTTGCCAATCTTTACATTATCCACAAACTTAGACATTTAAGCCTGATATGCCCTCATTAATAATCAATGGGGACAGCATGAACTCTGGGGAATTCTTCTTGGAATGCTGCTGTTGGTGAACTGTCACCAACAGCAGCAGTTCAAGAAGAGTAGTCAACAGTAATAATCACTCTGCCTTCTTTTCAAACTCTATCCCTTTATCCATAGCAGTAACTTCTCCCTATATTATACTGCTTCAATTTAAACAGCACTTTTATGTGGAACAGTGTCAAAAGCATTTCTGAAATTATATTGTGTAGAAATTATTTTTGCATCTGGTTGCTTTGTTAGTGTATCATAATATCAAATCAGACAGGTCAGACAAGATAACTTCTTAACAAATCCATGACGTGACTGCAGTGACTCCATTATTTTCCCTGGAACAGAAGTCAAGCAAACATACAAACAGAAGTCAATCATCATACAAACTTTATACAGACTGAAAAAGAAAGCATAAAATAAAGTACAGAATAACATAAACTAAAATAAAATAAAGTAAAATAATATAGAGAAATACTGAATAATATAAACTATTATATATGTCCTTTATTAAGTGTATGATACAAAAGCTCTCTATATCAACTTAAAGGTTGGCATCAATAATGCTAATTTTGCAAAGTTCCACCTGGAAGTACTATATATATATATATATATTTTTTTTTTTTTTCATGAACACTGATAACCAGAATGATTGGAAGAAATTTAAGAAAAGAAAATCTTTAAAATGACAGCTACATGGCACATTACCTTTATAAACTTCAAGTTACCACAAGCTGAATTAGTGAATTTAGAGAAAGAATAAAATGAAATCCACCTACCTAACAAAGTGAGAATGGAAGTTGAGAAGTGCAAAAAAAGGAGAAATGGAGATAGATACACGGGAAGAAGCAGAATGAGAAATTCAGCTCCAATGCTCCATTCTCCATTTATTCAGAGGAAAGATAAAAAGTACAACAGCAAGTGATGGAAGAAAGGTAGCATTTTAATAATTCCTCAACCCAGCAAAGCCCAAACTGAGCAGGTGTAGCCCTACACGCTGAAAACCAGCAAGCAAATACATTTCTGTGAGCAAAACCAAATGCACAAATATAAAAACTCACAAACTGCACTTCTAGTGAGGACTCTCTCTCTCTCTCTCTCTCTCTCTCTCTCTCTCTCTAAATACAAATATTGCACTTTGAATTTACTTATTAATTTTGGGAATGAATGCAGAAGGTGAATGAGCATTTTCAACATTAAATTGTATAAAAAATCATTTGTGATCTGGATTATCTCAGTCAAAATTATCATCTTTATCAGTACTTTCTATAGAAAGTGAAATATTAAAACAATTGCCTGTTGATGAAATTATAAGAGAATTTGTGAATAAAAAATGCCACAAAGTAAATATACGTTAATAACCAATCTTATATGTTGAATGTGATTTTTATGTAACAAATGTGATTGTTTCTTTTTTTTTTTGTTTTGTTTTTTAGAAATGTGATTCTTGATTGTTTATGTTTTCAAGAATTGTTTAATAAACCTATTTCTATTTTTAAAAATTACTGTTTATAATTTTTGTGGATTTTGAAAATATAAAATATCTTTATTTTCTTATTCCCAATTCCTTGGGAATAAGAAAAACATAATTATCGTCATACACGTCTATAATTATTTTATATACCTAGCCATAAATATATGTTATCTGTTTTGTGTGTGTGTGTGTCAATCCATCTTCTGTCGGATGGGAAATAAGTCCACTTAACCCACAAAAAAAAAAAAAAAAATTGTGTGCTGTCCTATTCAAGGTACTGTACTGAGTGGGATAAGTGTGTGTGAAAGTGGGGAATGAATGAGCATGTCTTACAAGTGCCAACTGTTGCACCCTGAATATGTATATTTAAAAAATCTAAATTAGCTATTCTTGCAGCATAAGCTATATAAATGTGAATATCATCACCTGTGTAAACTATGTGGTGGGCGAATGAATGTGATTAATATAAAAAATATATAATTTTTTTTTTAGGTAGCACCTATGTCCTATCCATTTGTATAATGATGAATGTAAGAATGACAAATGTGTGAGAGAGTGAGAGTGTTATGTACTATTATTCAGTCGGTCCCAAAATATGTACAAAAAAAAAAAAAAACAAGTGTGATGCCGTAAATGTAAGTACGACAGATGTGCAGTTGGAAGTGCATGTAGAATGTGTGTGTGTGTGTGTGTGTGTGTGTGTGTGTGTTCTAATAGGCCCCTAACTTGACTACAGTTGGTGCAATCTATTAGGAAACTTCCTGCCTTGCTGACGTCATGGCCCTGATTTAACCACGGTATGAGATATGCTGACAAATTAAATCCTTTGGCTAGCCTATCCAATGTGGGATTACTTACAGAGACACTGCATGTCCGCAGTTCAATCTTCTTCCCACATAGGGTACCCTGACCCTATGACTTTACTTCCCTAAAATCCCTTTCCCACCTCCCAAACCAACCTTTTTGCCTAGTGGACACTATCACCACAAATCTTTCTCTGTTCTTAAAAGCCACCTCCCCCGTGGAGAACAGGCTCGCACAGGGGTGTCCCCCTCTATCCCTTTAACTTCCCATTTTTTTCTCCCCTTCCAGGCAAGTGCAGGCATCACTCAAGGTTCACCCCCACCACACCCAGCCTGCCTCCCCAAGGCAAGAATGGACAATGTGAGGTCCCAATAAATACCCCATAGCTAAATGACCACAGGAACAACAGACCACCACAACCCAACATTACACTACACAAATCAACACTAAAAATTACATTACCTCTGGCCTTTACAGAGTTTGTACTGTGGCACAGAGTATACAAACATGGAGCTGGGGGCAACCCCCTAGTGCTGCTTGATAATCAACACTACAAACTATGTTCTTTCTGTACACATTGTACCCCCCATATTCAAATTCTGCATCCCTATGTCTGAGTGACACCATGTCTCTGATATCCCCACAATGTCCACTTTTGATAACTTACCCACCTAACACTGCCTCAACAGCATCAGCAAATATTCTTGCACCCTTTCTATTTAAGTGTATCCCATCCCTCTAAAAACAGTCTCTCCTGTTAACAAGCAGAGGCTGCACTAAAAAAATTCTACCCCATGAACCTTGCATTCTCTCCTGGGCCAAATTGATTAACAAGGCTTTCAACTACTTTCTATTGTGCCTGGACAGGAATGCAGACTCTTTCAAAATTAACCCTAACTCACAACTTTTTCCAAACGTTGCCTTGTTAAATAAGCCTTCAGATCTCCCATTCTTAATGTCATTAGTGCTCTTAAAAGTTGCTATCTGTTCTACAACATAATCTACTTTTGCCCCTGGCAGACTTTCCCCTGGAACTATGTCACCTATCCTTTTTGCACATTTTTCCTATTTCATTGACAACAGAGTCACCAATAATAACTGCCTCCTGTGGGACCAGTGCATTCGATCTTGGGGATTGCTGATGTGCAAGCAATGGCTCTGGCATTGAATTGGGCAGTTGAAAGCTCAACTGGGCCCCAAATTAAATTCCTTTTTAAATTTGTATGATTAACCTTTATTTCTGTATAAGAAGTATAAAAAAATAGCACTTTTCAAGTTTATACAGCATGTGGTTTGAATGGGGTAGCTGTCACTTTTCATTAGGAGCTAGCACTGAGAGGATTGCCTTAAAGTTTTATTTTGTTAATTACTGATCAATCATAAAAAAAATTCAATTGGTGTAAAACTATATTCTTTAGGTATGCAAACTTTTTTTTTTTTTTTTAAATAATCACTAACAATTCTAAAACATTATTTTATCTTTAGAATAATGCATTTTGATGATTACGAAAAAATATCTGTGAAAACTATTTAGTAACAGATGTGCTAGCTTGGGACTATGTTATAGGCCCATGCAACAACTTGTTATATGTTTTTACACATATTCTTACTGTTGAAATTAGTAGCATACACAATTTTTCAGCAAAATGTGATTTATTTGAAAAGTAGGGCATTCATGGAAAACTAGTTCTAAGTGAGACAACTGACTCCATATGACAAAAAAAAATTTCTTTTTCACAAGGTAAAATAAGAATAAAGGAGCAGAAACACTACTCTAGTTCTATTTATTTCTATTTATTTATGAACATTCAGATTACTAATGACCTAACATATAATAACACTTTGCCATATTATTTCACAAATAAAAAAAATCAACAAAAATTTTTTTTTGCTAGAAAACCATGAACAAACTTACCAAATAATAGACACATTACGTGACTGCTTACGCAAGGTTCTATTCCTTATAAAATCTAGTGGTCCGGGCAAATGTCCTTGATATGATTTCCTAATAAGTGAGCTCTTGGAAAGAGGTAGAGACATAAATAGTCATAAATACATACTTCACACATCATGTCACTTTTAAATATATTAAAATTGATGAGAAAAGGAATATGTACTTAGTCAAAGCTTAATAAAAAGATGGCACTCACCTCAATAATCCGTTATGGTTATATAAATTATGAAACAGTGGTGTGGGAAATCTTTGATTGAAACTAAAATCGGAAGTTAAGAATCATGATTAAGAAAGCGCAATTTAAAAAAACTTAGCCCAGAGGAGGGGGGGAGATGCACCATATCATCCTCTAGTTGTCAATTACAATACTGTAGAAATAAACTATCTTAAAATTAAAAAAGGAATAAGGCCAATAGTCATGAATGACAGACTTTCGATAAATTCATCTTCAGTTGGCATTAAAATGAAGAGCAGAAGGTTGCTGTAGATTTTAACAGCCAAATGAAGATGAATCTATCAAAAGTACATTGTTCACAACTATTGGCCTTATTCCTTTTTTAATTTTAAGGTATTTTATTTATACAGTATTGTAATTTACAACAAGAGGATGATGTGGTGCACCTCCCCCTCTCTGGGCTAAGTTTTTTAAATTACGCTTTCTTAATCACGATTCTTAACTTCTGATTTTAGTTTCAATCAAAGATTTCCCACACCACTGTTTCATAATTCATATACCCATAACGGATTATTGAGGTGAGTGCCATCTTTTTATTAAGCTTTGACTAAGTACATATTCCTTGTCACAAACTTTGGCATTTTAAGCTTTTCCTAACTCTAATCAATTGATGAGAAATTATAAAATTTCCCCTATGTAAAGATATATGTACACTTAATACAGAAGAGAAACTGGTTTGAATACTATGGATGCCCTAAATACAAAAGCAAGAAAAGCATATAGAAAGTCGTCTATGGCAGAATAATGAGTTCACTGTCACTTGTATATATATATATATATATATATATATATATATAGAGAGAGAGAGAGAGAGAGAGAGAGAGAGAGAGAGAGAGAGAGAGAGAGAGAGAGAGAGAGAGAGAGAGAGAGGGGGGGGGGGGGCTGGGTTTAAATCCAGCCAGAGACTGGAGAAATTCTCTAATGCTTGGGCTGTAGTAAGCCAACCTGAATTGAATAGAATATGGTTCTCTACTGCATGAGTTATTATATTTTTTTCGGCAAGCACAAAATGCATATACAAATTGGCCAGTAAACACAAGCAGATATATGTGATGCATTATACATGAAGATGACCATATGAACTAGCACAGCAGATATATGAATGGCAAAGCAGACAAATTACAAAAAAAAAAATATATATATAATAAATAAATAAATAATAATAATTACAACCAAACAGTTCATATATAGTTCAGAATATGGTCAGCTGCTGATTTATGAACTTCTAATTTACAAACTTTCAATTATAAAAAGAATTTTGAAACCATGCACTGGATTTCCAAAATCAAACTGGATTTGAGCACTGCTTGGTTTCAGAAACTCCAAACAATATTGCCCTTTAAAAGTGAAATATTAAAACATATGTAAGAGTTTGAAAGAGAAAGAAATTGAGTGTTTTTAATGCCACAAAAACTAGACAATTTCATTTGTGTGCATTTGCTTCATTATCTATTCACTGCTCCAACCAGTGTTGATGAGATCTGACTGCACCTGTTTTACCTCAGCACAGATGGTCCTGTAACAACAGAGGCCATCTTGAATGGGTTCTATTGACCTTGGTGAAGCTGACAGAGCATCAGCTTCACCAAATCCTCTCAAAGGCTGCCATTCTCCTGGCAATGTCCTTGAATGCTTGCAATTTCCTTAGTTTTTATAGTTTCACTTCACTTTTCAGACTTCCTTCTCAAATCACTTCTTTTTGCCAGCATTTCACCATGTGAATCAAGTAAATTTTCAACATCTTCAGCATCACAACTTAGGGTCCTGAGCTGGATATCATCATTCTTCTCTTTCTTGGTGACTCCCTTTTACTTCTCTCTCTCTCTCTCTCTCTCTCTCTCTCTCTCTCTCTCTCTCTCTCTCTCTCTCTCTCTCTATTGCCTGGTACAGCATAAGCCTCAGGCTTCCTTGTACTATTTGGCTAATAATAATAATAATAAGACCAGATAATGAGCAAGACTGACAATTTTGGTGATCTCTGAATTACAGGAACATTGATTAGAATTTGTGGACTGGTCACTAACAACACTAGCAAGGTTTTTGTGGATTTATTGGATGACTGTTTTCTACAGCAGCATGTTCAGGAGACAACCAGACGGAGTAATACTTTTGACCTGATTATCAGTAGTGATTCTTCTGCATTAACCCCTTCCCGGAACATTTTTTTCCTGAAAATGTGCCATAGCAAATTGACTTTTTTTTTATTTTACAGATTAAAAGTATGCATCATGCGACTACTCGTATAGTTTTTTGTGTTTTTATAAATTTTTTAGTAGAAAATACATGGGAGTAATTAACCCATTTGGGCTATCCCAGGTTATCTCACGTATGCCAAAAAGTGTGCAAACTATAGATTTTTTTAATAAATTAGTGCTTGAGCTAAAAGAAAACAGAAAAAAACACAAAAAAACTGCAAACTTCCTTTATTCCATGAAAGCCAAATTGAATTCCATAAAAAAAAAAAAAAAAAAAAAAATGGCATTTCATGAAAAACAAACAGTAATTTTACTTGGTGTGGTAGGTCTTGAAGCAAGGAGTGATGCAAAGACAAATTTCATGTTTCACACATGTAGCGCGTCTCCTTTCGAATTTTCTTGCCATCTCTGTTCTGCTTTTTGGAGCATACCTGACAAGTTCTAGTTGGAAAGTTCTTCTTCTCAGTTGATGGAATATCAATGGGGTAATGGCCTGGTGAATAGAGAGTTGGGTGAGATGTTGAGGACGGTCTTCCCTTTCTAACTGGTGGAATTTGGGTGATATTTCTTGATAAGTTCATCAATCAAGTCCAATCTGAAATTAAAGGGTGAAAGAGCTTTTTGACCATCTGAAATCATGGCTTTACACAGTAGAAATGAATTCCACACAGCTAGGTCCATTAGGTGAAAGAAAACCTTCCTGTAGTATTTTTTAATCAGTTTCCTGGGCAGGGAATAGTTTGCCAAATGCTAATAAACTTTATCTACATCTCCCATAGAAAGGTTATAGTCACAAACTACTTTGAGTCACTTCATTTCTCTTGTTCAAGTTTCTATTTCTTCCTGAGAAGGATTATGGACCATAGATAACAACACTACACCTTTTTTTATCTTTCCAATGTAAGGCCATGACTTTCCCTCTTTGAAAAGCAGATGAACCTCTTGCCTTTACAGCTTTTCTTTCTTCAGAATTTTGGGTATTTCCTTTCTGTTTAGTCTCACTGTACCATAAACATCAGTTTTCTTTGTGATGAGAATATCAGCTAATTGTGGACTGGTATAATAACTGTCAACTGTGAGGCAATATCCTTTTCCAAACAGAGGCTTTATGAGAGTCAAAACCACTTGTGTAGACATTGGAAGACCAATAAAGTCTGGATCCATTTCTGCACCTTTTCCTACTTATATTATGAAAGTCCAAACATTGCCACCTTCGGATTCACGCAGCATATAATACTTTAAGCCAAACATTGAGTGCTTCAATGGCATGTACTGCACCCAACCAAGTCTTCCTTTGTACAGCATCAAGCTTTCATCTATTGTTGTCTCTTTTAGGAACATAGACTTCAACAATTTATTTTCTAAGAAGAAAGAGACATCATAAATCTTGTTTAGTTTTGGATTTGGGTGTATTTGCATCATATGACTCATTATCTGAGAAATGAAGGTACTGTTTTATCTTTTTATAATACCTGAGAGTCAATGTAGTTCCAAACACTGCTTTTTTTGACCAGTGCATATATTCATCAGGGTTTTTCACAATACTTTGCAGCATTTTCAGAGCAAAAAACACTCTCAATTCAGCATGCATCAGTGGAGTCCAACTAGAATCATGAGTGCCACTTTGTTCTGCAAATTTATGTCTCGGAGCACATTAGATTGATTAGCTCTTCATCAAAAAATAAAGCAAAATATTCGATAGAAATCATGTCATCTGTATTGCTTTCAATGCACAAAGCTGGCTGTGCAGAAAATGGAAATCTTAGAGGTGGCAAGGGGGGGGGGGGGAGGTCTTTAGTGCAGTCAATTTTGAACCACTATCTAGCATCTAAAACACTGACATCATCATTTTCTTCATCTGAATCAAAACCAGAGACAGATTCATCAGAATCGAATTTAAGAAGAAGTTTCCAATTCACAATATCAATGGTCACTAATCTCTTCTTCACTATTCATTATATAAATAAATTGAAATCGAGTGGAATGCACAAGCAGTAACCTCCCACCAGAAGCAATAATTGTGAACTGACTACATTCTGACATTGCTGTACAAATATAAGTAAAATGAAAGCCAATTGTCTGCTGCCAGGCATAAGAAAATTCTGCGATTTCACAGAGTTCACTTCGAGAAATCTCGGGATTTATGTAACTAATGCAAAATTAGCCAGATAAATTCTGAATAAAATATATTTCAGTCCTAAATTTGGAGGTATTATTGTTTGCTTTTATTCCGAGATATCTTGTGTAGTTCCAAATAACTTTTTAAACTAAAAACGAGATATCTCAGAATAATCCATGAAGGGGTTAAGAGTCTGCAGATAAAGGAACCACTAGGTGGCAGTGATCACAGTATGCTAAAGTGCATTTTACTCAAAGAAGTAATTACCATCAGGGGTAAAGGGAAGAGTTTTTGCTTTTATAAAGGTGGTCTGAGACAGTATTTAAATTCTATACAGTGGGACCAACTGATCACGTTATCAACAGCAAATTCAAAATGGGAAGAATTCAAAGGATTAATCTAGGAAGCTACTAGGCTTTGCATACCAACCAAGAAATGCTGTTCAAGGTTTCTGCCTAAAAGGATGTCAGATGAAATAATGAGATATGTTGCAGAGAAGAAAAATGTATGGAATACATATAAATTAACAGGTGACACAAAAGCCTATGATAGATATAAGCTGGTCTATAACCAAGTCACAAAGGAGGTTAGGCAGATTACGAGAAATCTTTGGCAAAGGACACAAAGAAAAATAGCAAAGGGTTCTTTACTTATGTAAACTCTAGAAGGAAAGGGATGAATCAGATTGATCCACTTGATATTGATGGTTCAATTGTAGATGATCCTGCAGTATAAAGCCTCAGGTAGCTAACAAACTAAATGAGCATTTTGCATCTACATTCACACAGGAGCAGTTATTCAGGGAGGGGAATGCCAGAGGTGAATTAAACTCTGGTAGTAAGCTAGATGATTCTGTAATAACTGAGAGCAAAGTGGAGGAGAAATTGTTAAAAATAAACATAAGAAAGACACCTGGGTGGATGGGATCTATCCAGTTATATTAAAGGAGGCAGCAAAGGAAGTAAGCAAACCCTTAGCCATAATTATGAGAGCTTCCTTGGACTCAGGGGGAGGTATCCATTGACTGGAGATGTGCAAATGTGATCCCAATTCACAAAGGAGGATCAAGTGATGACACAAGTAATTACAGACCTGTTAGTTTAACTTCTGTTCCAGGGAAATTAATGGAGGCACTGTTTAAAGAAGCACTGCAGAATCATCTAAACAAGACTACAGTTATAGCTCGGAAACAGCATGGGTTTGTTAAGCGGAAGTCTTGTCTGACCAATTTGATTGGATACTATGATGTGGTCACAAAGGAGCTGGATGCAAAGAATAATTTTGATATCATATATTTATGATATGATATCAAAATTATTCTTTGCTGTTTAAAGAAGCACTGCAGAATCATCTAAACAAGACTACAGTTATAGCTCGGAAACAGCATGGGTTTGTTAAGGGGAAGTCTTGTCTGACCAATTTGATTGGATACTATGATGTGGTCACAAAGGAAATGGATGCAAAGAATAATTTTAATATCATATATTTGAATCTTAGAGAGGCTTTTGATACCATTGCAAATGGAAGACTGTTGCATAAATTGGAGCAGTGTGGCAGTGGAGGCAAATTGCTGCTATGAATAAAGGGATAGTTCAGTTGAAAAAGACAGAGAGTGGTAATCAATGGACACTGCTCTTTGTGGACTAATGTTATTAGTGGAGTCCCACAGGTTTCAGTGTTGGGTCCATCATTGTTTTCTGTATTTATTATTGATATTGATGATGGTATATCAGGCTTAAGTATAAGTTTGCAGACAAGAAGAAGATTGACTGGGTTGTTAATGACAGTACACCGCTGCAACAGGATCTAGAAAAGTTGAGCAGGTGGGCTGAGAGGTGGCAAATGAAGTTTAATATTGACAAATGTAAAGTACTGCATATGGCAAGCAGTAACCCCCAGAGTAATGTATCAACTGTGTGGTACTATACTGACAGTGGTAGAGAATGAAAAGGACCTGTGGGTAATTGTGCAGGCAGATATGAAGTTTTCTGAGCAGTGCAGACAGTCTTTAAGAGTAGTTCATGGTGTCTTGTCAATGATATACAGGAATGTTTCTAGCAGGGATAAGGAGGTGATTATCCCCTTGTATAAGGCAATGGTCAGGCCATGCCTTGAGTACTGTATACAGGTCTGGAGGCCTCATTTTAAGAAGGGTGTAGAGCTGCTGGAACGAGTACAGAGAAGAGCTACAAGACTAGTGAATGGAACAAAGAGTTGCTCTTATGAAGAAAGACTTTTTCAGCCTTTTCTGGGCATTGAAATACAATATGCAATAAATATTTATGTGCAGGTATGAAAATACCTGCACATAATAAAATACTTTACAGTTTATATACTACCTGTTTTGCAAATTACAGTGTCTGGAGAAAAGGCACCTGTGAGGTTATCTGATTGCAGTGTATAAAGCCTTGAATGGTTTGAGCATGGTCAATGTTGATGGGATTCTTTCTCTTGCTCAGAATAATCGCCCGAGAGGGCATAAATTCAAATTCAGGAAAGACAGGTAGGATAGATGTGCGAAAGTTTGCCTTTAGTCAGCGTGTTGTTGATTGATGGACCTAACTTCCATTTTTCATTGTAGAAGTTGATAGCTTAAACGGATTCAAGGCAGAACTAGACAAACATTTGGAGAGAGTGGATGGGTGAAATGAGAAGGTTTATTTATTTTTTTGCTGATGCTGTATAAGCTTGCTTTCTCGCATCATATATTAACAGGAACAGTGTGTCAGGACAAACATAATTCCTATTTGTTGGCCTAGATCCAATTCCAAACTTGACTGAATTGCTTGAGCAAATGACCTGCATAAGATGTCTTCCTATCTCCTTCATTATAACAGATAGATTCCATCTACCCCAGGTGCCTTCCTTTGTCTCTTTCTCATCTTTCTCATCTCCTTATATCTTCCTCAGCGTGTAATTTCTCCTCATTTCTCATATCTTTCTCGTCCTCCCATCTAAAAACACTTTTTATTTTCACATAAACTGTTATAACGAACACAAAAATGAATACTACATGATATGCTTGCACAAACTAAGAAAAGGTGGGGGAACATTCCTAGACTGCAAACTCGTCACTCGTTTCCATAGCAATGAAGCAGTGTTGCCAGTCCATGTATTTTCAGAACAGCCCTCATAAAATTGATTTAATAAAGTGTCTAATTGCATTATTGTATTAAATGTATATTTATGTAAATTTAAAAAAAAAAGGGATTAGATGAGATCAGATAAATATTTAGATGAAAGCGCCTCTAGCCAGGTGGGAAGGAGCAGCAGTGCGCAGCACACGCTTCTTGATTAGACCGGGGTTTGAGCCCATCACCACCAAATACAGAGAATGCGGAAAGGTCAGGGAATGACCACCGCATATCCCGGAGCAATATGGCCTTAGTTGCTAATGCTCCTAAAAACCAAATAATAATAACAATAACAATTTAGATGAAATTGACTAAAGTAATAAATAAGGCATTCAGATTATGTTCAGCATTTTTTTTTATGTTATATAAAACTCTGGTCCATTATATCATTATTACAAAAATAAAACTGTTTATTTATTTATTTATTTCAATAAAATCTCGTGAGTCTGACATCACAAATAATTTTACATAAAAAAAAAAAAAAAAAAAAAAACGAAAGAAAGAGAGAAATTCTGTCTCATCAAGTATCACTGCTTCAATTGTTGTAAATGTAAATTACACACAGGAGTGCACATGTACATGATGACAAGAATGTTGCTGTAACTTCCTGATACTGATCAAATTCCTACTATGACATGATGGGCTATCCCTTAGTATTCAAACTCCGTGCAGAACATGGCAGAAGAACGTATTTCCACAACTTCATTATGTGCATGTTTCTCAACAGATTCGGTGTCCGTCAAATGTGATCAAAGCTCAGCTGAAATACTGTATAAACTTTTGGCTATTGTGCACTTTATTACCATCAATTCAATATAGAGTTAAGTCTGAAAAATCAACAAGATCTAAGTCCAGAATTCCTGGTTTTGTGAGGTTTTATAGTATTATTTTTGATTATTATTTTTTTAATGAAGAAAATAAAATATATAACATACAGTTTCTGATTCTCTAAACTGATTTGCTGATTTGCATAGATTTTCTGTACAAAGATGATGTTCTGGAACTGTAATTTTATTCTTTCTGGCAATGTCCATGATTATTTTTCTTGCTTGTTCATTCTTTCCTGTGGAAATCAGCCACCTTATGGATTCTGGTAGAAACCTTAGACAGAAAAAAAAATCAAACTTTAATGTAATATGTCATTCACTAGAATTCTTGGTTGTATGCTAGTCAATATAAATCAAACCAAAAATGACATTGGGTGAAATAATGTAGAAGATATTTTAAAAGATCTTAAATCAACATATTTAAGATCTTTTGAAATATACTAAATACAAATCACACCAATGAAATCAAATAAAATCGTACTGTAGGGTTAACATTAACATTAAGTACAAAGTATTGACATTCTTTGCTGATATGGATTCTCCTTTGTAAGCTACATAAAAAAAATCAGTTTGCTGTCTCAACTTCATTATCTTGCTTAGGATGACTTGATCAGTATTCAAATATGGTCAGATAAGTGGCAACTATGTTGTAATGCTGCTAAATGCAAGGTCTTACATTTGGGGAATGGCAACCCACAAATAAATTATATACTTGGTGTGGTTAAATTAAAAACGGTGAAGGAGGAAAGGGAACTGGGAGTTACAATACAGGCAGGTATGAAGTTTTCTGAATAATGTAAACAGGCAGCCAGGAAAGTCCACAGTGTCCTATCAAATGCTAACCTGTAGAGATAGCAAGGTCGATTATGTGGGCTACAGAGCTTGGCAACCAGGCACCACAGAAATGACCTGATTGAGGTTTATAAGGTTCTGAGAGGGATTAGTAAAATGAATGAAGGTGGAATTCTCAATGTTCTAAAGAATTCCAGAACTAGGGGTCTTAAATTCAAATTACAGGGCTTGAGGTTTAGATTAGATTGTAGGAAGTTTTCTTTTAGCCAGCGAGCTGTTGATATCTGAAACAAGTTGCCCTTGCAGGTAGTTGAGGCTGACAATTTGAATAAATTCAAAGGTCAATTGGATACTTATGTGAAGAGGGAAGCATATAATTTGTGTTTTCTTATCTGCTGCTGCTTTTTTTTTTTTTTTTTTTTTTTTTTTGCCAGTGCAGCAAAAGACTGTGGTTCTTGGCATTATTACTATAGTGCAAGGAGCCACAGTACTATTACAAATACTATTACTATTTAGCAATGTGTGCTCAATATGCTACAGTGATATATGTGCCGATATACTTCATTAAAAGGAAGAAGTATAGGTGGGTGATTTCTAGGTCACTTACACTCAGCATTGCAGAATTTACTCTGTTGTTAAATAACTGATTCTTAAATGAGATGCATACATGTACCTCTATCTCTGCTTTAGTTTGTAACTGATGCTGTATGTGTGCGTGGTGGGCCATATGTCAGTTTACCAAAGAGAAGTTCAATTTACCAAGAAGTAAATTACCTAAAATAGTTTCAAAAATTAATTTATATGCCCAGCATATTATAATATTAATAGCGTTTAAAGGCGGTATCTTCCAAACACTTCTCTGCTTTTTTTTTAGATCCTGGAGATTGTGAATGGAGCACTGCATAAGTGCGGCCAGAGAGTACTTTGAAGGAGATAAACATTGAAATTGTTGTATTTAAAATAATAAATGATTTAAAAAATATTTCTCATTTATTTTTAATTTCACCTGTATTGAATAGGAGAATAGGAGAACTAAGGATTTACATTAAGTAAATACTAAGTTTGGGGAAATGTTAAGAAAAAGCCAAATTAGAATTAAATTTGAAAGTGTCTAGAATTCTGCTCAAACATGATAGTAGGAGGAAGTACATGATGAGAACCATGTCGATCAGTTCAACCCTGAAAAAGACTGTGCAACGCTGATGGGATAGAATTTTTGTCAACATGGTCTGCGATGTTAACAGAAGAGACTGTTTTCAGAGAAATAGGATAATTTAATTAGAAGAGTTGCAAGAATATTTTCTGACGATATTAAAGCAGTGTTAGCTGAATGGTCAGGAGTGGAAGTGCAGTTCAAGCCCCTGACTGCTAAATACAGTCAATCTGCCAACCCGCACTGGACCAGCATGGCAGATTACGGTCCATTTCCCTCAGCGTGAATTGTTTAGGAGGCTTCCATCCTGCAGTGGGTTGATAATGGCTGCAGTTTACCTTTTTTTTTAGGTGGATCAGGACACTGCTAACTTGGGGATGTGCAAATTAACAGTTTAACAGCAGCTGCAAGCAGAAGTGAAACTTATTACTATGGTGCTTCTATAGGAACATGAAGCAGCCTGGAAAGCAAGATCCAGGTAGAGGATTACAAGGCTTGCTGGGGATCCTCATGGAATATGAAAATATATGGATTGCATTAAGGTTCCTAAGAGAAAAACAGTTACATATACATGCTTGTAAACTAATGTTATGGATTACAGTAAATAAATTTGATGAATTTGAAGTTAAGTACAATGTGTACCTTTGGTTAAGAAGTACATAGGATCTAAGGCAGGGCACCTGGTTGACAGGAGTGATCAGTGTAATGTTGAGTTAGTTTGGTGTGACATAAGCACTGGAACAGAAATGACAGTAGGAGTATGTCATTGACCAAATGACTGTAATGGGTATAATGAAAATGAGCAACTATACAAGGGTAAGCATGCAAATCAGAATAACTTAAAAGAGAGAATTTTAACTAGAACCTGTAGGTTGATTACTCCCTTAGTATTACAGGTCGACCATCACTAATCCAGTGGCATTGGGACCTGTGAGGTGCCGGATTAGTGAGTTTACCAGATCACCGGTGGTTATTTTAGCACATACAGTTTACACAACAGCTAACCACCTCATCCTGCCTTTAACACGTTGCCTGCCAAGCTAGTTTAAGAAAAAATTCCCCAGGGGCCAAAAAATATTTAGGAAAGAATTTGATTAGTAATTCTAAAATAAATATTGTAATGTCAGTGTTGTTGTTTTTTTTTGCTTAAAATATTAAAAAAAAAAGTCTTTTTTTATGTTGCATATATGTGGCCACCGTGGCCACATATGTCGGTTATGTTATTTCTTGAAAAGCCATGTCGGCCACATACGTGCGACGCTATTACAACATGCATATGAAGGTCGTTTGTGATTAGTTTATTGCATGTGCGGCGAGTGCTGCAATAAAACTAATTACAATAAAATAAACTCTCAAACATTGCAATAAGTTTATCAGTATTGTTAGAGATTTCATGAAAACAAGGTCTTAGTGAGTTGTATTATCCATCATATTGTGTTATGTTTTTTCGCAAGTTTGTACAAGTGTGTTGTAAAAAAAAAAAAAAAAAAAATCTAAAAAGGAATGGCTAAAAGAAAATTACTAAAATAAGAGGAACTGAGAGAAATTGCTGGAATTTACAATTAAGTATGGTTAAACTTCTCACAGACACACACCTCTGTCGAGTTTTTCAGGAAGTTCAACTTTATTTGTTATGGACAATGTACGGTGTTTGCGCTTTACACCACGAGAGGCACTTCCTTTATGCATTGGAACTATAGCTGGGGCTAAATGTGAGCAGATTATAATAATAAATACAGAAAAACAAGTGGGAATGGCTTGCCAGCGTTTACGAGTTTGCGCCAACAGCTGATGCTGCAAACAACGCCACCAAAACAGTAGCGGCAGGTCAGTGCGCGACCCGGGAAATTTGAAATTACATTTGCGGAAATTATGTCTGAATTAGCAGTGGAACCGGATTACCAGTGGCCAGATTAGTAATGGTCGACCTGTATAACTTTTCTGGATTTAGTGAATGAGGGCTTTCTACACCAGCATATTAACACATTTGCTGCCAGAATGCAAACTTGCATCAAAATGAACTGCAAGTGGCTTAACACAAATATGCGTCCATTCAGTTGCAGTCAATAAATTAACTCTGTAAAAGGAAAGGCACTGATCGATGTCAGCACACTGACTGAATCTGGGCTATGAGCATTACAGCTGGGATTTTGCTTAGCGTAAATTGCATTTTATGAAGAGAGTGCTACAAAATCTGTATACCTGATTCACAGATGCTCATGTTCTTTGCTTATAGTGAAGTTATTTTATCTAGCTTAGTATTTTCCACAAGAAGAAAAGGTAAAAATTTTTTGAAGGTTATGCTTGCTGAATTTTAATTCTTTAGTTTGTGAAAAACAAAAGAAAAAATCATCCTTAATGTGTGTGTGTCTACTGATAAAATTTTGAGTAAAAAGTGTTTTCCTATAAAATTTTACGCTGAATGGTTGTTATAATGGATTCCCAGCCTGAGACATCAGAAAGTGGAACAGGGGCGGGCAGATAGCATGTTGAAGAAGATGACATTGACATAAAATGCACTAAGTACTACTACAATGAACTGCATGTAAAATAAAAATATGGCAGTCAAAAATATAGCAAATTACTTAAAGAAAATTTCATTTCCTGTCCTCACAGCGGTAAAATATGCAAGTTGCAACATTTTTAGTTTTGAAAAGGTGGACATTTTACGAGGGAAAGTCTGGAGATTCTTAAAACCCAAACTTTGAACTTGAAATTTAACTTAATGAAAAACATATGCATTTTATATTAAAATACAGCCATAGGATAAGCTTTCACAAGAAGCTTCTGGGAACACAAAATCGATCGACAATCTCTAGCACTTACTGTCCAATCATTGTGACTTGATAATTTTAAGACCCAATTTATTCAACTCAATTATGCGGTACTTGGCCTGATTAATGCAGTAATAGACATTAATACAATGTTAAGTAATTTATTTTCAAATTCTTTCAAGCTCACTGTCTACTGCTATAGAACTACATTATCACTATGCTTAACATAAACAGTGAATTTAACTGTTTTGCCAGTTTTGGTCAAATAAGGCAAAAAGGCCTCAGGAAATTGGCTATCTTCTGGGAGCGAGAACTTCTTTCCATTATGACTCTTTTTCTGACCATCCCAGGGATGTTCCTCTAGCCTAAGCAACTTTATAGGTCCAGTGATTCATGAAGCATCATCTACCAGTGCCCCCCATAACTATACTTTTTCTCGATATTCAATTCTCAAAAGCTCTGCTCTAGACTTTGAAGGTTCCTTGCTGTTTGATATCAAAGACTAAAATCACACTCTAACATGTTTAACAATACCCCTATAGCAGATCCTTCAAATAGTAGTACTATTACATCGTTCCTACCATTAATACCACCACTTCCACTGTTGTAATATTATTCTATTCTAATTAAGCTGCACCTTTGGCCACAAAAGATTCACTCTGTGAAAACTGAACATTCTAATTATTCAACCAGTAATAAAAGTCCAACTGTAAGGTCTTCATCTACTGCTTGCACTGTACAACCCCTAACTTCAAAATACATAATTAAAGTACTTTAATTTATATTTAATTAAAGTACTAATAATGTTAATGATATTAATCTTTCTTTACTAACCTTCATGACATCATACACTACCACGTTCCTTTCAGCAAACTTACAAATATAAAAATATCCTTGTTGCACTATCCTTATTCCTTATTGTTAAAGGTTCACCAAAGAGGTTCTAATTGGCTTAATAAATTTAAAATCTAGTTTCATTCTGTTTCCCTCAAAACTCAACTATTATCTAACTTTTTTAAGTTTAAAAAAATAGGAGCTAATTTTAAAAAATTAAAAAAAAAAAAATAGTCCTTATAGAAATTATATTTTTTCTATCAGTACCAGAATTGATCATTAGAAAGACTTAATGGCATTCTGGCACATAGTTAACTCAAGATGTTCCAGCTTAACTAGAATCATGTTAATAAAACTGTTTGAACTATTACTGACACTGTCAAAACTGAAAATTTTCCATATACCAAAAAACCTCTTCAGAGAGAGTCTTATCTCTATGATCACAATTGATGAATATGACCTTACTGATACTGTGGAGCATTTAAAAAAAGATAACTCTTATGGATCTGATATATGAAAATATATGAAAACTCATATTTTTGGAAAAGAGCTGTCTGTGTTCTCATTCCTTATATTCTCCACTTATTTAATCAATTATTAGCCAACGGAATTTAATCTCCCCTATACGTAAGTTTGATTTTATTCTCCCCTCTACAAAAAAAACACAAAGATTCAACAAAGAATTATGACCCCATCACTATTAAACTCTTATGCAAAAAGCATTGTTCAACACAAACTATCAGGTACTAATAGTTTGTGGTGAATTCAGGAAAACCCCCTAATGATGCCACAACACATGAATTTCAACCTGGTGGTACAGTGATATCTAATTTATTAATGTTTTGGCAGTTTAGTAATAATCCCAGAAAATGACACAACCGATGGAATGAGTGCAACCAGAGCATTCAAAAGAATATGATTTTTCAGTGGGAACTTCTGCACCATGTCATTACTTGTACCAAAAAAGTATTTCCTAAAAGAATATATCCAGAGAATCAAAATCGTGAAGAACCTCACCTCATTTTAATTCTTCATGACATTGGCATAATAATGCCTGTGACTATATCAGAATCATTCCAATTTAGCTTGCTTTAGTAATGAACTACCAAAATGGAAGATTGACAACTGTTGCTATAATGAATTTGTACATCATGGTCATCATTCTTAGATATCAAAATACACTGTATTTTGATATTTTTTTTTTATTTTTTTTTATGTAAACCCCAAACACGAAAGGTATCAAAACCTACAGTACTTAGTACCGTGCATGGGTTGAAGGAGAAGTATGGGGGGAGGGGGGGGGTGCCGGAAACTTTGCTCTAGAGACTAAACATGGGTTTCACCCCTTCAAGCCTCCAATAAGCAAAGTGGTGGTATTTCACCGGTTGATGAAAGCCATCTACCACCTACAATATCTAGGAGTTTGTGACCATGATGTTCTTGTAAGTTTTAATTAACTCAACAAGAACACATTTTATTTTTCACAAGAATTTAACAATATACTTGTCACGGCTACAGCTAAGTTATTTTGAGGTTATGGCTGGATGAAAAGCATGAGCTGCTAAGTGTTAAAAACCACGCAACCTTTCTCCAAGGCAGACCAACCCTCCTGTCTCAGTGGAATTCAAACCAAGATCTTTTTCAGATAACGTGGAAGGATGATGATCATGCCCACTATTGCCAACACTATGGCTAGGAGAATTATGATCTCGCTTACAATTATGAGAAATAAGAGAAAAAAAAATGTGTTAAAATTAGTATTAACAGTGGCAAATGATGCAAGAAAGTAAACTTTACAGCATCACCCAAAAAAAAAAAAAAAAAATTACATTTCACCTATCCATCCCCACCAGTAATTTGTCTAGTTCTTCCTTGAATTTATTCAAACTATCCACTTCCACAACAATCGATGCCAGCTAGTTCCAGCAATTAACCATCCATTGGCTGAAGGCAAACTTCAGCACATCTATTCTGCAACTGCACTTCATCGATTTGAATTTATGTTCCCTCATGTGCATAATCTGAACAAGGGGAAGAATCGCACAGCACTATGTTTGTTCAAGCCATTAAACAAAGCCTTAAACACCTCAATCAGATCACTTCACAGGTGCCCAGCCTCTAACTGCTGAAATTTGCAGAATGAAGCCTTTCTTGGTAAGGGCACGCCTTTGTTCCCTCACCAATCTCGTTGCCCTTCTCTGCACCCATTCCAGCAGCTCTACATCCTTCTTAAAAAGAAGCCTCCAGGCCTGTATGGAGCACTCAAGATGTGGCTTGACCCATGACATATACAATGGGATAATCAACTCCTTATTCCTGCTAGCAAAATTCTTGTATATCGTTGACAAAATCCCATGAGCTGTCATGGCAGCTTCCTGGACTGCTCAGAGAACTTCATATCAGACTGCACAATTACCCACAATCCTTTTCATCTTCCACTACCCTGAGTGTAGTACCACACAGTTGATATTATTTACTTAATTTTATTACAGAATAAAAAATAAGTGTGTACACAACACCAATTTTTTTTTTTTTTCTGGTCACTGTGGGCTACACAAAAAGTCTGCATGCTGTTCTAGGCCCACAGGTTGTTGATCTTTGTTCTAAATGAAATAAAAATTATTAGCACAATTACATAAAGAGTGAAAAAATAATTAAATGAGCAGAAAGAGAAAATTGCCATTTATTTTAGGCAAGAGGATTAACTTAAACTGAATGAAGTTTAAGAAAAAAAAAAAAATAATAAATAAATAAGACATACCAATAATAGCTGATGAGTACAACTGCTGGTACAGACAGGATAAGCTGCAGAGTACGTCGATCATGAATAAGTGACGCAGCAAGAGCGAGAAACAATTCTCCAATAGTAAAACTTACTTGCATTAAATTTGCACACAGTGCACGTTTTTTTGGTCCTACAAATTCTGAAGCTGTTTGGAAAAAAAAAAGATTAGCATGTGTGGTGAGTATATACATACATATATACGCATACATATATATATATATATATATATATATATATATATATATATATAAATAATGTAATGAAAAGTTTGGCAAAATTAATAAAAATAAATAAATATAACTATGTAGCTATCATTAGAGGCAGCAAATGCACATCCTCCACATGAAGCCCAAATATATCTGATAATTAAAATAAATCTGATATTTAAAATAAAATAAAAACATCAGCCAGTAGCACGGCAAAAATGTAGAGCGAAATATAACGTAAAATAATACAGAGTGTTTCAGTTAAACGTTTCAGAACTTCTAAGAGGGGTAGGGTACATCCTGACAACTCGAAATCATATAGCAATGTGGGGTCGGAAATGCTTTCCTGAAGCGGTGTTGTACACAGAAGCACCATAAAGAAAAGAGACCGTAAGTGAGAAATCGTTTTAATAATACATGAAAAGAAGCAAAAGGTACATGGATTAAAGTAAGTGTTCGAAGTTTCTTCCACGGGCTACAATGCACGCCTCACATCTCCGACGCATGGACATCCGAACATTCTGGAATACTCCAGGCGAATTTCGAATTTCTTCGGCAGCTACTGCGATTCTTGCAACCAGCTCCTCAGCATTGTCAACAGGGGTGTCATAAACTAGCGATTTCATATGACCCCAGAAATAAAAATCAAGACATGATAGGTCGGGTGACCGAGCAGGCCAACGCACGGGACCACCACGTCCCGTGCGTTGGCCTGCGAGATCACCTCATCGGACCTTACCTGTTACCGTGTCGTCTAACCGGACCTATCTACTTGATCTTTCTGCAGCAAGTATTGCCACAACTTTTGAGAGATGAACAGATTTCTGCATCGACGCAACAGACAATGTGGTTCCAACACGATGGAGCGCCTGCCCATTATAGCGGAGATGTTCGTAACTACCTGGATGTCACATTTGGTCAACAGTGGATCGGACGTGGTGGTCCCGTGCGTTGGCCTGCTCGGTCACCCGACCTATCATGTCTTGATAAAATGAACAAACAGGGAAGGGAAAGTAAAGATAATAAGACAAAAAAAGTAGTCGACAATCCCCTGTACAATTTAACCAATTAAACCCAATTAATAAAAACGATGTAAATTTAAAATAATAATATTATAAATAATTTATAAATAAATAATATTATAAATAATTATAAACAATTATAAATAATTTAGCGGTACCCCCCCCCCTCAAAGGTACCTGTTCCAAAAGACATGAAATATCACCAAAGAGGGGTTAAAGGGACTACAAAAACTAAAATATAAAATGATAGACTGACCATTATGCCCCATATCGACAGAGGACCACGAAGCCAATAATGGTCATGGAATCGCTGCATTTCAATCGTCATACAAATCATCGCAAAGGCGGAAATATCGAAGAACCGAACCACCCTTCCATTCTCCGATAGATCAAACAATGCAGAGGATTTGCATGGCGGTGGTCCTTATGCAGCGAGAAATAATCTATAGAACAGACAACACTCTTGATCAGAGCCACACCACTGACATAATGTAAGTTAACCAGCTTATATAATAGAAAGAAGAAAAAAATATATATATATACACACACACACACACACACACACACACACACACACTACTAATATAGAAATAAATAGAATTTTTAATGAAATTAACTATGAGGAGGGATTAAATTAATAAGGAAATGGGTTATGAAGTTATATCTTACAAGTGTACATCAGCTTGAAAAGAAGGTAAAATAAAATATAAATTAAGAATTAGAATTTAAAGTCGATGTGAAATGGCAGGTTAACATGTTTTGCATAGGACACTGGCCTACAGGAAGTCAGATAAAAGAAAGTATAAAAATAAGATAGAATAGAAAGAAGTATGAAAGCTGAAAGAATGTTTATGTTTTTTGGCCTCACGGGGAATACTTTATTTGAAATACATTTATTCTAAAATCTTATCTTTGTTATTGGCCTAAAGCAGAGGTTCCCAAACTTTCTTGGTTCATGGTAAATTTTGGTCATGGTCAAAGTAATTTTTTCACGGCACCCCTAGGCCAAAAGAAATACCTAACACGGTGGTTTTCGACCTTTTAATATATACCTGTATAATAATTTTATTCTTTATATAGAGGTACTAAATAAAGATCAATTATAGATCACCACAAAATTAAAAAAATACGGTACAATGGATACCGTACACCTTTTTATAATGAAATAAATATACAAATTTAAAAAATAATAATAATAATAAATTTAAGTAACTTAAACGCAAATTACAAAGACGAATTGAATATAAATAATAATACATGGAACAATTATGTCCATCTCTGTTTACTTAATAACTATATCTTTGATGGCAAACTCACTTATAAACGAACCATTGGTGTGCCCATGGGTTCCCAAATTTCCAGTTTAGTATCCAACCTATTTTTACACTATTATGAAGAATTATACACCATAACCAACCCTAACATAACTTTTTAGCATTCAGATAGGTAGATGACATCCTGATTTTAAATACAAACTTTGAACCATTAGCCAAAGCAATTTACTCCAATGAACTTAAACTGAATAAAGAAAACTCTAATAATCACACAGCAAACTTCCTTGACCTCTATATTACTCTCAGCAACGCTTCCCTTCCATATAATATTGACATATATTATATGTCAATATTATATGGAAGGGAAGCATTGATAAAAAGAAATAAATTCAACTTTGATGTAATCTAACTTACTAATTGGCGTTCTAATATTTCCAACAAAATACATAAAAATATAATTTGTACTCAAACTATTAGATTGGCTAACATATGCAGTAACCATTTACTGTTCACCAAAGCTCTTAAACTTCTTTACAATAAGCTAATTAATACTAACATCCCTATCTATTTTATAAAATACTGTTTCAACATAGTTTTCCATTTGATCAAGAATAAATTCAGTTATAATTTTCTATGCACTGGTCAGTTCTATTCATATTTGTACAGTTGTAATATTATTTGGTGGGATTTCACTACTTGGTGAGTAGTAACTATACATGATTTCTTATGGAATTATTTTCATTTGAATGATTACTTTGTTTTTGTACTCACTAAGTTTCTACTTTTTAAGTATTCACTTCTTTCATGTATTCATTTGATACGTTTTAACAATCCTTTATGAAATTACTGATAATTCACTTCCCTTGTGGAGACTTTATTGATATTTCATTTTTGTTTTCAAGCATGGATAATATATATATAGGTAAATGCATTATTTGGATCTTTCAAGTGTTAAAGCTACTTTAAGGTATCCAAATAATTCCAATACCTTTCAACTCTACTTTCGAATATCCACCTTTGGTTTTATATTTATTTGCTCTAGATGTATACTAATTTCATTCACTATTGGACATATTCATTACTACTGCTATTTTATTCAGTACTTGCTCATTTTTGGATTCTTCAACTCCATGGATCTTTTGTGACTCTTAATTTATATTACAAAAAAAAAAAAAAAAAATTTTTTTCTTTTTTTTTTTTTTTTTTCTACAGTCTCCTTATGATTTGATGCCCAATTACCCCACCATTGGGCTACAGTCATCCAGTTATATACATCCTCTGATTTATTTCCTATTCTTTCATCATTGGATTTAAACTATTTCCTCAACAAAAACCTCCTATGGATTCTTACTACACTCTTGAACCTTTCAATTCACATCTGACACTACCTTTGGATTTATGCCACTCTATCAACAATAGATTTATTTATTTTTACAGCAATGATTACTGATATTTTGTTTCACTCCATTTTGGACTACAGGTTATAATTCTTATGTCTTAATCTGGCCTCTGTATCTCAGGATTTTATGTTGTTCTTTGCATATTTCCTGCTATTTATGCTTACATATGTAATTACTAATTCCTGGTCATTAAAAATTTTTATATGTAAGCTATACCCCCTTTTGGTATAATTTCAATTTATATTCATTTTATTACGCCTATGTTCAATACTTTTAATTTATCTATGAACTGTTTTATTTTTGTATATCTTTTGACTTTATATTGGTAAAATTCTTTTATTGCAACCACATTTCTACATTATAGATATACTCTCTCTTTTCTAATGCTACTCATGTATCTCTACGCTCTTTATTTTTTCAAAATATGACTACAGAGGTCACTATTTCCATATCTATTTCCACTTCTTCGCAGCTCTCTATCAAGTCCATTATGCTGCTATAAATTGCTTTATCCTAAGTCACTTTTATGCCTCAGATACATTCATCTACTCTACTAAATATGTGTGCTTCATTTTCCCACCATCTTCCTTCCACTTTGTTTTACTTGAAAACTCCAGGTATCGTTCCCTTTCTTATTATACTTTCGGTTTCGGTTCTAGACCTGTTTTGACTTACAAATTTTTTCGCCCGCTTTTTCCCTGCAGTACAAGCATTTGGTATTTATCTCTTTTTTATACTAACTCTTTACAAAACCTGGGCCCTTACTAAAAGGCTGGGCTTTATATCCATAGCTAGCTCAGTATGTTTTAATAACTTTTTCTATACTTTTTACCTTTCTACTTTATATTCCTACCTTTCTTCCCATTCATAGAGCTATTAGTGTAATACGAGAGTGATACGAGCATTCCAACTATCCTCATTCTATTGCTATTTTCATCTTTATTTAACTATGCCTTTATCCCTTTCCCATCCTCAATTTAATACCTCTCCCTATACCATGTGCTTGTTACAATTTATTTTAAATTCTTCTAATCTCCACAAAATTCCAACACTAAAATATTTTTCCATATTTACTCAAAAATCAGCATATATTTCAAAACCTTTTTCCCACTCTGAAAACACTTAATTATATTTATTAGCCTTATCCTTATTTTTACCTTAATTTTCATATCACTGACACTGTGTTGGGACTACCATACTGTAAAAGAATGTACTATTTTTTTTTTCTTTTTGCTTTTTGGATTTATTTCACATTTCTTCTACTGTTATGGACAAGTATTGAAACACAGTTCCTGATACATGGTCAGGTGTTGCCCCTGTTCAATTACCTGACCATGTATCAATATTTCCTTCTGCTGACATTAGATTTTGCATTTTTGCAATACCTGTATTTGAATTATTTACTTATAACTAAAATTGCCCACCAATATCTGATGACAGGTCTACCACCTTTTATATTATTTTACTTTATTTTGTTTAATTAACTGGTATTAATATTTTTACTTTACAGTTCCTTCACCTCCAAATTGGTTTTGCAATTCAACCAATAATTTTCTTAATTCATCATAACTTTTAGGATATTAACATTCTTTCGCCTTTTTCAAATCTACGTTACTTCTTTTTTCTACTATCCTTATCCATCTAGTCTTTGGCACTTTGTGTAATTCTCACCTATGCAAACTTCAACAGATATCTATTCTTACATGATTATATACTTTTGCATCCTTTACTGCTGCTTTGCAATTTTGGGGCATTTATCACACCTTGCTTATTCATATATATATATATATATCTGTAACATATTATAGCTACAAAGTATCAGGACTGGTGTAAAAAGTTAAGAAATTTAGTATTTTATGACAAGGATTAATTAAAATGATCTGTAGAAATTTTGCTGTTTCCAATATTCATAATGTTTCTGGGTGGTACTTTTAGCATTAGCATGGGCACATGATGCAAAAAACCAAGCTTATGTAGCACCAGCCAAAAAAAAAAAAAAAACCCTTATTTCACCCATTCCCTCACTCCAAATGTTTGTCAAGTTCTGCCTTGAATCTATTTAAGCTATCAACTTCTATGACAGATGGAAGTTTGTTCCAGCAATCAACCACCCACTGGCTAAAGACAAACTTCTACACATTTATCCCACAACCATCTTTCCCCAATTTGAATTTATGCCCTCTCAGGTGATTATTCTGAGCAAGAGGAGGAATCCCGACAGCATTGAGCATGCTCAAACCATTAAGGCTTTATACACCTCAATCAGGTCATCTCGCAGGTGCCTAGTCTCCAGACACAGTAATTCGCAAAACTTAAGCCTTTCTTCATAAGAGCAACCCTTTGTTCTAGTCGCTAATCTTGTAGCCCTTCTCTGTACTCGTTATAACAGCTCTACATCCTTCTTAAAATGAGGCCTCCAGACCTATATACCGTACAAGGTGGGACCTGACCATTGCCTTATACAATGGGATAATCACCTCCTTATCCCTGCTAGAAAAATTCCTGTATATTATTGACAAGACACTATGAGCTGTTCTTGCAGACCATCTGCACTGCTCAGAAAACTTCATATCTGCCTGCACAATTACCCCCAGGGTCCTTTTCATTCTCTACCACTGTCAGTGTAGTACCACAGAGTTGATACGTTGCTCTGGGGTTGATGTTTCCCATATGTAGTACTTTACATTTGTCAATGTAAAACTTCATTTGCCACCTCTCAGCCCATCTGCTCAACTTTTCTAGATCTCGTTGCAGCAGCATACTGTCATTAGTATCATTAACAACCGTACCAACATTCGCATCGTCTGCAAACTTGGACATTAAGCCTGATATACCATCACCAATAACATTTATAAATACAGAAAACAACAATGGACCCAACACTGAACCCTGAGGGACTGCACTAATAACATTAGTCCACGAACAGCAGTGTCCATTGATTACCACTCTCTGTCTTCTCCAACTCAAGCATCCCTTTATCCATAGCAACAATTTTCCTCCAATGCCACACTGCTCCAATTTGAGCAACGGTATCAAAGGCCTTTCCAAATATATGATATCAAAGTTATTCTTTGCATCCAGTTCCTTTGTGACTACATCATAGTATCCAATCAAATTAGTCAGACAAGACTTCCCCTTAACAAACACATGCTGTGTACGAGCTATAACTGAAGTCTTGTGTAGATGATTCTGCAATGCTTCTTTAACCAGTGCCTCCATTACTTCCCCTGGAACAGAAGTTAAACTAACAGATCTGTAATTATCTGTGTCTTCTTTTGATCCTCCATGTGGATTGTGGTCACATTTGCACTTCTCCAGTCCATTGGTACCTCCCCAGAGTCCAGGGAAGCTCTCATAATTATGGATACGGGTTTGCTTACTTCCTTTGCCACTTCCTTTAATATAACTGGATAGATTCCATCCACCCTAGGTGTCTTTCTGTTTATCTTCAACAATTTCTCCTCCACTTTACTGTCAGTTATTACAAGATTATCTAGCTTACTGCCAGAGTTGAATACACATCTGGCATTCCCCTCCCTGAATAACTCCTCATGTGGGAAAAATATTCATTTAATTTGTTAGCTACCTGAGCAGGATCATCAACAGTTGAACCATCAATATCAATTGATGAATCAGATTGATCCACCAATCTGATTCATCCTCTTCCTTCTAGAGTTTACATAAGTAAAGAAATCTTTGCTGTTTTTCTTTGCCAGAGATTTCTCGTAATCCGCCTTCACCTGCTTAACTTCCTTTGTAACTTAGTTACAGACCAGCTTATATCTATCATAGGCCTCTGTGTCACGTGTTAATTAATATGTATCAAATGCCTTTTTCTTCTCTGTCACATGTCAAATTAGTTCATCTGACATCCATTTAGGCCTAAATCTTGAACAATATTTCTTTGTTGGTATGAAAAGCCTAGTAGCTTCCAAGATTAATTCTTTGAATGCTTCCCATTTTGAATTTTGAATTTGGGCTGAGAGGTGGCAAATGAAGTTTAACATTGACAAATGTAAAGTACTACACATGGGAAACAGCAACCCCAGAGCAACGTATCAACTCTGTGGTACTACACTGACAGTGGTAGAGAATGAAAGGGACTTGGGGGTGATTGTGCAGGCAGATATGAAGTTCTCTGAGCAGTGCAGACGGGCTGCAAGAGTAGCTCATGGAGTATTGTCAATGATATACAGGAATTTTTCCAGCAGGGATAAGGAGGTGATTATTCCATTGTATAAGGCAATGGTCAGGCCACACCTAGAGTACTGTATACAGGTCTGGAGGCCTCATTTCAAGAAGGATGTAGAGCTGCTGGAACGTGTACAGAGAAGGGCAACAAGATTAGTGAATGGAACAAAGGGGTGCTCTTACGAAGAAAGGCTTAAGTTTTACAAAATTACAGTGTCTGGAGACTAGGCACCAGCGAGGTGATCTGATAGAGGTGTATAAAGCCTTGAATGGTTTAAGCATGCTCAATGCTGATGGGATTCTTCCTCTAGCTCAGAAAAATCACCTGAGAGGGCATAAATTCAAATTGAGGAAAGATAGATGTAGGATAGACGTGCGGAAATTTGCCTTTAGCCAGCGGGTGGTTGGTTGGTGGAACAGACTGCCATCCCTTGTGGTGGAGGTTGATAGCCTAAATAAGTTTAAGGCTCAGCTGGACAGGTATTTTGAACGAACAGAGGGGTGAAGTGGAAGTGGGTTTTTTTTTTTTTTTTTTTTTTTTTGGCTGATGCTGCATAAGCTTGCTTTCTTGCATCAAATGCCTCTACTAATGCTAATGCTAATGCTAATTTGCTGTTCGTAACATCATCAGGTGGTCCTACCGTATAGAATTTAAATACTGTCTTAGACTACCCTAGTCACCTTTACGAAAGCAAAAACCCTTCCCTTTACCCTTGATGGTAGTTAGCTCTTTGAGTAAATCCCACTTCAGCACACCGTGAACACTACCACCTAGTGGTTCCTTTATCTGCAGATTCTTGATGCATGAAGAATCACTACTGATATTACTGATATTATTATCAAGAGTATTACTCCCTTTTATTGCCTTCTGAACATGCTGCTGTAGAAAAAAAAATCATCCAATAAATCCACAAAAGCCTTGCTAGTGTGTGTGTGTGACCAACCCACAAATTCCAGTCAATCTCTGGGAAATTAAAATCCCCCATTATAAGACACACTGATTTATTGGCCCAGTCTATTTCTCTGCACAATTGCTCATTATACTCATCAGATTCATTTGGCCTATAACACACACCTACTCTCATTTTTCCTTTCCCAGTGCTTATGTCACACCAAACAGTAGCAACATTGCATTGTCCACCAACATCAATTGGATGCACTTCCTTAGATTTTATGTTTCTTAACTAACAGAATAATCCCCCCTCCTCCATTTCTGTCCTGTCTATCATTTCTGTACACATTGTACTCCCACATTTCTGCACTGCTTATGTCTGTGTGACACCATGTCTCAGATATCCCAACAATACCTGCCTTTGATGTCTTGACTACCACTTCAAGCTCATCAAATTTATTAACTATACTCCTAGCATTGGTGTACATGCAAGTATACATGCACCTGTTTCTACTCTTAGTTACCCTAACACAGCCCATGTATATACTTGTTCCACTATGACTCCCAGCAGTCCTGGAAAATCGCATTTCAATAGAAGTAGTGCAAGAATCACTTTTAAATACCTCTCAGATTAAATACCTCTCCCAGTGGCTACTGTTAATCTATTAGTCGGTATATCCCCCCAAGCTAGCAGTTTTCCGACCCATCTAATGCCTCGATAGCATCAGCAAATATTCTTGTACCTTTTCTATTTAAGTGTATCCCATCCCTCTAGAAGCAGTCTCTCCTGTTAACAAGCACAGACCAGGCTGAGAAATATTATAGCCCTTGAGCCTTCCACAATCTCTCCAGGGCCGAATTGATCGGCAAGGCTCTCATCATATACTCCCTCCTATCGTGTCTGGGCAGAATTGCAGACACTTTAAAATTCAACCCTAACTCAAGGCTTTTTTTCAGCATTGACTTGTACTTGTTAAGTAATTCCGTTGGTCTCCTACTCTTAATATCATTAGTGCCAACGGGTACAACAATATCATCCTTTGTGCCCTTAAAAGATGATATCTGCTCTACAACATCATCAACCTTTGCCCCTGGCAGACATAACCTGGTCCTCTTCCATCTATCCTTTTTGCACAATATTATGATCCCCGTTTCCCTGACAATAGAGTTGCCTACAACAACTAGTTCCATTGGGACCAGTGCATTCTGCCTTGGGGTTTGCTGCTGTGTTGCTTGATGTTCAACTGCAAGGTCTGGCATGGATGTGGGCAGCTGAGAGCTTGATGGGCCCCTCAATTTAAATCCTTCGAGCGTATCCACCCTGTCCTTCAAGCTCTCATATAAGCCCATAACAAAGCTGAGTGCGCGCGTACACACACGTATACACGTACACACGTACACACACACACACACACACACACACACAAAGACATTCCCCTTGGCAATATCATGTCCCATTCCTGATTGCTCCACAAACATCAAACAAGCATTGCATTTCAATAGACTGTGATTCAGAGGACAATTGCCCGCCCTTCAGTTCTTCCCTGAGCCACAGCACTTCCATTAGTTCGAGCCTTTTGCTTCTTTGCTGCTCTGGTCTGGGTCATGATTTCTATTCAAGTTCAATAAAATTCCAATACAAAATATAACCCTAAACTTATATCCCAATGCAGTTATACACTATATATATAATTGACACTATATATATAATTCAATTGACAATGAAATTTAATAAGATTAATAAATTTTACTGATTAATTGATACTACTATACTCGCTATCTAGTTTTCCGTTAAACCTTACGCTATCTAGTTTTCCGTTAGACCTTATGCTATCTAATTCAGTACACACATATCGTATAACAATGGCGGCAAGTTACGAACGGTTAATTACAGACACAAGGTATTATTTATTTTCCGAATTGCGCTATCTGAATTCAAAATAAACCACGGAGCTTGACTAGGTCTATAAGCTACTTATAGAAAATAATTTAATCTAACAATTAAGTCAATAAAGTGGCTAAGTATAATTAAAAACTTTACATTCGCGGAAGCTGCAAAACCTGTTCAACACACGGATTTGATACCCTTACCGATACTAAGTAATAACCTACAAAATCTCTATCTAAATTCAAATTAAACTAAAGTATTGTTACTAGGACTATAAAGCAACTCGTAATACTCATTCTAAAAATCTTGACTGTTTACCCGATCACATACAGCATTTTTACCAACAGTAACCATTGTTTTCTCAGATACATATTCCATGTATACACAATATGCAAACCTTTACGACTGGGACATATAAACATGGCCAGATGTGCCAAAACCTACAAGTCAAGTAGTTATTATAAACTTGTGAAGTGTTCAATATTCAGTTGTTTTCTGGTGGTGTCATGCTAACTAATATCATATCCTAACTACTGTAGTATCAGATTCACGATTTTCTTATTCTGTCTTTAACAATGGCAAGTTGTGTTTAACAATCCAAATACGAGGGGGTGTTCATTATATTATCTACCTAATGAAGGAAATGAGATAAAGGCAAAAATCTGTTTTTATTTTTCAATGCAATTCCCCCAAATTCAAAACACTTGTTCCATTTTGTTGGCAATGAGGAAATACCAGACAAATAAAATTTTGTCCTGTCCATCAAAGAATGCAGAAACAGCAGACTTCAGTTCATTGTAATCAGCAAAGCAGCATCCACGTAAGTTGTTCTTGAGGTTTCAAAACAGGAAATAATTATTGGGGGGCCACATCTGAACTGTAAGGTGGATGGGTAAATTCTTTAAAGTCACAGTCTCCTAAAGCAGCATCAACAGCATGTGACCTGTGCACTGGTACGTTGTCCTGAAGAAGAAGCACACCTCTGGAGAGGTTCCACAGCATTTTTCCTATATGACATCCCTTAGGTTGTACAGTAGGGATGCATATGACTGCCCCCCCTTGACTGCCTGCTTGTGTTCCAAGTAGTGAATGTACAAAATTCCCTCAGCATCCCAAAAAATGGTGCCCATAATCTTGCCAGCTGCAGGTCAAGTCAGAATTTTTTTGGGTGGGGAAGAACCCTTGTGCTTCCATTGCATTGATTCTGGCTTGGTCTCAGGATTCCTGTGATGAACCAAGTTTCATCATCCGTAACAGTTCTGGAGGTGAAAGTTTCAGGATCCCTTTCATAAAGCTCTAAATTCTCCTCACAGCACCATACTCTGAATTGCTTCTGCACAGGGTTCAGAAACTTTACACTGACCTTAGCCATTCCCAAATGTTCATGGATGGTTATAACTGTTCCCTTAGATATGTCACATTCCTTAAATTTGGGACACCTTTCAACATTTGTCATTCAGCACAAGGGTTTCCACAGATTGGCAAATTTCTGGAGTGGTTGTTGTCACAGGCCTTCCTGGATGTGGATCATCTTCGATAGACTCTCTACCACACTTGAATTGTTTTGCCCAGACTTTCACCTGGTACTGTGAAGATGCACTGTTGCTATACACAGTCACCATCCTTTGATGAATGGCCTTCGGCCCATTTCCTTCTTTGGTGAGAAACTCGATGACTGAACGATGCTCCAATCTCAGCAAATCCATAATTTGATAGAGGTGTCTTCCTTCTTTCTGTTACAGCAACATAACCTAAAAACACAGTGGAATCAAAATTGGTACGATCAAGTTCAGGTATGTAGGAACACGACAAATCATGAATCACTGAAATATAACTATGGAAAGTACCTTGGGTAGATAACTTATTGAAAATCCCTTGTATATTTTGTTACATTTGCAGTGACTATAATATGGCATCACATTGAATCACTAATAAGTTTATCGAGTGGAAATCTGCTGTACACTAATGGAAACAGTGAAAGGAGTGAAGGTGGATTTGGTTTTCTGGTCCATAAAGATATAAAAAACAACATTTTGGAATTCAAAGGTACATCACCAAGGGTGTCAAGACTCAAGATTTCTAAGAGGTATAAAGCTTTATAATGATTTATGCACCAACATCAAGCCATGATGAAGAAGAGGTTGAATAAATGTACACCGAAATTGAGTCTTCTAGATGAACAGAAAACTCACTACGCTATCATTATGGGAGACTTCAATGCTAAGGTTGGAAAGAGACAAAACAGTGCAGAAAGGGGAACTATAGGAAATTTTGGAATTGGTGAAAGAAATGAAAGAAGTGAAAGACTCGTGGAATTTGCAGAATCTCAAGGATTGTCAGTAATGAACACTTTTTTCAAGAAAAGGGTGAACAGAAAGTGGACATGGAAGAGCCCAAATGGATTAACAACTAATGAAATTGCCTTCATCCTCACTAACAGAATATATATCGTGAATGATGTTACCATCCTCAACAAGGTAAATGTTGGAAGTGATCACAGAATGGTAAGATGCACACTTGATATAGATGTAAGAAAAGAAAGAAAAAAAACTGACTCGAGTAAATAATACGAAGGGCTTTGAGATAACAGAAGAGGAGAAAAAGCAGTATGTACTGGAACTTAAGAACAAGTTTGAGCTTCTGCAGACGGCTCAGTACCAAGATATCGATAGGGAATATTACAATTTTCTGAAAGTGATAAAGCCCAAGAAACTTATAGGTAAAAAGAAATCCAAAGAAGAAAAAATTAGTCAAGAAACATTTGTCATGATGAACCGAAGACGACAAATGAAGAGCACGATAAACACTGACAAGGAGAAAATTGAGTATACTGAGTTATGCAAAGCCATTAGAAAGAGACTCAGAGAGGACATAAGAAGATTTAACACAAGAAAAGTAGAACAAGCAATAAGGGAAAACAAAGGCCTTAATTCAGCAGCCATGGGCAGTAATACAGAAGGACAAATGATATTGAAACTGAAGAATAGCGATGGTGTACTTATAAATAGCAGAGAAGGTATAATTCAAAAAAGCAGAAGACTACTATAGAGAATTATACAAAGAGTGAGGGAATGATGAAAGCAGTGGGGAAGATGGATCGCAAATTAGTAACACATACAAGATACCCGATATCCTTCCTGATGAGGTAGAACATGCGTTGAAGAAAATGAAGAATCAGAAAGCCCCGGGGGGAAGATGAACTTACTGTAGAGTTGTTAAATTTGGGAGGAAGAGACATGACACAAAAACTGGCAAGACTCTTCACAAAATGCATTAGAAAAGGTGTGATACCTAAGGAGTAGAATAATGCAATCATAGTTTTGCTGCATAAGAAAGGAGATAAATCAGAAATTGGAAATTATAGACAAATTAGCTTGTTATCCCACATCTACAAGTTGTTCACAAGGGTCATTACTAACAGATTAGAAAGAATATTTGATGAGAATCAACCGAAAGAACAAGCTGACTTTAGGACAAGGTTCTCAACTATGGATCACCTTCATGTAATGCCACAATTAATGGAGAAAGCAAATGAATATAAAACACCATTATACCTGGCATTTGTGGATTATGAAAAGGCATTTGACTCCATACAGCATAAGGCAATGTTTCGGGCACTGGGAAGACAAGGCATAGATACCCCACATATTTACGATTTTGAAGAAAATATATGAGAATGCTACCTCCTTTATTAGACTAGACAAAGACAGTAGCAAATTTAAAATTGAGAAAGGAGTTCGACAAGGAGACACAATATCTCCGAAGTTGTTTACTGCTGCCCTTGAGGAAGCTTTCAGAAGATTAGACTAGTTGCAGAAAGAAGTCAATTTGAATGGAGAGTACCTAAACCATTTACGATTTGCAGATGACATTGTGGTCATAAGCCACGATCCCAAAGAATTAGAGGAGAATCTTAATCAGTTATGCAGAGTTAGTAAGGATTTTGAACTAAAGATGAATATGGCTAAAACAAAAATAATGATGAACAAGTATACCAGAGAAAGGAATATAATGATTGAAGGAGCAGTAACTGAAAAGGTGGAGTCATATACTTATCTGGACAAGTCATTAGCAGTAATAATGATAAATGGCTCGAAGTCAAGAAAAGAATAAATTTTGGATGGATAGCATTCAGGTCTCATACTGTCACATACTGAGGAGCAATATCCCAATTTGTCTGAAACGTAAAATAATGAACCAATATATACTCCCCACCATGACTTATGGAAGTGAAACTTGGGCACTCACTAAAAGAATGGAAGAGAAGTTGAGAATGACAGCAAAGAATGGAACGAATTATATTAGGAATCAGACTGTTAGATAAGAAGAGAAACTCATGGATTAGGTAGAAAACACAAATAAAGGACATTCTTATCAAAACTAAAGAACTGAAATGGTCTTGGGCAGGACATGTAGCTCGAAGACATGATGACAGATGGACTAAGAATTGTACCCAAGAGGAGCTAGAAGAAAATCCGGAAGACAACGATGGAGATCGACAGATGAATTTCATGAGATTGTGGGTAGTAAATGGATGGCCACTGCAGAAAACAGAAGGAACTCGAAAGTTGCTGGAGAGGCCTTTATCCTGCAGTGGATTGAAAATGGCTGATGATGATATGGCAAAACAAAGGCAGAAAATAACATCATTTCTGAAACACATATATGACACATATTTTGGAATTAAACTAAGTGACAAAGACAAAAGTTGGTTATTGTTGTTGTTATTTGGTTTTTAGGAGCATTAGCAACTAAGGCCATATTGCTCAGGGGATATGCGGTGGTCATTCCCACACCTTTCCACATCCTCCGTATTTGGTGGTTACGGGCTCGAACCCTGGTCTAATCAAGAAGCGTGTGCTACGCACTGCTGCTCCTACCCACCTGGCTACGGAGGTGCCTGACAAAAGTTGGGCCACCCATAAAGAGTGCTATACATGTGTGGAGGGCTTGTGATCATGGAAATGTGGTAAAAAGCCATGACATTTGGCACTCACATGGTAGGGAGCAAACAACGGAATTACATTAATGACTGCTACATTTGTTCCATAAACGGTCCTTGGGACTGTCACAGACAATTCAAGTGATACTTGGTCAAGTGAACTAAATTTTACCAAAGTCCAGTCATTCTGCCAACCAAATCTTCTGCTTGTACCATCATGATGACGGAACCATAAGGAACCTTGGTTTAACCCCACCATGCAAATCGTGTAATACAGCATCTGGTATACTGGAGATGACACCACAGGTGTGAACCACAAGCAGGGATCGAGGTATCACATCCACACCACACGGAGGAATGCTGCCCTTCTGTGTAATCAAGTAATACTAGGTGGTAGATAATTCTTATCAAATGATGCAATACCACCACTTTAATTAATGAAAGCTCGAATTAGCAGAATCCATGTTTAGTCTCCAGAGAAAAGCTCCAGCAAACCTCTCCCATCATGTCATTCAGTGTGATTGATGTCTTTTGAGGTAATGATGAGCATCAATGGCAAAGTCCAATCTTCCTTACATTTTGAGGGTACAGCTCTAAAATGGTGTTTGCAGGAGGAGGAGGAGGAGGAGATAGTACACCAAACTGAACTTAATGGTAACTTTCTAAGTGGCTTCCAAATCAGCTAGCATATAACCTTGCTGCCTCTACTCTGCTAACGCCCCTGTGGGTAGCACAGTTGGTAGGATTGTTGTCCTCCCCACAGAGTGTGGAAAAGATCCGAGTTTGATTCCCATTGATGAGGGGGGAATTTTTATGGGGCTTTTTCATAATATGGCTGAGTTAGTCGGACTCAGGCGTGGGTAGCTTGGTTTTTTCCTACTGAAAATGGGGTTTTTTGCCTAGCAAAGAGAAAAATCGACCCTCAGAACACAGAGAAATATGGCCTTAGTTGCTGATGATCCTGAATAACCCTACAACAACTAAACAGTGTGTATGCAGGGGGCATTGTCAAAGTCACGTTACGTCAAGAAGTTGGGTATATTCTTGTCGTATGTATGCCTCCAAAAATTTCATTACATCATACAACATATCCTCCCACATCTTTTCTTACTACTGAATACATCATGAATAGTCAAACTAACAGAATAAACTTGTTGAGATCTTTTCACTTTCTGTGAAAAAATCTAAACCTCCCAAAAACTAAGGATCCTTGTTCATTTCACAAATACAGCAATCTCATTCCAATCTCCATTTACAGTCTGTCAAGGCACCTCTGTAGCCAGGTGGGCAAGAGCAGCAGTGCGTAGCACACGCTTCTTGATTAGACCGGGGTTCGAGCCCGTGACCACCAAATACGGAGGATGCGGAAAGGTCAGGGAATGATCACCGCATATCCTAGGAGCAATATGGCCTTAGTTGCTAATGCTCCTAAAAACCAAACAACAACAGTCTGCCAAACCGCACCCCCCAACACACACACACCTTTTCTGACAGAATCCCAATTATTGGTTGATTCAACCAGTGCTCCTCTCAGTTGTTCTAATTATTCATTGTATGATTCCTTTTGCTTAAAAGGTAGAACTTGTGCATATTTCTGGTCTGATACTTCCTGTCAGAGACTTGGTAATTTGGAATCTCCTCTTTTTGATCTTCTGTGGATTCAAATCTCTCTAACCCATTCCGTCAAAATCTGTTGCCTCTATTGTTCTCCCAACTCCACTAATCACTTAGAACTCTTTGACTTCCTCGCTTTGAAATTTGACTTTATCCAGACTAACTTTCCTATCAGTGAATTAATTTTCCTTGTTGATTTTAATATTCAAAATTCGAGCTGGTCAACATGAAGCTTTTGCAATTACTAATGACTTTGCACAGATTGTTCATTTACCTACCAGAAAATCAGACACTCCTAACCACACACCCAGTACTCTTGATCTTTTTCCCATGAACCACCATTCTAATTAAGTGGTCAAGTGAGTGGTCCTCTAGGCACCTCAGATCACAACTTGGCAATGATCTCTTCTCCAATGGAGCCTTCCTCTTGTGGCCATTTTCAATCGCACATTGTTTGGCATTACACGAATGCAAAATGAGACAATGTGCTTGATTTTTTTTCTTCTTCTTTTCCTTGGTTGGATTAGTGTTTTAAATCTTCTGATATCAATGCTTGCTCATATCGTCTCAGTGAAATTATTCTTGTAGGGACGAAATCCTTTATTCCACATGGCAACTTAAAATCTTATCCTTTATATAAACTATTGTTATTTGATTTTTTTTAGGAGCATTAGCAACTAAGGACATATTGCTCCGGGGATATGAGATGGTCATTCCTGACCTTTCCGCATCCTCCGTATTTGGTGGTCACAGGCTCGAACCCTGGTCTAATCAAGAAGCATGTGCTACTCACTTCTGCTCCTACCCACCAGGCTACGGAGGCACCTTTATCTAAACCGTGGTTTTTCAAAAAATGTGCTAAGGCTGTTCAAAGATATGAATGTTGCAATGTTGAATGGTACTTTGCATCTGTCTTTACTGATGAAAGACCCTTCATGCTGAGAAGAAGCTGTGTGAGTGAGGTGGAGCCATATGAAATTTGTGATGCTGTAATTACAGATGATTGCGTATATGAAAAACTTGCAAGTATAAAGACAAATAACACTCCCTGAGTTGATGGCATATAACCTGTAGTTCTGAGGGAGTTTATCGAACCATTGAGGTTAATTATGAGGGCATCACTGGACTCAGGGGAGACTCCTTTGGATTGGAGAAGTGCTAATGTATTGCCAATACATAAAAGCAGTTCTAAGAGGTAAGTTAGTAACTACAGAACGATTAGTCTGACTTCAGTGGTAGGAATGATCTTCATGGCAATAATTAAGAGGCAACCTTCAAAGCAATGTAATCCAGGGACATTTAGATAAATATGGCATTGTGAAGGACACACAACATGGCTTTGTTAAGGGTAAATCATGATTAACTAACTTAGTAGGCTATTTTCACACAGTTACTCATGAGCTGGATTTAGGAAACAATTTCAACACTGTTCATTTGGATTTTAGCAAAGCATTTGACTCAGTCCCTCATGAGAGGTTACTGTATAAAACTTGAATCAGGTTTGGATTACAGTAAGATTCTAAGATGGTTTTTCTGGGTGGCTGCAGGCAGAAGGCTGTGATTAATGGATATTTTTCAGATTCGTGTAATTGTTGTCGTTGTTATTTTGGTTTTTTGGAGCATGAGTAACTAAGGCCATATTGCTCCGGGAATATGTGGTGGTCATTCCCTGACCTTTCCTCATCCTCCGTATTTGGTAGTCACGGGCTCGAACCCTGATCTAATCAAGAAGCGTGTGCTACGCACTGCTGCTCCTGCCCATCTGGCTATGGAGGCACCGATTCGTGTAATGTCAGGAGTGGGGTCCCTGAAAGAGTGGTTCTTGGGCCACTGCTGTTTCTCATTTTCATAAATTGTATCAACAAAATAATAGAAGGAGTAACATCAAAATTTGCAGATGACGTAAACATTGGCAGAGTCCTTAATGATCAGTGCCAAGCAGTGCACATTCAGGATAACTTCAACAGATTTTCAAAGATGGTCTGAGAAGTAGCAGTTATGTTTTTATGCTCCTAAATAGAAGGTCATACGCTTGGGGAACAGCAACCCACAATTAAATTATACATTTGGGCAGATATGAAGTTTTCTGAACAGCATAAACAGGCAGCCAGGAAAGCCATGGTTTCCTATCAATGATTTATCGAACGTTATCCTGTAGAGATGGGGAGGTCATAATCCCACTGTATAAGGCAATTGTAAGACCACATTTGGAATATAGTGTTCAAGCATGGAGATTGCACCTGAAAAAAGACACTGAGCTTCTTGAAAGGGTCCAAAGATGGGCAACTCAAATGGAGAGATTGGAAGAAGGATGACCATATGAGAAAAGACTTCAGTTATGTGGGCTACTAAGCTTGGCAACCATGCACCTCAGAGGTAACCTAATTGAGGTTTACAGAGGGATAAGTAAAATGAATGAAGGTGGAATTCTCACTGTTATAAAGAATTCCAGAACTAAGGATCATAAATTCAAATTAGAGGGCTTGAGATATAGATTAGACTGTAGGAAGTTTTCTTTTAGCCAGTGAGTTGTTAATTGCTAGAACAAGTTGCCCTCGCACATAGTAGTTGAGCCTGACAGTTTGAATAAAATTCAAAGGTCGAATGGATAGTTACCTATGGGAGGAGGGAAGCATATAATTTGTGCTTTATCTGCTTCTTCTTTTTTTTTTGCCAGTGCAGCAAAATACTGGGCTTTCTTGCACTATATGGCAAATATTATTACTATATCACAATTGACTTGCCTCCAAATCTCCAAGTTCATTTTCTTCCTAGATGAAAGATCGCAACAATTGCAAAGCGGTTATTAATCAATGTAAACAATATTTTGAACAGGCTAAGAGCAGAAAATTTGCTTCTTGTCTAAATGGGAGTTGAGCATTATGATCTTTTGCCAAAGCTACTGGCTGCAACTTTTGCCCATATCTATTCCCACTTCTGTCAAAACCAGATGGTTTTATTGCCTCAGCTAAAGATAAAGCAGACTTGTTAGCATCCTACTCTTCTTCTAACATGTGTATTGATGACCTTGGTAAACCACTTCCTACCATTTCTAGTACATGCCATTCAATACCTCCTGCAGTCTTCCATCAAAAGGATGCCAGAATAATTTTGAACAGTCAATGCCAATAAAGTGCCAACTCCTTATTTCTCCACTTGTTCTAAATACCTGTGCTCACTCCTGTTCTTTGTTGCCTTTTTACACTTTATTAATCCACCAGTGTTTCCTCCTGCTTGGAAATTTAATCCTATCCAGCTAGTTCCTAAAAACAATGACAAATCCCTCCCATCCAGTTATCATCCCATTTCACTTAATTCTACTCTTCCTAAAGTAATGGAGAAATCTATTAACTGCCAACTTCTAAACTATCTAGCCGTCTCAGTTGATATAGCAGCTTGCAAACTGATATGCATTCAAGCATGAGCTGATGAAGCAGTTGCCTGATTGGTCCCTTCAAAGTTATGTTCTGGACGGCAAATAGATCTATGTTGCTATGCCGTATATATTAGATTGAAGGATGCATGCAGGCTTGAATTGCCCTCTGAAAAACACGCCATTTGGCAAAAATTAATTTTCACCCCACCCTCTGCTCTCATCCCGATGCGACATCATCTAGTGCGCCATTTCGTCAGCTAGCCGTAGATTCGAAATAGCTTGGCACAGAACTGATGTGGCCTATTAGTGAAGCCCTTCTGATGCTGGCACCCTTGGCACCTGCCCCAATGCCAAGGCGGTCCTACGCTACTGAAGATAGCAGCAAAATTACCCTCCCCCATGCTTTACACACTTCTTTCTATTGTTTTATAAAGTATACCAGAGACAGTGTTGTAATTTTAATTTTGCAATATTGCTGAGGAATATTGTACCCAAATCTGAAGTAAATAAAAAATTTTTTTTTTTTTTAATTCGAGTTATTTTTATGTTGTTATAGAATTTGCTCAAAAGACAATCAGACCGTCAGTCAGCACATCAATATGTTTTTCAGGAAAAGGACACTGATTTTATTAGTGACCAGACAACAAATTAATAAAAGAGTACTGTGTACAGGCCTGGAGGCTTCATTTCAAGAAGGATGTAGAGCTGCTGGAACGAGTACAGAGAAGGGCAACAAGATTAGTGAATGGAACAAAGGGGTGCTCTAATGAAGAAAGGCTTAAGTTTTGCAAATTACAGTGTCTGGAGACTAGGCACCAGCGAGGTGATCTGATAGGGGTGTATAAAGCCTTGAATGGTTTGAGCATGCTCAATGCTGATGGGATTCTTCCTCTTGCTCAGAATAATCACCTGAGAGGGCATAAATTCAAATTGAGGAAAGGCAGATGTAGGATAGACGTGTGGAAATTTGCCTTTTGCCAACGGGTGGTTGGTTGGTGGAACAGACTTCCATCCCTTGTTGTGGAAGTTGATAGCCTAAAAAGTTTAAGGCTCAGCTGGACAGGTATTTTGAACGAACAGAGGGGTGAAGTGGAAGTGGTTATTTATTTATTTTTTTTTTTTTTTGGCTGATGCTGTATAAGCTTGCTTTCTTGCATCAAATGCCTCTACTAATTGCTAATGCTAAATGCTAATGTCGAGTGATCTTGACACAGAACTGGTTCACGATGCTGATCCAGATTTTATTCGCAGCAGTTATGAAGGTACTACACAACATTTCTATAAATGAAACAGAAGTGGCTGCAGATAATGAAACAGTAAATCTCTGTCAACAATAATAATAATCCTAGCGTGGAGCAGGATAGTTCTTCTATGCAACAGCAAATAAAAACTGATATAAAAAAAGTAGGAAAAGGCAAAGGAATCTGGAGAAGAGTAAAAGCAATTTCACAAAGAAGCTGCAAAACTCTAGTAAATGCTATATGAATGGTGGTCATCAAATTGCAAAAAAAAAAAAAAAAAACATTTGTTGTTGATCCCTGTAATTGCAAATGAAAGCGCAATGAAAAATTAGAAACACAGAAAAGGCAATGCATTTTTGATACTTTTTCTCAAAATATTGCTGATTTCAAATGACAGAATGCATTTCTGTGTGGGGCAAACATATTCTCCAGTGGGGCAAACACAACTTAGTTGATTTCAATCCTTCTAAAAATCAGTCTTGTCTTATGTCTCGCAAAAAGGATTCTTATGCTCCTATGCTTATCTTTGGTGACACTCCGATTTCTAGGCAAGATGATATATCTCTTTTGGGGATTACCCTGACTTCTAATCTCTCTTGTAACATTACAAATATTGCTTCCTCTGCTTCTAAAAAACTTGGTTTTCTCTTTCGCTCTCGGCATTACTTTTCTTCCACACAGTTGTTCACTCTGTACAAATTGCAAATTTGCCCTACATTGGAATATTGTTCCCACATTTAGGGCAGTGTGCCCAAAACCTCTCTCAGGCTTCTAGTTAGGTTAACTAATGACTCATCTCTAACAGAGTCTCTCCACTCACTGTCCCATAGACATACTGTTTCTGCTGCATGCCTTTTCTACAGATACTTCCACGGGCACTGTTCTGAACTGGCATTGATAATTCCTGCTCTCTCTTTCAAAACAGTCCAAACACATGCCGTCACTAGCCAACATCCATTTACTGTCTACTTCAAACTCACAGAACCAACTTTTCATCTTCCTCATTTATTCATTCAACTGCCATTTTCTGGAACTACCTTCCTTCATACGTATTTCCTGAAAATTACAGTCTACAGAAGTTCAAGTGCAATGTCAACAAATAACTTCTTTTGTCTTCTCAACCTCCAACCCAAGCACGGTACTAAGTACTATAGGTTCTAATACCTCTCATGTTTGGGGTTTTCATAAAAAAAAGAGAAAAGCCTATAACTAGATGGAAAAGGAACCTTGACAATCAGCCTGTCAACTGTTAAATTTTCAATGGATTCATTATGAAAAAATTCACCTTATGAAATACTTTACAAGGAGAGTATTTAGGATTTTGTTTCTTTCCAACTTTTGAAAGTGAAACCAGCTCACAGAAAAGGAGGACCTATGTCACCGTCTAATATTCCATCTGAGAAATTATACTTTGGAAAAAGGCCATTTCAGAGTTGAAAAAACGAGATATGATTAATCTCTTGCCCTTTATTTCTCCAATGCATCACACCTTCCTCCAAAATTTAACAACAAGGATGTAGAAAAAGAGGAATCTTTATTTGTACATGATGAAGAACTAGACAGAGATTTATATTAAGTTATTTGCTTATGTATTAATATATTTTGTAAACTATAAAGTGTTTAAAGGGCAAAGGCCTCATGCTACGAAGTAGAATGACTATCATGTAGGTTAGTTCAAATGCATCATTTTAACATAGCTATCTACCAAAGTAGTTGAATTAATTAATTTAATTAATTAATTAATTAATTCAACTACTTTGGTAGATAGTAGTATTTAATAAATTAACTAATTACAACGAGTCTTCTCCACTGGTGAAGTGTTATTTATTCGAGATAGTACAATACCATGGCAATTCGTGAAGGCATTCACAATATGAGATATAACCAAAACGATGCCAATGTAATTAATTTAAATAATTAATTCAACTACTTTGGTAGATATCTATGTTAAAATGATGCATTTGCACTAACCTACATGATAGTCATTCTTCCTAGTAGCAAGTGGCCTTTGCCCTTAAACACTTTATAGTCTATCACTACACACCATCAGGCATCTCTCATATTGTAAAGTTATACTTCATAACTGGGTTGTCACTATTGCAACACCAGGGTACCTGCCCACCCACCGAAGAAAGGTGGGGATTAAACGTTCCTTTTCCAGAAAGTTGTCCGACGAGGTTGCGCTGTTTCAAGGTCTTTCCAGATATCGTAAGTTCTAATATTAAGATTTTTTTTTGTTGGCCCTGCGAAAGTTCCCAGGGTGGGATTAGTGCTCGCAGGCACGCCTATTGTTGTTGCTGTTGTTGTTTTTTTTTAAATGAGTTTTTACATATGCGAGAGAACCTTGGAATTCACTCTGGATGCAGAGTACGAACCAAGACAAGCGATTGAGGGTTTAGCAAAATGCGTAAACTTATCCGGATTACAGGGGTTTACCCTCCTACCCTTGAGGAAATACCAGATAGTCTGTAAAGACTGTGTGACAAGAGATACGTTGCTTAGGGGCTTCCCATTTGAAAACCAAGTGATACACCCTCACTTGGTGGGTAGCATTAGGAAATATATCACAGTAGAGCGGTATCCATTCGAAATGCCGAACATATATTTAAAAACCTCATTAGAAGCCTATGGCAAAGTCTTGAAAATAGAAATGCATGCATGGGAAGGCTTTCCAGAGTTGTATACGGGGAAAGTTACGGTACAAGTGGAAATGAGAAAGCCGGTTCCAAACATTATCTATGTTATGGGGAATCGACTACTTCTGAACTATAGAGGGGTAGAAAAGAAATGCGGCAGCTTGGATCATCTAGGCGCAAATTGCACGAAAGGGTGTTGCTATAATTGCAAAGAAATGGAGCACATTAGCAGTGACTGTCCCAAAGCAAGCAATAAATGTGGAGAGACAAGCCACAAAGTGGGCAGCTGCCCCGTTAGATCATATGCAGAGGCCATCAGAGGAGGGGAAGAAAAAGGCGGTGAAGAGAATCTGAATAAGGAAAACATGGTCATTTTAAGGCCACAGGAAGTCACAAAAAAATTATCATCAGCAGAACCAGCGAATTTAATCACAGGAATAGAGGAGGGGAAGGGGGTTACACATATCAGACAAGATATCCCCATATTAATGGAAACAGAGAAAATAACAAGAGGTCAGAAGAGGGAGGAAAACATACACGAAGAAAGTCTAGGGGAAGAAGGAAAAAGAAAGAGACAAATTGTAGAAAAGGGAAAGGATATAATACAAGACTTGAATGAGTTAAGTTCAGGCGATTCTGAAACAGAAGAGGCATTAGGTGTGGGAAGCGACAAACTACTGGGGGTGGAGCATTTAACGAAACATGTGCCAGCAGGAGCAGAAACATTAACTGTTAAATTAGCAGAATGGGAGCAGCGGCTAGGGAAGCCTAGAATAGTGTTAGAGCACAATCAGGAAGGCAAAGTAGGTAACATTCAATTCATGTGGAGAGATATATTTTTTGGAAATTTGGTGGGACAGACGCTACTGGGAATAGTTTAGCAGCTAAGCAATTCCCGAATTTCACGGTTACTAAAACATGAACAAGAGTTAGGCAGAACCTTGTATGCTTTAAGCATATCTCTGACACAATAGATAAAATTTCTAAGATAAAGCGCATTATATACATGGTAATCATCGGTACTTGGAATATACGGGGCTTTGCTCAAGGGCAGGCTCAACATCATACATGGAGAAGCATGCTATTACTAGGTGTAAAGATTTTATTCATTCAAGAGAGCCACTTTTTTTTAACAGTGTCCAAGTGCGAAATTTCCAGAACAGATACAAATGTCTAAGTTTCTGGAGTTTCAGCTCAAGGATTGCCAAGGGGGTAGGCATCATAGTCTTGCCACCAATTATAGGAAAATTCTACACTCTCCAAAGGGACATAGAAGGGAGAATAATTTGCACTGACTGGAAACTAGGGTTGCACACAATAAGACTAGTGAATGTATATGCACCAAACACCGCTCCAGAACGGAAGTGGATATTCAGTAGCCTACATCTTTTTATGTTGGGGGCCCAATTTATCATACTAGGAGGAGACTGGAATTGCATGTTAGACCCAGTAAAAGATAAGACAGGTAAGGGGGGATCCAACAACAGGCACAGGGGACTCCTTGGAGCTAAATAGTCTGTGCCTAAAACACGACCTGATAGATATATGGAGGAAGAAATATCACACAAGTCATGGAGCCACCTGGTCTAGGGGAACGTTAGGGACTCGCATTGACAGGTTCTATGTCCCAAGTAAGATAGCAGACAAAATAAATCAGGTAAGGCACATTAACATTTCGGGACCTCGCGCAATAACAGATCACAAATTAGTTATAATGGACTTTCCATTAAGCTTAACTGTAGAACAGGGGAAGGGCACCTGGAGGTTAAAACTGGTGCTCTTGCAAGGTGACCTGCAGGATATTAAAAGACTAACACAACTTTTGAGAAATCCCAATCACTAGACAGAAGAGAGCTGGGCACACTACAAAAATTCAATAAAAACAGCCTTTCAAAAATTAACAAGGGAAAAGTACCTGGAAAGCAGGAGAGAGCTAAGGCATCTCTATGAAGTTCAGAGACTCCTAAAGTCTTGTCAGGATGATGTGGGAGAAAGGGAAATACAAAAAGAAATCCTGTCGCTATTAGAGAGGCAGGCAGAAAACGAAGCTATCCAGATGCACATATGTTATAGAAAAGCAGATAATTCATCTGCCTTCTTCTACAAGCAATTTAACAGATCACACAGAGACAGCAGTTTAATCCATCAAATACAGGAAGGCCCACACCAATATCAGAACATCAGTGACATTGTTAAGTGTTTTGCAAATGTTTATAAGCAAACATTCACAGCATTTAGAGGACCAGTTTTACTAGAAAGGTGGAAAATACCGGGGTTTTTGGCAATTCACACACAAAGACAGGATCAACCTATCCTGCTAAGTGAACTATCATTAGTATTGAAAGAAATGAAAGGAGGTAAAACGCCAGGTCCAGATGGGCTAACAGTGGAGTTTTATAAACAGTACTGGAAGGAAATTGGGCCAGTTTTGGCCGCCATCTTATCAAGATTTTTCTCGGAAGGGGTAGTACCAGAAGAATTTATAGAAGCCCAAACCATATTTCTTAAAAAAACAGGGTAAAACGGGGAAAGAAGTGGATGAGTGGAGGCCAGTATCACTGCTTAATTCAGATCATAAGCTGTATGCCAAAGTACTAAACGCCCGACTCAAAAGCACTTGGGGCACATTATAAGTCCCGATCAAACATCATCATCATCAGCCATTTTCAATCCACTGCAGGATGAAGGCCTCTCCAGCAACTTTCCAGTTCCTTCTGTTTTGAGCACTGGCCATCCATTTACTACTCAAAAACTCATGAATTTCATCTATCCATCTCCGCCTTTGTCTTCCAGGTTTTCTTCTAGCTCCTCTTGGGTACCATTCTGTTATTTTCTTAGTCCATCTGTCATCATGTCTTCGAGCTAAGTGTCCTGCCCAAGACCATTTTCGTTCTTTAGTTTTGATAAGAATGTCCTTTACTTGAGTTTGCTGCCTAATCCATGTGTTTCTCTTCTTATCTAACAGTCTGATTCCCAATATAATTCGTTCCATTCTTCGCTGTGTAGTTCTTAGCTTCTCTTCCATTCTTTTGGTGAGTGCCCAAGTTTCACTTCCATAAGTCATGGTGGGGAGTATACATTGATTGATTATTTTACGTTTCAGACAAACTGGGATATTGCTCTTCAGTATGTGACTATATTTCCTGAATGCTATCCATCCAAAATTTATTCTTCTCTTGACTTCCAGCCATTTATCATTATTACAGCTAATAACTTGTCCCAGATAAGTATATGACTCCACCTTTTCAATTACTGCTCCTTCAATCATTATTTCCCTTTCCGTGGCATACTTGTTCATCATTACTTTTGTTTTAGCCATATTCATCTTTAGTCCAAAATCCTTACTAACTGTGCATAACTGATTAAGATTTTCCTCTAATTCTTTGGGATCGTGGCTTATGACCACAATGTCATCTGCAAATCGTAAATGGTTTAGGTACTCTCCGTTCACATTGACTCCTTTCTGCGACCAGTCTAATCTTCTGAAAGCTTCCTCAAGGGCAGCAGTAAACAGCTTCGGAGATGTGTCTCCTTGTCGAACTCCTTTCTCAATTTTAAATTTGCTACTGTCTTTGTCTAGTCTAATAAAGGATGTAGCACTCTCATATATTTTCTTCAAAATTATAATATATGGAGTATCTATGCCTTGTCTTTCCAGTGCCCGAAACATTGCCTTATGCTGTATGGAGTCAAATGCCTTTTCATAATCCACAAATGCCAGGCATAATGGTGTTTTATATTCATTTGCTTTCTCCATTAGCTGTGATATTACGTGAAGGTGATCCATAGTTGAGAATCCTGTCCTAAAGCCAGCTTGCTCTTTCAGTTGATTCTCATCAAGTATTCTTTCTAATCTGTTAGTAATGACCCTTGTGAACAACTTGTAGATATGGGATAACAAGCTAATTGGTCTATAATTTCCAATTTCTGATTTATCTCCTTTCTTATGCAGCAAAACTATGATTGCATTATTCCACTGCTTAGGCATCGCACCTTTTCTAATGCACTTTGTGAAGAGCCTTGCCAGTTTTTGTGTTATGTCTCTTCCTCCCAATTTTAACAACTCTACAGTAACTTCATCTTCCCCCGGGGCTTTCTGATTCTTCATTTTCTTCAATGCATGTTCTACCTCATCAGGAAGAATATCGGGTATGTCGTATGTGTTGCTACTTTGCAATCCATCTTCCCCACTGCTGGTATCATTCCCTCGCTCCTTGTATAATTCTCTACAGTAGTCTTCTGCTATTTGAATTATGCCTTCTCTGCTGTTTATAAGTACACCATCGCTATTCTTCAGTTTCAGTATCATTTGTCTTTCTGTATTACTGCTCATGGCTGCTGATTTAAATCCTTTGTTTTCCCTTAATGCTTGTTCTACTTTTCTTGTGTTAAATCTTCTTATGTCCTCTCTGAGTCTCTTTCTAATGGCTTTGCATAACTCAGTATACTCAATTTTCTCCCTGTCAGTGTTTTTCTTGCTCTTCATTTGTCGTCTTTGGTTCATCATGACAAGTGTTTCTTGACTAATTTTTTCTTCTTTGGATTTCTGTTTCCCTATAGGTTTCTTGGGCTTTATCACTTTCAAAAAGTTGTAATATTCCTCATCAATATCTTGGTCCTCAGCAGTCTGCAGAAGCTCATACTTGTTCTTAAGTTCCAGTACATACTGCTTTTTCTCCTCTTCTGTTATCTCAAAGACCTTTGTATTATTTACTCGAGTCAGTTTTTTCCTTTCCTTTCCTACATCTATATCAAGTGTACATCTTACCATTCTGTGATCACTTCCAACATTTACCTTATCAGGGACGGTAACATCATTCACAATATATCTTCTGTTAGTGAGGATGAAGTCGATTTCATTAGTTGTTAATCCATTTGGACTCTTCCATGTCCACTTTCTGTTCACCCTTTTCTTGAAAAAATGTTCACTACTGACATTCCTTGAGATTCTGCAAATTCCACAAGTCTTTCACCTATTTTATTTCTTTCACCAATTCCAAAATTTCCTATAGTTCCTCTTTCTGCACTGTTTTGCCTTTTTCCAACCTTAGCATTGAAGTCCCCCATAATAATAGTGTAGTGGGTTTTCTGCTCATCTAGAAGACTCTCAATTTCAGTGTACATTTCTTCAACCTCTTCATCATCATGGCTCGATGTTGGTGCATAAATCATTATAATCTTTAGCTTGTACCTCTTAGAAATCTTGAGTATTAGTCTTGACACCCTTGGTGATGTACTTTTGAATTCCAAAATGTTGTTTTTAAAATCTTTATGGACCAGAAACCCAACTCCACCTTCACTCCTTTCACTGTTTCCAGTGGTGTACAGCAGATTTCCACTTGATAAACTTATAAGTGATTCATTTCTTCTTCTTGTTTCAGCCAAACCGATGATATTCCAATTCACAATTTCTAATTCCTTTTCCAGCTCTAATATCCTGTCTTCACCGATGAGTGATCGTACGTTATAACAGGCCAAGTTCAATTTCCGATAAAACATATGCAATCCCAACAAGATCTATGATAGCATAAAAGATTTGCAAGCATACTGCAATCAGAAACAATACAGCATAGTGGTGGCGGGTACTTGATTTGGCAAAGGCCTTCGATAAACTCTCCCATGAGTACCTAAGGAATTTGATACATACAGTCCAAATGGGGTCTTTGCTTAGAACAGCTATCATAAGTCTGTACAAAGGGGCACAAATTACTCTCTTGATTAACGGCTATAGCTCAGAGAAAATAAAACAGGAAGAGGGGATTAGACAGGGGTGCCCACTAAGCCCTTCACTATTTTCATTGGCACTGGAACCCATATTGAGGCAATTAACCATTTCTAAAAACATCAGGGGGAGGTTCATCTTCCTGGTCCGTACTCTGATTGCAAATACGTAGCACATGCGGATGATGTGATCCTAACCCTAACGGATAGCAGTTCCTTACAAAGAGCGCTGGACACTTTCAGTCATTTTAGCCTATCAAGTGGTCTGTGTCTAAACAAAAGCAAGACCAAATGCCAACAGTAGGGAATTGAGGCTCCAGTACAATTGCCACCAGGCCTCACAGTCTCGACAGCACCTATAACCATCCTGGGGGGTATCTTTTGCAAAATGTCTGGTAACATCGTCCCGGCAATTACTAGACTCTTGGGAGGACGCTCTGTGGGAGTGGAATCTGGGGATGCTATCTTTCTCCGGAAGAGTGTGCATTATGTGGACAATTCTGGTACCGATCCTGATGAACACTGTGCCATTTACGTCATTCAATTACTACACACAGAGAAAGTTAACCCGAAGACTATTTAAGTTTTTCTGGAACTAGACAACAAGAAGTAATACAGCAGAGGCTACACAGTAGGAAGTGTGAGGGGGGGCTATGCAGTACCATGGTTAAAGTGGTTGAGGTGGGCATATGTGCTAAAACACACTCAGACTGCCCTATGGGGAGCCCATGTAGCGGCTGCCTTAGAAAAGTATAATATGCGGAGGTTCACTGAATTGCTAGGAAAAGAACATACTGGTCCAACAGTAGAGATAATAACACCTTTTTACAAATTAGTAATCAAGCATTTACAAGAATTATCTGCAGGGGGTTTATACATGGGAAACAAGCTCAAGATTTCAGAAATTTATTGGAAGTTATCTGCTATAAATGTACCGGTGCCACGAAGCTGGCTGAGACTGGACACGACTCAGATGTTGAGTAACCTACATCACCACATAGGTTATGAGTCACGAAGAGACCTGGCATGGAGAATAATACACGGACACCTGCCAGCGGAGAAAAATAAAGCCAAATTCCGGGGGCATATGAATGCTGAGTGTCTATATTGTAAGGCGTGTGAAACAGTGGAACCCGCATTTTTCTCTTGTCCGGTTACTCAGCGCATCTGGATTAGTGTGCATAAAACAATGAGAATACCGCGCTTGACTAGGGAACAAGTACTATTTCTACAGTTTCCAGCCCCGATTTCCAGAGCAACGAGCATCCTGATATACCTCCTAAATGAAGGTATATCAGGATGCTCGTTGAAAATCAGGAAAAGAAAAGAAGAAGGCTCTGCAGCGGAGGTGTCAAAATGCGCCCTTCGAATGATGCATGCTGCAATAAGAAGATTCTTGGTACTAGAGTTGCTGCAACTCGGAATGCAAAGATTTTTACAATTATAGTGCTTCCCCACACCTCTATGTCGACTAATAGATAATAACATATATGTGCAGCTTAGATGGTAGTGATCAGTTTAGGCTAGGGGTGTTACATACCAACCAGATTAGCTTAGTTATTATGGGATAGGGACCAAGTCAGCTGTAGGCATTTGGTCTCTCTCTCCTGTATGTACAGCGGCTAAGCGTTGAAAGCTGCAGGTGGTAAAAGGAGTGTGTAAGAGGGGGATGACCCTAGAACCCATGTAGGGCAAGCCTACTCCAGGTGACCGCCAACTTGGTGGTCACATGGACTGGGCCTTCCTCGGAGTGTGTCAGTGGACGAGTGAGCAGCCCACCTGGGTTGTCGTATAGAGATGAGTGAATAAGGGCACTATCCCTTTTCGGGTTTTTTTTTTTGTTTTTTTAAGCCATACAGGCCACTAGATAGTCCCAAAGCAGGACCAATAAAGGGTCCCTGAAGGGTTAATTCCATAGAAATATCCGGAAACTGGAAAGCACGTCTGGTCTAACCAGTACACCTATCTACCCACTGAAGGCGGCTAAAGAGCCAGAAATGGCACCAGAGGAAGATCTTAATCATCTTTGCAGGACTCTGACTGGGTAACAACAGTCCACGTCAGGGGGACACATTGCCCAGCCGGGGCATGGAGCTCTGAGTTCATACGAATTATAACTAATTATCCCTTTCATTCTTCTACGATATCTTTTCCTCTCCCTCTCTTACTATCACTTTCCTACCTCTTTTTTTCTTTGCTCAGTCTTATAGGGATATTATGGATAGCTGATATCTTTATCCCATACCATATTTCAAAACGGTGCCGTCTGGGTGGTGGTATATGCCGAGAATAAATAACAATAGTCTTCTCCACTGGTGAAGTGTTATTTATTTGAGGTAGTACAATACCATGGCAACTCGTTGTGAAGGCATTCACAATATGAGATATAACCAAAATGATACCAATGTAATTAATTAATTTAATTAATTAATTCAACTACTTTGGTAGATAGCAATGTTAAAATGATGCATTTGCACTAACCTACATGATATATTCTGTAAATAAACGTGTTTCTTTTTCTAATTTAAATAAATATATATTGGAATAAGTCATTGTCGTCTTCACCTTGCCATTACAGTTAATGGCAAGGTGAAGAAAATCAAAGCCAGAATTTTTGTTGGACCTCAAATTCATAAGCTGCTGCTAGAAGCTGTATTTGAATAATCCATGACCCAAATGAAAGAAATGCTTGGACTGGCTTAAAAAAAAAAAAGTAGTATGCAATGTTTAGAGAAACAATAAACAACCAGATAATGAGGTGACTCTGAGTGACAGTAGTAGTAGTAGTGGCACTTGATGCAAGAAAGCTTATGCAGCATCAGCCAAAAAAAAAAAAAAAAAAAATCACACCATATCCTTCCAAATGCCTGTCCAGTTCCTCCTAAAATTTATTTAACCTATCAACTTCCACAACGACAGATGGAAGTTTGTTCCAGCAATTAACCACCCGCTGGCTAAAGGCAAATTTCCGCACATCTATTCTACATCTATCCTTTCTTAATTTGAACTTATGTCCCCGTAGGTTCGTATTCTGAACAAGTGGGAGGATCCCATCAGAATTCAGCGTGCTCAACCCATTCAAGGCCTTATAGACCTCAATCAGATCACCGCGCAGGTGCCTAGTCTCCAGCCACTGCAATTTGCAGAACTTAAGCCTCTCTTGGTAAGAGGATCCCTTCATTCCCCTCACCAATCTTGTTGCCCTTCTCTGTACACGCTCAAGCAAATCTACATCCTTCCTAAAATGAGGCCTCCAGACCTGTACGCAGTACTCAAGGCGTGGCCTGACCATTGCCTTATACAGAGGGACAATCACCTCCTTTTCCCTGCTAGCAAAATTCCTATATATCATTGACAAAACCCCATGACCTGCCCTAGCAGCCTGTCTACATTGCTCAGAAAACTTCATATCTGACTGCACAATTACTCCCAGGTCTTTTTCATTTTCTACCACCTTAAGTGTAGTACCACACAGTTGGTACGTTTCTCTGGGGTTACTTCTACCCATATGCAGTACTTTGCATTTGTCAAGGTTAAACTTCAGTTGCCACTTCTTAGCCCATCTGCCCAAATTATCTAGATCCTGTTGCAGTAGCACACTGCCATTACTGTCATTAACAACCCTGCCAATCTTCGTGTCATCTGCAAACTTCGACATTAAGCCTGATATACCTTCATCAATATCATTGATAAATATACAAAACAACAGTGGACCCAACACCGAACCCTGTGGGACTCCACTAATAACATTAGTCCACGAAGAGCAGCACCCATTGATTACCACCCTCTGTCTTCTCCCACTTAACCATCCTTTTATCCATTGTAGCAACTTACCCTTAATACCATTCTGCTCCAATTTGTACAGTAGTCTTCCATGCGCAACAGTGTCAAAAGCTTTCCTGAAATCCAAGTATATGATATCAAAATTATTTTTTGCATCCAGTTCCTTTGTGACCACATCATAATAACCAATCAAATTTGTCAGACAAGGCTTTCCCTTAACAAACCCATGCTGTGTCTGAATTATTGCTGCAGTCTTGTCTAGATGATCCTGCAATGCATCTTTAACCAGTGACTCCATTATTTTACCCGGAACAGAAGTTAAACTAACTGGTCTGTAATTACTCGTGTCACCCTTCGAACCTCCTTTGTGAATTGGGGATACATTTGCACATCTCCAGTCCGTGGGAACCTCCCCTGAATCCAAGGATGCTCTCATAATTATGGCTAAGGGTTTGCTTAGTTGCTTTGCCGCCTCCTTTAATATAACTGGATAGATCCCATCCACCCCAGGTGCATTTCTTATGTTTAACTTCAACAATTTCTCCTCCACTTTGCTCTCAGTTATTACAAAATCATTAAGCACACTGCTACAATTTGATAACCTTCTTCCATTTTCAAACTGTAATAATTCCTCACGTGTGAATGTAGATGCAAAATACTCATTCAGTTTGTTTGCTATCTGAGCAGGATCATCAACAGTCGAACCATCGATGTCATGTGGACCAATCATATTCATCCCCTTCCTTTTAGAGTTTATATAAGTAAAGAAATCCTTGCTGTTTTTCTTAGCATCTTTTGCCAAAGATTTCTCGTAATCCGCCTTTGCCTGCCAAACCTCCTTTGTGACCTGATTACAGACTAGCTTATATCTGCTACAGGCTTCTGCGTCGCCTGATAATTTATATGCATCCCATGCATTTTTCTTCTCTGTCACGAGTCTCATTAGTTCATTTGATAACCATTTAGGCCTAAACCTTGAACAATATTTCTTCATCGGTATGAAAAGTCTAGTAGCTTCCACGATTAATTCCTTGAATGCTTCCCACTTAGAATTTACTGTTTGTAACATCGTCAGTTGATCCCACTGTACAGAATTTAAAAACTGTCTGAGACCACTGTACTCCCCTTTACGGAAGCAAAAACCCTTTCCTTTACCCCTGACGGTAGTTAGCTCTTTGAGTAAATCCCACTTCAGCACACTGTGATCACTGCCACCTAGTGGTTCCTTTATCTGCAAATTCTTAATACACGAATGATCACTGCTGATAACCAGATCAAGAGTATTACTTTCTCTGGTTGCCTCTCGAACATGCTGCTGCAGAAAACAATCATCCAATAAATCCATGCTGAAGAAGTTCAGAAAAGTAGGCTACAATATGAATGTTAAGGTACATTTCCTACACTTTTATCTCAACTATTACAATAAAGTTTAGGTGAAAATAAGGGGCAAAGATTCTGTCAGGATATAAAAGAAATAGAAAAAAGATACAAAGGGGGATGGAATGTCAATATGATGACCAACTTTTCTGTTCCAGGAAAATTAATGGAGGCACTGGTTAAAGAAGCACTGCAGGATCATTTAGACAAGACTTCAGTTATAGCTCAGACACAGCATGGTTTTGTCAAGGGGAAGCCTTGCCTGACCAACTTGATTGGATACTATGATGCAGTCACAAAAGAACTGGATGCAGGGAATAACTTTGATATTATATACTTGGATCTTAGAAAGGCTTTTGATACTGTTGCACATGGAAGACTGCTGCACAAATTGTAGCAGTGTGACATTGGAGGCAAATTGCTGCTGTGGATAAAGGGGTGGTTAAGGGGGAGAAGACAGAGAGTGGTAATCAATGGACACTGCTCAGCGTGGACTAATGTTATTAGTGGAGTCCCTCAGGGTTCAGTATTGGGTCCATTATTGTTTTCTGTATTTATAAATGATACTGATGATGGTATATCAAGCTTAATGTCCAAGTTTGCAGACGATACGAAGGTTGGCAGGGTTGTCAAGGACACTACTGACACTATGCTGCTGCAACAGGATCTGGAAAGGTTGAGCAGATGGGCTGAGAGGTGGCAAATGAAGTTTAACATTGACAAATGTAAAGTACTACACATGGGAAACAGCAACCCCAGAGCAACGTATCAACTCTGTGGTACTACACTGACAGTGGTAGAGAATGAAAGGGACTTGGGGGTGATTGTGCAGGCAGATATGAAGTTCTCTGAGCAGTGCAGACGGGCTGCAAGAGTAGCTCATGGAGTATTGCCAATGATATACAGGAATTTTTCCAGCAGGGATAAGGAGGTGATTATTCCATTGTATAAGGCAATGGTCAGGCCACACCTAGAGTACTGTATACAGGTCTGGAGGCCTCATTTCAAGAAGGATGTAGAGCTGCTGGAACGAGTACAGAGAAGGGCAACAAGATTAGTGAATGGAACAAAGGGGTGCTCTTACGAAGAAAGGCTTAAGTTTTGCAAATTACAGTGTCTGGAGACTAGGCACCAGCGAGGTGATCTGATAGAGGTGTATAAAGCCTTGAATGGTTTGAGCATGCTCAATGCTGATGGGATTCTTCCTCTAGCTCAGAAAAATCACCTGAGAGGGCATAAATTCAAATTGAGGAAAGACAGATGTAGGATAGACGTGCGGAAATTTGCCTTTAGCCAGCGGGTGGTTGGTTGGTGGAACGGACTGCCATCCCTTGTGGTGGAGGTTGATAGCCTAAACAAGTTTAAGGCTCAGCTGGACAGGTATTTTGAACGAACAGAGGGGTGAAGTGGGTTTTTTTTTTTTTTTTTGGCTGATGCTGCATAAGCTTGCTTTCTTGCATCAAATGCCTCTGCTAATGCTAATGCTAACTACTCCAGATGCTAAAATGAGGAAAGCAGGTTTGGAGCAATCTGTGCTTGAGATGGAGCCTTTGATATTTCAGTTTTCACTTACTTTTTTGGTATTTTAGATTATCAAGAAACTTTCAAAATTTACATTAAAAATGTAGTTCAGATTACTCATCAGCAGTAAAACATGAGAACTTTTCTTAAAATGCAGACCAGTGTTATTAATGTCATCCAAGGAAACAATAATGTCAACACTAAAAAGATAGGGGGATAGAATGTCACAACAAACACAATCAGGGGACCATAACTGTGACAATCCATCCACTATATAGCATTTCATACATTTGGACCACTGCAAATAAGTTTCTGAAAGTACTATTACATGATTTGAAACTGGATGGGCTGATGGTACTGTATGAAAATTTACAAATACAATTAAAATATACAAAACAGATAAATTGTTTATTTTATAGATAAAAACTTTTTATATAAAAATATGGCAGATCAGTTAGTAAAGAGTACTGATTTTTTTTTTTTTTTTTTTACTGATGATGTTTCCATTCTGACTTGATGCTGAAAGAAGACTGTGTTTCTAGACTAGGGCGACTTCGGAAAAGTCTCCCTACTTTGACTGGAACTTGTGGGTTGGTCAGTCACTCACTAGCAAGACTTTTTTTGGATTTATTGGATGATTGTTTTCTACAGCGGCATGTTCGAGAGGCAACCAAAGGGATTAATATTTTTGATCTGATTACAAGCAGTGACTATTGTGTGTATTAAGAATTTGCAGATAAAGGAACCACTACGTGGCAGTGATCAAAGTGTACTGATGTGGAATTTACTTAAAGATGTAACAACCATCAGGGGTAAAGGGAAGAGTTTTTGCTTTCGCAAAGGTGACTACAGTGGTCTCAGACAGTTTTTAAATTCTCTAAAGTGAGACCAACTGATAATGTTACCAATAGCAAATTCTAAATGGGAAGCATTCAAGGAATTAATCTTGGAAGCTACTAGGCTTTTAATACCAACTAATAAATACTGTTCAAAGCCTAAATGGATGTAGAATGAACTAATGAGCCTTGTGGCAAAGAAGAAAAACGATGGAATACATATAAATTATCAGGAAACACAGAAGCCTATGGTAGATATAAGGTAGTCTGCAATTAAGTCACAAGGGAGGGTAGGCAGGCAAAAGCAGATTACAAGAAATCTTTGGCAAAGGATGCTAAGAAAAACAGCAAGGATTTCTTTACTTATATAAACTCTAGAAGGAAAGAGATAAATCAGTTAGTCCACTTGATATCAATGATTGACTGTTGATCATCCTGCTCAGATAGTTGACAAACTAAATGAGTATTTTACACCTACATTCACACACGAGGAATTCTGTAGGGAAGTGGAGACAGAAGCTTATTAAACTCCAACAGGGAGCTAAATGATTTTGTAATAACTGAGAGCAAAGTGGAGGAGAAATTGTGGAAGTTAAACATAAGAAAGGCACCTGGTATGGTTGGGATCTATCCATTTATATTAAAGGAGGCGGCAAAGGAAGTAAGCAAATCCATAGCCATAATTATGAAAGCATTGCTGGACTCAGGCAAAGTCCCCATGGACTGAAGATGTGAAAAATGTATCCCCAATTCACAAGGGGGGGGAGAGGAATCAAAGGATGATGCAAGTAATTACAGACCTATTAGTTTAACTTCTGCTGCAGGGAAAATAATGGAATCACTAGTTAAAGAAGCATTGCAGGATCATCTAGACAAGACTGCGGTAATAATTCAGACAGCACGGGTTTCTTAAGGGGAAATTCTTCTCTGACCAATTTTATTGGATATTATGATGTGGTCACAAAGGAACTGGATGAAAAAAATTATTTTTGATATCATATACTTGGAATTCAGGAATGCTTTTGATACCGTTGCACATGGAAGACTGTACAAATTGGAGCAGTATGGCATTAAGGGAAAGTTGCTACAATGGATAAAAGGATGGTTGAGTGGGAGAAGACAAAGAATGGTAATCAATGGAAACTGCTCTTTTCATTATTATTATCATCATTAGACATACAGTACAAGGAACCCTGAGGCTTATGCTGCACCAGCCAAAAAAAAAAAAAAAAAAAAAAAAAAATTTCTGACCCTAGGTGTGCCAAGCCCATACTCACCAGATGTGAGCCTCTGGGTTTTGGAATTGGGTCCCTTGTTGTTTTGTATATTTATCAATGATGATGAAGGTATATCAGGCTTAATGTCAAAATTTGAAGATGATACAAAGGTTGGCAGTATTGTTAACGACACTAATGACAATACACTACTGCAACAGAATCTAGAAAAGTTGGGCAGATGGGTTAAAAGTGGCAACTGAAGTTTAACACAAAGTACAAAGTACAGCATATGGGTAAAAAGTAACCCCAGAGAAATGTACCAACTGTGTGATACTACACTCAGGGTGGTAGAGAATGAAAAAGACCAGGGGTAATTGTGCAGTCAGATATGAAGTTTCCTGAGCAGTGCAGAAAGGCTGCCGGAGCAGGCCATGGGGTCTTGTCAATGATATACAGAAATTTGCTAGTAGAGAAAGAGGTGATTATCTCTTTGTATGAGGCAATGGTCAGGCCACATCTTGAGTACTGCATACAGGTCTGGAAGTCTCATTTTAGGAAGGATGTAGAGTTGCTAAAATGAGTACAGAGAAGGGAATGATAGTGATAAGGAACAATGAGTCCACTTACCAAGAAAGGCTCAAGTTCTGCAAACTGCAGCATCTGGAGACTAGACACCTGAGAGGTGACTAACTGAGGTGTATCAGGCATTGAATGGGTTGCATTGAATTCTTCCTCTTGCTCAGATTACAAACCTGAGGGGAATGCAAAGCTTGAGAAATCTTAAAGTACTGTGTAGATAGACTAATAATAAAATAGCAAATGCTTAAAAAAGTGGTACTCACCTTGAATAAATCTGCATGGTTTAATTATTGAGGGTTGGTTAGTATTTGGGTTGAATAGTTGAGTTAAAGAGACTAAGGGAAGGGCAAAAATAAAGTGTTATTTCGGAAATTAGAACAGGCGCAAGGAAGCAGGTGTGTACACATCTAATCCTTGGTTGTCATTAAAGGTTACCACATGTCAAAAAGTGCATCACGAGAGTATAAATATTTTCTTAAATATCACGCGCGTTCCCTACCCACTCAATTGCCAACTGAAGATGTTGTAATCCAACAAAAGTCCCTGTAACGATTATTGGCCCACTATACTATTTATTTAATTTCAACTAATTTTCCTTACTTTAATGACAACCAAGTCATTAATGGATTAGATGTGTACACACCTGCTTCCTTGTGCCTATTCTAATTTCCGAAATAACACTTTATTTTTGCTCTTCCCTTAGTCTCTTTAACTCAACTATTCAACCTAAATACTAACCAACCCTCTCTAATTAAACCATGCAGATTTATTCAAGGTGAGTACCGCTTTTTTAAGCATTTGCTATCTTATTATTAAACCTGAGGGGCATAAATTCAAATTGAGGAAAGACAGTTACAGAATAGATGTGTAGAAATTTGCTTTTAGCCAGTGAGTAGTTGATTGCTAGAACAAACTTCCATCTGTCATTGTGAAAGTTGATAGCTCAAATAAATTCAAGAACTGGACACACTTTTAGAGCAAATGGATGTGTCAAATGGAAATTTTTTTTTTTTTTTTTTTTTTTTTTGGTTGATGCTGTATAAGCTTGCTTTCTTTCTTGCATCATATGCATCTAGTAATGCAAGTCAAACAATAACCAAAACCACTGTGTTTTACTGGACTTGTACAGAAATTATTATTATTATTAGCTATATGGTGCAAGGAAGTGTGAGGCTTATGCCTCACCAGCCAAAAAAAAATTCCGAGAGAGAGAGAGAGAGAGAGAGAGAGAGAGAGAGAGAGAGAGAGAGAGAGAGAGAGTCAAAAGTAGAAGGGAATCACCAAGAAAGAGAAGAATGATGATGATATCCAGTGCGGGCCCCTGGGTGTGTGCCAAGCCTACACTCACATGTCAGCCTTTGGGGTTAATGTTTCAGTATGGCCAACAGCAGCCAAATATTACAAGGTAACAAACCATACGGCCTCCGTAGCTGAGTGGTCAGGAGCGGGAGTGCAGTAGCATACATTCTTTGAGTAGACCGGGGTTCAAGCCCCTGACTGCTGAATACGGTCGATCTGCCAACCTGCACTGGACCAGCATGGCAGATTATGGTCCATTTTCCTCAGCATGAATTGTTGAGGAGGCTTCCATCCTGCAGTGGGTTGATAATGGCTGCACTTTACCTTTTACTTGTGCATGGAACACCATAGAATGTTGAACAAGCCTATTTGATATTCTACAGGTATGTAAGTATGGTTTTGTTGACTTATAACAATTTTCTACTACTGGCCACAATAAACAAATTTAATAAAACACCACAATTTCCTTCACTCTTTGTCTTTCTTGAAGGTACTTCTCCATACACTGGAAATACATACCTCTTTCACTGTCACATCAAAGTGGAAACATTGCCAGCACCTTTTAATATTGATACACCACGAGGGTAGTAAAGTAATTGCTTATCCTAAGAAAATTCCAACACTTCATTTTGAAAATTCATAAATTGCAAAATGTTTCCCTCTTTCACTTTTAGGTATTTTGTATTATTAGGTATTAGAAGTCAGGGTAATCCCCAAAAGAAATATATCATCTTGCCTAGAAATCAAGGTGTCACCAAAGATAAGCGTGGAGCAGGAGAATCCTTTTTGCGAGATATAAGACAGTATTGCTTTTTAGGATTGAAATCAGCTAAGTTGTCTTTGCCCCACTAGAGAATTACCTGGAGATCGGCATTTAAGGAATTAGTAGCGGACATTCAGGAAGTTGAAGCTGACTGAGCCGGGCAAGGTTTCTTAAATTGGAAAATGGAATACAATGTGCTATCATCAGCAAAACTATGGATAGGATTTCCGGTCAGTGGAAGATGGTCATTAATAAACAAGAGGAAAAGAGTAGGGAAAGAACTGAACCTTGGGGGGGTACACCAGCATTAGTGGAGAAGTTAGAAGACAGAGAGCCATCTACCATAACCCTCAGTGAGTGGTCAGAGAAAAAACTGGATAACCAATTACAAAAAACCATTGACAAACCATAAGATGAAAGCTTGTTTAGGCCAAACATGATCAAAAGCCTTTGAGATATCAAGGGTAATTTCTTGTGTTTCACCAAACTTTTTCATTGAATCTGTCCATAAATGGGTAACATAAGCCAGAATATCACGAGCGAATCGACACTGATGGAATGCATACTAGTGATTGTTGATCAGATGGAAGGTTTCTAGATAGTTGGTGGTTAATTGATTTCTCCATCACTTTAGAAAGAGTAGACGTAACTGGAATGGGATGATAATTAGATTGGAGGGATTTGTCACCATTTTTAGGAACTGGCTGGATATGAACAAATTTCCAAGCAGAAGGAAAAACACCTTTGGAATAAGAAAGTCAAAAAAGGCAGCAAAGAATAGGAGTAAGTTCAGGAGCACAGGTTTTGAGAACAAGTGGAGAAATACCATCAGGACTGGAGCTTTCTTAGCATTCGTTAAAATCCTTCTGACATCCTTTTGACGGAAGACCACAGTGGGCATTGAATGGAGCGTTCTGGGAATGGTTTGGGGGGGGGGGGTTCCCAAGATCAGTAATACATGAATTGGAAAAAAAAAATGGGATGCTAGCAGGTCAGCTTTATCCTTGGCTGAAGTGACAATAGAATCATCTGGTTTTGACAGAGGTGGGAACAGAGACGGGCAAAAGTTGCGGCCAATAGCTTTGGCAAGAAACCAGAATGTTCGGTTACCATTAGGGCAAGAAGCAAGTTTTCTGCTATTATTATTGTTTGTTATTTGGTTTTTAGGAGCATTAGCAACTAAGGCCATATTGCTCCAGGGATATGCGGTGGTCACAGGCTCAAACCCCAGTCTAATCAAGAAGTGTGTGCTACGCACTGCTGCTCCTGCCCACCTGGCTACGGAGGCACCGCAAGTTCTCTACTCTTAGCCTGTTCAAAATCTAGTTTGTACTGATTAATAACTGCTTTACAATTGTTGCGAGCTCTCGTGCAGGCAGAAAATGAAACTGAAGAATTGGAAACAAGCCAATTACGATATGCAACATCCTTCTCTTGAACAGTCTTATCACATTTATTGGAAAACCAAGGTTTAGATAAAGGACGAGATTTTAAGATGGAATGTGGAATAAAGGATTCCATTCCTACAAGAATAATTTCACTGACACAATCTGAGAAAATGTTGACATTAGAAGTTTTGAAACAGTAATCCGACCAAGGAAAAAGAAGGTAAGAAATCTCGCAGGTCATCCCATTTTGCATTCTCGTAATGCCAAACAACAAGAGGTTGGAAATAGCCATGAGATAAAGGTTCCATTGGAGAAGAGACAATCACCAAGTTGTGATCTGAGGTGCCTAAAGGACCACTCACTTCGACCACGTACTTAGAAGGGTTGTTTGTGAGAAAAAGATCAAACGTGTTGGCTGTATCATTAGGATTGTCCGGTATTCTTGTAGGTAAATGAACAATCTGTGTGAGGTCATTAGTAATTGCAAAAGCCTCATTCTGGGTTGGTGTGACTAGAAAACGGAAGCCATCCGGAGTTGTGTACATTAAAGTCACCAAGGAAAATTACCTCACTGTTAGGAAAGTCGGACTGGAGAAAGTCAAGTTGCAAAGGGAGAGGAAGTCAACGAATTCCAAGTGATTGATGGAGTTTGGAGAACAGTAGAGACAACCAATGAATTTGACAGAATGAGGTAGAGAGATTTTAAGCCAGAGAAGATCGAAAAGAGGAGATTCCAAATTACCAAGTCTTTGACAGGGAATATCGGAACAGACATATGCACAAGTACTACCTTTAAGGCGAAAGGAATCATACAGCAAATAATTTGGGCAACTGAGATGAGCAGTGGTTGAACCAACCGATAACTGAGATTCTGTCAGAAAAAGTACACGGGGTTTGGCAGACTGCAAGTGTAAATGGACGTCATTGAGATTAGAACTGAGACCACATATATTTGTGAAATGAACTTGGAAGTGTTTCGGAGGTTTAGATCTTTTCTCAGAAAAGTTTGCTCTATTAGTTTGACATTTCAACTGAAGGAATACTTCTTGATTTCATGAAAACGATAGGTGTACAGTGACCACTCAGTGTATGATCCTGCTGCAACTGTCTGATTTGCTTTTTGCAAATGCAGCTGGATGCAAAGAAATACTTGATTATTGTTAAGCAGAAATCACATGTAATCCATTTTATTATCGAAGGTAACACATTTCAAGTGATTCCAATGGCAGAGCACATACAGCTACTAAATAATAACAAATTTCAGTACAGGCCCATTTAATTGAATACCAGGTGCTTTTTATTAACAGAATTTAAATCAGCTGTGAAAGCTGGATGAAAACTGGAACCTCTATTTATCCTCATCCAATCTGTTATACTCAGTCAACATAAAAAATCACTGTAACCATAAAATTTTTTTTGGATTGTCAAATTCCATTCCCTAAATGAAGGAAGCTGCGATAAAACTAGGAACTATATTTTTAGTAGTAATATATGTGAAAACAGCAGGGTTTACAAATGACAACCACATTTGTGTCTAGCTGAGAAAGTACCTATACCACAGTGTAAGTACTTAATTCATCTAGATACAATTTTATGACATTCTCATAAAATTCTTGAGGTTACCATTTGGCAATGTAAGGAGATTAAGAAGATTAGCTTCTTTGTACCATCTGTGTGAATGGTGCAAAGAAGCTAATTCACGCTGAAAAATGATCCTGATAGATCATTTTTCAGTCTTCAAAAAACATGATAATCACAAGGCACCAATCTGGACTGTAAAGACAATGTTCAATCACTGACATAAAACAAAATAAGTGACAGTAATTGAACACTGTCTTGGCAACGTCACTGTCATGAAAAGAAATAACACAGTCCATCATACGTTGACGTCTCCTGCACCTCAACTTCAAGGATCTGTGCATAATTCTGTTAGTCAACTACAAAGTTATCTAGTACTTCTAATTAGAAGTATTAGTACTTCTAGATAGTAATTAAAATTCTTGTATTATTCTTGTAGGAATGGAATCCTTTATTCCATACTCCACTTTAAAATCTCATCCTTTATCTAAACCTTGGTTTTCCAATAAATGTGCTAAGGGCTGGATGAGAGAAAATTGTTCAAGAGAAGAATGTTGAATATTGTAATTGGCTTGTTTCCAATTATTCAGTTTCATTTTCTGCCTACGCTAAAGCTCGGAACAATTTTAAAGCAGTCATTAGTCCAAACTAGATTTTGAACAGGCTAAGAGTAGAAAACTTGCTTCTTGACATAATGGTAGCCGAGCATTCTGTTCTCTTGCCAAAGCTATTGGCTGCAACTTTTGCCCATCTCTGCTCCCACTGCTGTCAAAACCAGATGGTTTTGTCGTCACTTCAGCCAAGGATAAAGCTGACCTCCTAGCATCCCATTTTTCTTCCAACTCATGTATTAATGATCTTGGTAAAACACCTCCCACCATTCCTAGCTTCTCCATTCAATGCCTCCTGTGGTCTTCCATCAAAACAATCAAGCTCGATGATAAGAAAGCTCCAGGTTCTGGTGGTATTTCTCCACTTGTTCTCAAAACCTGTGCTCCTGAACTTACTCCTGTTCTTTGCTGCCTTTTTTCACTTTCTTATTCCAAAGGTGTTGTTCCTTCTGCTTGGAAATTTGCTCATATCCAGCCAGCCAGTTCCTAAAAATGGCTGGATATGACAAATCCCTCCCATCCAATTATCGTCCCACTGCAATTACTTCTACTCTTTCTAAAGTAATGGAGAAATCAATTAACCACCAACTCTTAAACTACCTAGAAACCTTCCGTCTGATCAACGATCGCCAGTATGGATTCTGTCAGTGTCGATCCACTGGTGATATTCTGACTTATGTTACCCATTTATGGCCAAATTCAATGGAAAAGTTTGGTGAAACACAAGCAGTTGCTCTTGACTTCTCAAAGGCTTTCGATCATGTTTGGCATAAAGGTCTTCTAAACAAGCTTCCATCTTATGGTTTGCTAACTGTTTTTGTAATTGGTTATACAGTTTTCTCTCTGATTGCTCACTGAGGGTGATGGTAGATGGCTCTCTGTCTTCTAACTTCTCCACTAATGCCAGTGTCCCCCAAGATTCAGTTCTTTCCCCCACTCTTTTCCTCTTGTACATTAATGACCTTCTTCCATTAACTGGAAATCCTATCCATAGTTTTGCCGATGATAGCACATTGCATTCCACTTTCCATTTTGAGAAACCTTGTCCTGCTCAATCAGCTTCAACTCGAAAATCTGCTACCATTCCTTAAATGCCGATCTTCAGGTAATTCTCCAGTGGGGCAAACACAACTTAGTTGATTTCAATCCTTCTAAAACTCAGTTTTATCTTATATCTCGCAAAAAGGATTCTTCTGCTCCTATGCTTATATTTGGCACTCCGATTTCTAGGAAAAATGATATATCTCTTTTGGGGATTACTCTGACTTCTAATCTCTCTTGGCACAAGCACATTACAAATATTGCTTCCTCTGCATATAAAAAACTTGGTTTTCTGTTTCGCTCTTGGTGTTACTTTTCATCTTCCTCACTTATTCATTCAACTGCCATTTTCTGGAACAACCTTCCTTCATACATATTTCCTGAAAATTACAAACTACAGAAATATCTTCTTTTGTCTTTTCAACCTCCAACCCAAGCATGGTACTGTGTACTATAGGTTCTAATACATCTCGTGTTTGGGGTTTTCATAAAAAAACAAAAAAAATAATGAATATACTAATGCAATGACTTCAAACAAAATAGCCAAAACTCAAAGAAGAAATACTATTGGCAACTCCACCAGTCACGCTGTTTGGCAAGATATGGCTAACTTTTTTCAGCGAATCCACAATCTCCTTTATATAGAATTGAAAATTTTACAAAATATCTAAATAAATATAAATTCAAAAGATCACTGGTAAATTACCTTATATCTTATGACTTGGGTACAAGATTATGAAATGTGCAGACGAAGAAATCTGACCTTGTGTGAACAGATAAGTTTTTTGGAAAATTTTACTCTTTTTGATCAATTAACATATTAAATTTTCTTTAACAAATAATTTAAGAGTCTTAGTCACAACTGTTGCAATATTTTTAAATTTCGTTAGAGATTTTGTAAGTTACAACTTATTACTAGTAGAGCTTTTGTAAGGTGTTTTAGTGCAAATATTGTGGCACATAACTAGTAGCGCAGTAGAATTGTAGGGCTGTAACTGTGATAAATAAGTAGCTCGAAGTTCTAATCATGCAGTTTAGCCTATATTTTTTGTACTTAGATAAGAAATTTTACTTTTAATAAGAATATAACTAATTTAAAAATCTGTGAATGTAACGGTATAGGTTAATGTATAACGAACTTATGGCTTAATGTAGTACTGTCAATTAAACTGATTTGTTAATTTTCAAGGTTAATCAATTAACTTCTATTTAAAACAGAAATCATACTCCAGACTCAGATTTGAATGGCAAAGCAATGAGTACAAAATAGTGGGAGTGCTGTAGCTTGGGTGGGGGGGGGGACTGAAGTAGGCAATTGTTCTACAAATCACGGCCTAACAAAATGTGCAACTGGTACAATGTATCGGGATTTCTGGAAGAGGATATGATACAGTCAGTGAAATTAGCATTAGAAGATGCATATGATGCAAGAAAGCAAGCTTATGCAGCATCAGCCAAAAAAAAAAAAAAAAACCGATCACATTTCACCCATCCGTTCGTTACAAATACCTGTCTAGCTCCGCCTTAAATTTATTTAGGCTATCAACTTCCACAACAAAGGATGGCAGTTTGTTCCAGCAGTCAACCACCCGCTGGCTAAAGGCAAATTTCCGCACATCTATCCTACATCTGTCTTTCCTCAATCTGAATTTATGCCCTCTCAGGTGATTATTCAGAGCAAGAGGAAGAATCTCATCAGCACTGAGCATGCTCAAACCATTCAAGGCTTTATACACCTCAATCAGATCACCTCGCAGGTGCCTGGTCTCCAGACACTGTAATTTGCAAAACTTGAGCCTTTCTTTGTAAGAGCAACCTGTTGTTCCATTCACTAATCTTGTTGCCCTTCTCTGTACTCGTTCCAACAGCTCTACATCCTTCTTAAAATGAGGCCTCCAGACCTGTATACAGTACTCAAGGTGTGGCCTAACCATTGCCTTTACAAGGGGATAATCACCTCCTTATCCCTGCTAGAAAACTTCCCGTATATCATTGACAAGACACTATGAGCTACTCTTGCAGACTATCTGTGCTGCTCAGAAAACTTCATATCTGCCTACACAATTACCCCAGGTCCTTTTTGTTCTCTACCACTGGGGTTACTGCTTCCCATATGCAGTACTTTACATTTGTCAATGTTAAACTTCATTTGCCACCTCTCAGTCCATCTGCTCAACCTTTCTAGATCCTGTTGCAGCAATGTACTGTCATTAGTGTCATTAACAACCTGCGAACCTTCGTATCGTCTGCAAACTTGGACATTAAGCTTGATATACCATCATCAATATCATTTATAAATACAGAAAACAACAATGGACCCAACACTGAACCCTGAGGGACTCCACTATTAACATTAGTCCACAATGAGCAGTGTCCACTGATTACCACTTTCTGTCGTCTCCCACTCAACCATCCCTTTATCTGTAGCAGCATTTTGCCTCCAATGCCACACTACTCCAATTTGTTTGGCAGTCTTCCATGTGCAACAGTATCAAAAGCCTTTCTAAGATCCAAATACATGATATCAAATTAAATTAGTCAGGCAAGACTTTCCCTTAACAAAACCATGCTGTGTCCGAGCTATAACTGAAGTCTTGTCTAGATGATCATGCAATGCTTCTTTAACCAGTGCCTGCATTAATTTTCCTGGAACTGAAGTTAAACTAACAGGTCTATAATTACTTGTGTCACCCTTTGATCCTCCTTTGTGAATTGGGGTCACATTTGCACATCTACAGTCCATCGGTACCTCCCCCGAGTCCAAGTCATCATCATCATCATCCATTTTCAATCCACTGCAGGATGAAGGCCTCTCCAGCAACTTTCCAGTTCCTTCTGTTTTGAGCACTGGCCATCCATTTACTACCCACAAACTTATGAATTTCATCTATCCATCTCTGCCTTTGTCTTCCAGGTTTTCTTCTAGCTCCTCTTGGGTACCTTTCTGTTATTTTCTTAGTCCATCTGCCATCATGTCTCCGAGCTATGTGTCCTGCCGAAGACCATTTTCGTTCTTTAGTTTTGATAAGAATGTCCTTTACTTGAGTTTGCTGCCTAATCCATGTGTTTCTCTTCTTATCTAACAGGCTTATTCCCAATATAATTCGTTTCATTCTTCGATGTGTAGTTCTCTGCTTCTCTTCCATTCTTTTGGTGAGTACCCAAGTTTCACTTCCATAAGTCATGGTGGGGAGTATACATTGGTTCATTATTTTACGTTTCAGACAAACTGGGATATTGCTCTTCAGTATGTGACTATATTTCCAGAATGCTATCCATCCAAAATTTATTCTTCTCTTGACTTCGAGCCATTTATCATTATTAAAGCTAATAACTCGTCCCAGATACGTATATGACTCCACCTTTTCAATTACTGCTCCTTCAAATCATTATATCCCTTTCTGTGGCATACTTGTTCATCATTACTTTTGTTTTAGCCATATTCACCTTTAGTCCAAAATGCTTACTAACTGTGCTTAACTGATTAAGATTTTCCTCTAATTCTTTGGGATCGTGGCTTATGACCACAATGTCAGCTGCAAATCGTAAATGGTTTAGGTACTCTCCGTTCACATTGACTCCTTTCTGCGTCCAGTCTAATCTTCTGAAAGCTTCCTCAAGGGCAGCAGCAAACAGCTTCGGAGATATTGTGTCTCCTTGTCAAACTCCTTTCTCAATTTTAAATTTCCTACTGTCTTTGTCTAGTCTAATAAAGGAGGTAGCACTCTGATATATTTTCTTCAAAATCATAATATGTGGGGTATCTATGCCTTGTCTTTCCAGTGCCCGAAACATTGCCTTATGCTGTATGGAGTCAAATGCCTTTTCATAATCCACAAATGCCAGGCATAATGGTGTTTTATATTCATTTGCTTTCTCCATTAGCTGTGATATTACGTGAAGGTGATCCATAGTTGAGAACCTTGTCCTAAAGTCAGCTTGCTCTTTTGGTTGATTCTCATCAAATATTCTTTCTAATCTGTTAGTAATGACCCTTGTGAACAACTTGTAGATGTGGGATAACAAGCTAATTTGTCAATAATTTCCAATTTCTGATTTATCTCCTTTCTTATGCAGAAAAACTATGATTGCATTATTCTACTCCTTAGGCATCACAACTTTTCTAATGCATTTTGTGAAGAGTCTTCACAAAATGCATTAGAAAAGGGCTTTCTAATTCTTCATTTTCTTCAACGCATGTTCTACCTCATCAGGAAGAATATTGGGTATGTTGTATGTGTTGCTACTTTGCAATCCATCTTCCCCACTGCTGGCATCATTTCCCTGCTCCTTGTATAATTCTCTATAGTAGTCTTCTGCTATTTGAATTATGCCTTCTCTGCTGTTTATAAGTACACCATCGCTATTCTTCAGTTTCAGTATCATTTGTCTTTCTGTATTACTGCTCATCGCTGCTGATTTAAATCATTTGTTTTCCCTTAATGCTTGTTCTACTTTTCTTGTGTTAAATCTTCTTATGTCCTCTCCGAGTCTCTTTCTAATGGCTTTGCATAACTCAGTATACTCAATTTTCTCTCTGTCAGTGTTTTTCTTGCTTTTCATTTGTCGTCTTCGGTTCATCATGACAAGTGTTTCTTGACTAATTTTTTCTTCTTTGGATTTCTTTTTCCCTATAGGTTTCTTGGGCTTTATCACTTACAGAAAGTTGTAATATTCCTCGTCGATATCTTGGTCCTGAGCAGTCTGCAGAAGCTCAAACTTGTTCTTAAGTTCCAGTGCATACTGCTTTTTCTCTTCTTCTGTTATCTCAAAGACCTTTGTATTATTTACTCGAGTCAGTTTTTTCCTTTCCTTTCCTACATCTATATCAAGTGTACATCTTACCATTCTGTGATCACTTCCAACATTTACCTTATTCAGGACGATAACATCATTCACAACATATCTTCTGTTAGTGAGAATGAAGTTGATTTCATTAGTAGTTAATCCATTTGGACTCTTCCATGTCCACTTTCTGTTCACTCTTTTCTTGAAAAATTGTTCATTACTGACAGTCCTTGAGATTCTGCAAATTCCACAAGTCTTTCACCTCTTTCATTTCTTTCACCAATTCCAAAATTTTCTATAGTTCCCCTTTCTGCGCTGTTTTGTCTTTTTCCAACTTTAGCATTGAAGTCCCCCATAATAATGGTGTAGGGGGTTTTCTGCTCATCTAGAAGACTATCAATTTCTGTGTACATTTCTTCAACCTCTTCATCATCATGGCTTGATGTTGGTGCATAGATCATTATAATGTTTATGCTTGTACCTCTTAGAAATCTTGAGTATTAGTCTTGACAACCTTGGTGATGTACTTTTGAATTCCAAAATGTTGTTTTTAAAATCTTTATGGACCAGAAACCCAACTCCACTTTCACTCCTTTCACTGTTTTCATTGGTGTACAGCAGATTTCCACTTGATAAACTTATAAATGATTCATTTCTTCTTCTTGTTTCAGGCAAACCGATGATATTCCAATTCACATTTTCTAATTCCTTTTCCAGCTCTAATATCCTGTCTTCACCAATGAGTGATCTTCCGTTATAACAGGCCAAGTTCAGTTTCCGTGCATGGCAGCCTGGTCATACCCAGAGATTCTTAGCACCCTCTGCTTTCACTCTGATCCTCTTGCTGCCGTAAGAGGGAGAGTGAAAGCTGCTGGGAACTGAGGGCCATTTGTTTTGCTGTGCTGTCATATACTCATATGCTGTCATATGAGTCCAAGTAAGCTCTCATAATTATGGCTAAGGGTTTGCTTACTTCCTTTGCTGCCTCCTTTAATATAACTGGATAGATCCCATCCAACCCAGGTGCCTTACTTATGTTTATCTTCATCAGTTTCTACTCCACTTTGCTCTCAGTTATTACAAAATCACTTAGTTCCCTGTTAGCGTTTTATAAACTTCTGGCACTCCCCTCATTGAATAACCCCTTATGGGTGAATGTAGATGCAAAATACTCATTTAGTTTGTTAGTCACCTGAGCAGGATCATCAAGAGTTGAACCATCAATATCCAGTGGACCTATCTGATTCATCCCTTTCCTTCTAGAGTTTATATAGTTAAAGAACTCTTTGTTGTTTTTATTTGCATCCTTTGCCAAAGATTTCTCATAATCTGCCTTTGCCTGTCTAATCTCCTTTGTGACTTGGTTACAGACCAGCTTATATCTATCATAGGCTTCTGTGTCACGTGTTAATTTATGTATCCCAAGCATTTTTCTTCTCTGCCACATGTCTCATTAGTTCATCTGATATCCATTTTGGCCTAAACCTTGAACTGTATTTCTTAGTTTGTATGTAAAGCCTTTTAGCTTCCAAGATAAATTCTTTGAATGCTTCCCATTTTGAATTTGCTGTTGGTAACGTCATCACATGTCTCATTAGTTCATCTGATATCCATTTTGGCCTAAACCTTGAACTGTATTTCTTAGTTTGTATGTAAAGCCTTTTAGCTTCCAAGATAAATTCTTTGAACGCTTCCCATTTTGAATTTGCTGTTGGTAACGTCATCAGTTGGTCCAACTGTATAGAATTTAAATATTGTCTCAGACCATCGTAGTCGCCTCTACGAAAGCAAAAACCCTTCTCTTTACCCCTGATGGTAGTTACCTCTTTGAGTAAATCCCACTTCAGCACACTGTGATCACTACCACCTAGTGGTTCCTTTATCTGCAGATTCTTAATGCATGAAGAATCATTACTGATAATCAGACAAAAGTATTACTCCCTCTAGTTGCCTCCTGAACATGCCGATGTAAAAAACAATCATCTAATAAATCCACAAAAGCCTTGCTAGTGTGTGAGTGACCAACCCACAAATTCCAGTCAATATCTGGGAAATTAAAATCCCCCATTATAAGACTCTCTGATTTACTGGCCCACTCTATTTCCCGTACAGTTTCTTATTATACTCATCAGAGTTATTAGGCCTATAACACCCTCCTACTCTCAATTTTGATCTAATGTCACACCAAACTGACTTGACACTGCACTGTCAACTGGCTTCACTTCCTTGGATTTTATGTGTTTCTTAACTAATAGCATAACCCCTCCTCCCTTCCTATCCTGTCTATCCTTCCTGTACACATTGTACTCCCCAAATTCCAGTTCTGCATTCCTTATATCTGTGTGACACCACATCTCTGATATCCCAACAATATCTGCCTTTGATGTTTTGAGCAATACCTTAAATTCATCAAATTTATTTACCAAATTACTAGCATTGGTATACATGCACCTGTCACTCGGTGCAGTGTGTGAAGAAATTAGGCACCAACTCATTGTTCTCATGGGCATTTATGAGAGCTTAAAGAGTAGGGTGGATGCCTTCAAAGAAATTAAAATGGTGGGTACCAACAAGCTCTCAGCTACCCAACTCAATGCCAGAGTTCACACTTGTGCAAACACAGTGGCAATCCCCATGTCAGAATGCTTTGGTCCCAGAGGAGGTAGTTATTGTCAGTGACTCTTCTGCCATGGAAATGGGATATATTGTGTAAGAAGGATAGGTGGAATACGGTATGTCTCCTGGGTGCGACTCATTGCCCCTGGACTTTCCCAAGGTGCTTTTCTGCTGACATTGAATTTCACACCAACGTGGGATCACAACCTTGCCTCTCTTGGTGGCCCAGAATCCTCCCCTGAGCAGGATTTCAGTTTCCAGGAATAATTCGGTACTGAAGACCTTTGCTGTTGTTGACTCTTCCATCGTAAGACTATGAGTCTCCAGCTTGCCTGCCGGCCCACCCTCTTTGTGAGGCAAGATACTTCCCAAGCTGTGCATCCAACCTAATCAAGTGGAGCTCTTGCTGCGGGAACGTTCTTCTACCTCTTCTGACTGACCAGGGACCATTGTTCCCTGGTGCGATGACAGATAGCCATTGTGGCAATCGAACTTTAAGTGTTCTCTTCTCCCTACCCACAGTCCTCCTTCAGGACTCCCCCAATTGCACCTAGCGCTCCTCTTGCTCCATTTGTATATTTTGTGTATTTTGCCTTACACTCTGCCACAGGGCTGTGCCAAGAATTTTAGTACCTGAGGCAAGAATGAAAAATTGCATCCTACTGTTAATCATGGCAATTATTTAATTTTTCTTTTGGCGCCCCTTTCAGCTTTTAATCTGAGGCAAGAGCCTCGTTCGCCTCACCCTAGGCACAGCTCTGCTCTGCCATCTCCACTGTCTTCCCAGTCTTCTACTTTTCTGTCTCTTCTCTGCTCTTCCCTTGGCCCCTCACCACTCTTGCTCCTGCAAGAGTGTGGAGGGCCCATCAGATGTCTTTCTACTTTCTGGCATGGCTTCTTGTGCAGTGGATGGATACTGGGAAGCTCCTTCCTGGTGATAGAGCCACCCAGTAATAAAGAGGCCAGGCAAACAACACATTACTCATACAACTCACACTATTCACATCAACTGGCTTTGCAATGTTGTAGCATCACAGAGTACTTAATGCAAATTTATGGGAAACCACATAACAATATGGAACCGCATAACAATAACACTATGTGCACTATATTTAGGAAGGCAAAAAAATTTTCAGGTTTTTAATCACTGATTAGCAGTTAATGTGAGAATGTTATTTTCAAAGGTCACCTGTCTGGTGATCCATTACCAATGCTTTGTTACCATTGGTAAATGCAAAGTACCGATTGCATTTGGGTAGCAGTAATCTCAGAATAACATGTTATCCAACATGAAGTTCTCTGAGCAGACAGAGTTTTGTTGGTGATATACAGGAACCCTGCCAGAAGATAAAAAGAAACAATTATCCCATTTGTATAAAGCAAGGGTTTGCCAACATAAAGATTTGGAAACCTAATTTTAGGACGGATGTAGATCTGCTGGAAAGAGTGAAGAGAGTAACAAATTTAGGGGCGAGGGGTGCGGCAACAGAATGACCATTGAATAAACTTCCAGTCATTGAAGTAAGTACTTTGATTAAATTTAAAGATCAATCAAATTATTAAAAAGGAATAAGCAAAGAACAAGTAAAAATTTTTTTTTTTTTTGATACTAAATAAGTCTGCTTTCATCATTTTTCCAACATTAACACTAATACTTTGTGAATTTATCTCCATAATACTGTTGTTTAGAGCAAAAAAAATCAGTACAAAAGATAATTTTAAAATAAGATTAAATACATACAAACATAATTAATAAAAAAACTCACCAAAAGTCAAACCAGTTTGGCACAGGCCAATTACACTAACTGCAGTAATAAACCTCAAAAATCCAAAGAGACTAGAATTAGTAATGAAAGCTGTGCTGATTGATACTAACAAATAAAGCAGACCGGAAATCATCAGTATCCTTTTGCGACCAAATCTGTGCATAAATAAAATTATATGAAATGAAATGTGAAATCTGTGCAAAAAATAGTTAACTTTTCTGATATGTATTTTAACAAACTTTTCTTGTTTATACTCCACCAGATCAAAAAAAAAAAAAAAAAAACATGAATATAATTATTAATTATATTTAGCAGTCGTGGGCTTGAACCATGGTCCACTCAAAGAGATTGTGCTATGCACTCATGCTCCTGACCACTCACAGCTGTTGCTGTGCTGTAATTCTTTTGTTGTATGTAATTTTAAAAAAAATTATGAAATACTATAAAATTGTATAATATATCAGTCCCTAATTAATTTTACTGAATAACAGTTAAATACATACACAGTTCTGTTGAGTGAGGAAATGGCTCACTGAGTGATACACTCAGGGGTATTCAGGGGTGGGCAGAAGGGGCATATGCCCCTCCTTAAAACTAAATTTTTTTTGAATGCCTCCTGCTTTTTAAAAAACTCACTGGTTGCCATGTCCCCTCCCCCTTACAATGACACCTAGACATGGTTGCCATG